>NC_044304.2:150657493-150970914 GCF_007474595.2 Lynx canadensis
GGGTTGCTGGAGGGAGTTGTAGGGGGGGGAATGGGCTAAATGGGTAAGAAGCCTTAAGGAGGACATTTGTTGGGATGAGCACTGAGTGTTATACACAGGGGATGAATCCCTGGAATCTACTTCTGAAATTATAGCACTATATGCTAACTAACTTGGATGGAAATTAAAAAATAAAACGAAAAAAAGTAAAATAAAGAAAAAAAAGAAAATTAAAAAACAACAACAAAAAACCCTAAAAGCCCCACTAAAAATATCTAACACTGGGGGCGCCTGGGTGGCTCAGGTGGCTAAGTGTCCGACTTCAGCTCAGGTCATGATCTCACGGTTCGTGGGTTCGAGCCCCATGTCTGGCTCTGTGCAGACAGCTCAGCCAGCTCTGTCTATCTTACTCTCTGCTCTCTCCCACTTGTACTCTGTTTCTCTCTCTCTCAAAAATAAAAATAAACATTAAGAAAAAAAATTTAACACTCACTAAAAGAGAAGAGGTTCCAAACTAGGGGTCAGCAAACACTTTTTGTAAAGGGTTGAAGACTATTTTATGCTTTGTGGGCCATACAGACCTGCAATTACTCACCTGTGCCGCTAAAACACAAAGACACAATACATAAACGAGTGTGGCTGTGTTCCCATAAAACTTATTTATGGACAACTGAAATTTGAATTTCATTTAATTTTTCCATGTCACAAAATATCACTTTTATTTTTCCAATCACTTGAAAATGTAAAAACCACTCCCTTGAAAATGTGAAAACCACTCCCTTGAAAATGTGAAAACCACTCCCTTGGGCCTTACAAAACAAGCAGCAGGGACCCCTGCTCTAATCCTCACAACCTTAGCATGAGTCTAAGTCTTGGACTTCTTTCAAATCTATTTCTCTTAACCTTATTCCTGAGGAAATCTTTTTTAGTATTCTATTAAACAAATGGCTTCTGTCCATTCCAAGCATTTAACAGACCCCAATGAGTTGCCCCCGCATGCAACAGGAAACTACTATCACTATTTTAAGATACACAAAATTAGTCCATGCTCTTACTATAAAATTTCACAAAACCTAAAGTAATCTGTGGACACAGGCTTGTTTTCCAATTAGATAAAATTCAGGAAATAAATACAGTACCTGAGAAATACTGACATGAAATACTTACCTACCACATAAAACTACAATAAAACCAAGACCATTCTGAATAATACATGTTAAAGCATTTAAGTAAAACTGTCCCCAGTGATGTTAATCAACACTTATTAAACGTTTACAAAATGTTCCTGATGTTGGGAGCCACAGTGAAATTCCAAGTAATCATGCTAATTTATATACAAAAATACAAGAGAAAATTACCTACAAGTTTAGAATTGGGTATGGTTTCATATTCTATAGAACGAAGAAATTCAGATGGAGGTGCAAAAAGGAATAGTGAAAGTAAAATATGAGTAATAAGAAATGCAAAAGCATGGGGTGTCGAATGGCTCAGTTGGTCAGGCATCTGACTATTGCTTTTGGCTCAGGGTAAGACTCTTGATTTCAGCTCAGGGTCATGATTTCGCAGATGATGGGTTCAAACCCGTGTTGGGCTCTGACTGTACACAGCCTGCTGGGATTCTCTCTCTCCCTCTCTGTTTTCCCCTGCTCTCTCTCTCAGAATAAATAAATAAATTTTATTTAAAAAATGCAAAAGCAAAGAAAGTGAAGACATGAAAGCGAGATAAAATTATTAGTCTAAGTTAAGTTTTAACAAGAAAGGAAAACCACCAAAGGTAAACTAATGACTGTGATATCACAAGGGAAGCAGCTGGATATAATTAAAGAGAAAACAGTTTTTATCAATAATGGTGGTAAGGGATGGAAGGAGAAAGGGGGAATAAGGGAGCAAATAACCCAAATAAAACATTAAAATAAAGTCGCCATTTAATTATCCAGTTATAATCCCCTTCCCTACATCCCCCTCCCCCAGGATAAGGGGTTTTTGCAATACAGCTACATAGTCTTACTATACGAAGTATGCAATCATTACCTTCCACTGCAGCTACTGTAAAAACTATAGTGTATCTATTAATGGGAGGAAAGTTTAAGAATCAAACTGCTGATACTAACAATATAAATGCATAATAATATGCAGTAGATAACTGTAAACTATGTTACTATACTTACAACATGTAAACGTGTCTAATTTGATAGTGGCTATAACTTCAGAAGTTACCATTTCATCAATTTTTTGGGACTAGGCAAATTATGGTAAATGGTTTTGTAACACCTGCCATACTTCTAGAAGCTTTAATGCACAAAACTGAAAATTTTTAAATGAGATAATCCTGTGTTAAAGCAATAGGCGTGTATAAGGCTACATTAAACAAGCAGAAATCTACATCAAAGAACCATAGAAGAACCAGCCTAATGTTTCTGAGTAACAACTCAGACTACAACCTATTAGATGAAAAGGTCTGCTCAAATGGCAAAATTAGATTTATAAGACTATGTCTCCCAAAGACTATTTAATAAATAAATTAGCCCTACAGTAAGGAACAAGGATAACTATAATGTGCTTTGTACTTAGTATGTGCCTAATAACTATAAAGAATGAGGGAGAAAAATAGGGTGGCAAGGAGGGGAAAAACATACAGAAGGGAACTAGATCATAAACTTCGTACCAAAATCTGAGAAAGGAAACCTATATATCATTCCCATGAAAACATACATACAAAAATCCTAAATAGCAAAACCACATCAATAATACTAAAATAAGTGGAGTTTTCCCAGAAGTGCAAGAACATCATAATAAGAATTTTTATCACCTCAAAAGATCAAAAGAAAAACTGTCCATCTCAAGAAATGCTAAAAAATTATATAATAAAATCCAATTATCTTGTCCTTATAAAGTCTCTTAATAAACTCGGAACAGAAGATTATCATATAACATAATAATGGATATCTACCCAAATACATCCTAATGATGAGACATTAAAGGGATTTCCACTAAAATCAGGAACAATATAGAACGCTATCATTACTATTAATATCATTCCAGAAGTTGTAGTCAATGTTAGATAAAATTTTTAAGTCAGGCAATATTATATATGACAAAATATGTCAAAAATGACAATATTATGACAAAACAATGTATAAAACAAATTACCAGTGTCATAATACATTATTACAGATATCATAAACAGTAAAAACATAAATGAGAACATCAGAAGCCACCTGATGTCAATACATTTAACAACTAAAAGGAAATGCCTCGATTCTGTAAAAACCCAAGTTTCTAAAACCAACCCAAGGACAGAAAATCTTGATTGTCCTCTATATGTTAATGTAACTTATTTTTAATTTTTATTTTTTTTATTTTTATTTTTAGAGAGACAGAAAAAGAATCCCAACCCAAGCAGGTTTCCACCCTCAGTGTGGAGCCCAATGTGGGGCTCAATCACATGACGCATGGGATCATAAATAACCCAGGCCGAAATCAAGTGTTGGACGCTCAACTGACCAAGCCACCCAGGCGCCCCTCATGAATTTATTTTTAAAAACCTTTCCAAAGGCCTTCATGGGTGAATTTTCCAAATATTTAAAAAAATAAATAATACCAAACTTAGACAAACTCAGAGTGGAAAAGGAAACACTTGCCAAGGCATTTTTTAAGGCAGAATACTCTATTAGCATAACCTGACAAAAACATCGTAAGAAAATTACTGAACTCAGAACCCTCACAGCAACAAAAATTCTTTAAAAACAAAATATAATAAATATGTTAAAAGAAATTATACCATGACTATATGAGGAATGTAAAGTTGACTTGACAACATTGAAAAAAAATCAGTCTGTGGAATTCACTACATTAAAAGAATAAAAAATCATCATCATCTCAAAAAATGCAGAAAAAGCATTTGACAAAATTTGACATCTATTTATGATTTTAAAAAACTCGGGGCGCCTGGGTGGCGCAGTCGGTTAAGCGTCCGACTTCAGCCAGGTCACGATCTCGCGGTCCGTGAGTTCGAGCCCCGCGTCGGGCTCTGGGCTGATGGCTCAGAGCCTGGAGCCTGTTTCCGATTCTGTGTCTCCCTCTCTCTCTGCCCCTCCCCCGTTCATGCTCTGTCTCTCTCTGTCTCAAAAATAAATAAACGTTGAAAAAAAAATTAAAAAAAAAAAACTCTCAGCAAATTAGAAATAAAAGGAAACTTCTTCAGTTGGATGAAGAGTATCTCTAAAAAGCCTATAGCTAATATCATACCTAAGGGTGAAATTCTAAACACTTTCCCTGAAATCAAGAACAAGTCAAGACTAAGTGCTCTGGACTTATCCATTCAACATTTACTAGACGTCCTAGTCAGTGCAGTAATGCAAGAAAAATAAAGATATAAAAATCGGTAAAGAACCAAAATGAGTCCATATTTGCATATGACATGACTTCATACATAGAGAATCCAAAGAGGGTAAAAGACTACTAGAACTAAAATTTAGCAAGATCACTACGTACAAAAGCAAAATACAAAAACCCATTGTATTTCTAATATTAGTAATATACAATGGAGACAGAAAGTAAAGCCACAATCCCATTTATAATAGAACGAAAACAACAAACACCTAGGAATAGATTTAACAAGATATGTGAAATACATCTATATTAAACCACAAAATATTATAGAGAGAAGTGAAAGAGATAAATGGAGATGCACAAGGTCTATGAATTGAAAAACTTGGTATTTTTAAGATACCAATTGCCCTCAAATTAATTTATACATTCAATGAACTCCAAATCCAAAATCCAAAATCCAAATCCAATGCTATTTAACTGGAAATAGGCAAGATGATTCTAAAATTTATATGGAAATGTAAAGGACTTCGAATACTCAAGCAATCTTGAAGAACAAAGCTGGAGAACTTACACAACCAAATTTCAAAGCTTACTATAAAATTACAGCAACTAAAACAGTGCTGGCATTTGTGGTACTTTATTTTTGGACAGACACCAATAAAATTCAATGGAGAAAGACAGTGAGGAAATGGACTATGTGGAAAAAAAGTGAATCTCTACCTCACATACATAATTAATTTCAGATCAATCGCAGGGTTAAATGTGAGTGACAGATTACATAATGATGGAAAAAATAAAGGGACAAATAATTCAATTTAAAGACTAAATGAGGGACCTGGGTGGCTCAGTCAGTTAAGCATCCGACTTAGGCTCAAGTCATGATCTCACAGAGCATGGGTTCAAGCCCCACACTGGGCTCTGTGTTGACAGCTCAGAGCCTGGAGCCTGCTTCGGATTCTGTGTCTCCCTCTCTCTCTCTGTCCCTCCCCTGCTCACACTGCCTCCCCCCCCCCTCAAAAATAAACATTTTAAAAAATTTGAAAAATAATAAAGAATAAATGAAAAAAAATACATAAAGCTTTTTAGAAGAATACTTAGAAGAATACCTTCCTGGCTTTGGGAGAGGGAAAAGATTTTTTCAGCATAAAAATAAAGAAGTATAAAATTAAAAATTGTTAAAATGGACTTCAACAAAATCAAAGCCTTCTGTAACATCAAATGACACCGTTAATGAAGGCAAGCTGCATACTGTAAGAAAACATTCACAAAACATAGATCTGACAAAAAAAATCATATCCAAAATACAAAAAGAACTCCTACAAATCAATAATAAAAAATACAACTTACACAAATAGCCAATAAGCACTTAATGTGTTCAACAGCACTGTTCATCAGGGAAAAAGCTATTGAAACTACACACAGACAGAATGGCTACAATTAATAAACGTAACAATTCCAAGTGTTAGTGAGGGCAGGAAGCAACTAGAACTGCCACATTTTGATTAGAGTGTAAAATGGGACAACTACTTTTGGAAACTAGCAGTTTCTAATAAAGTTATTCACACACCTACCCTATAACCCAGAAATTCTTCTCCTAAATATATACCCAAGTGAAATGAGTGCATATGCCTAAGAAAAGATTTGTACAAAAAAGGTGAACAGCAGCATATTCATAATAGCCTCTCCCCCCCCCTCCAGATTATTCAAATGCCCATCAACAGCAGAGTGGATAAACTATGTTATGTTCATACAATGGAATACTACTTCACAAAAGAAACTACTGATACAAACAACTATCTTGATAAATCTCAAAAATATTATTATGTTGGGAGGAAGAAGCCAAACACAAAAGAGTGTATGTAAGTGCATTAAATAAAGTTTTAGAATAAGCCAAACTAAGCAAAAGACCAGAATGGTTTCTTCCAAGTGTAGGCTGTGGTACTAACTGGAAAGGGGCACAAGTAAACTATCTGAAGTGATAAAAATGTTCCATATCTTGATCTGGCTGTTGGAGACAAGTATGTATATACATGTTAAAGGTCAATACTTTATATCAATTGTACTTCAATAACATACTGTGGAAAGTTAAAGAAAAAAGGAAAAGGAGGGAAGGGAGATGAAGGGAAAAAGGGAAGGAAGAAATAACATTTTAATGTAAACTTCATGGTCTAAGTGATAATTCATCTTTGAAAGTAACATCAACAAATGCTTTGTGGAAGGAAATGTTCTCTGTGATACACGGTACCTCAAATTGTGAAGGATTTACCTTAAAATTGTATTATTTTCTTTGAATAGCCCAATGAGATGCCACTATTACATGATCAGCCTACTGAATGTCTAAGGCTAATAATACATTAGAAGATTTTAACACTTCTATTTTCTCTAATTTGGATAGACTTCTAAATTTCAAGAGGATCCATAACTTCTAATACTATTTTACATATTAATGTATCACTTGTTCTTTTTGTGACTTAAAACTCGGTTCAAGTTTAATTTTGCCATACCAAAAGGTCAATTATTTAATTTCACCATAAAACAATTAGCAATGACAAAAAAGCAACAATTAGAAAAAAATATTTAAGTAACAAACAATCCCATATTCCAGTGTATAAAGTTTTCTGCACCTACACAGACACCAATTACTTACGTTTAAAACAAAAAGGATCATGCTGCACACTGTTCTGGAATCTGGCACCCTGCTTAATGCAATTAACAGCTTTCCTTTGCATAAATCATGGGTGATGATTCTCAGTGCGTAATGCTCTACTACACAGATGCCCTGTAATTTATTTAATAAGTCCCCTATTACTAAAGCATTTTAAAATTTTCTTCCTACTATAAACAATATTGTAACAAACATTCCATCTGTGTTTTCTTCATTTATATTACTTTTGATAACTGGATGTTCGGAAATGGTTCCCTGTGACCATTCAGAATTTTCAGCATTTGATCATAAATGGACAATCTTCTTCTTCAAAGGCCAGACAGTAAATATTTTAGGCTTTCAGGGCCACATACTATCTTTGCTGTATATTCTTTGTTTTGTTTTTACAACCTTTAAAAACCATTCTTATTCTTAGCTCATAGACCTTACAAAAGCAGTCCATGGATTGGATCTGGTCTGCCGGCTACAGTTGCTGACCCCTGACTTCTATTATGTTCTACAAAGGCCCATGAAGACAGGAAGTTACCCTAGAATTCTGGGTGGTGTGTGCCAGTCACCATATTTTATTGGGTGTCTAGTGAAGTCAGTGTGATTCTTAGTTATTTTTAAAGGAGAAATTTATTTTCATATGAACTCTTCTTTTAACTTCCATTAAGACCACCCAACCTGTATCCTGACTAGATACAAAATTTAAATTTAAATTTTAAAATTATAAAGGCTAGTATGCAAAAAAGGACATGAACAGTTCAAGGTGTTTATCAGAGTAAGTGGTTTTACTAATGTTTGTAATTCTTTAACTACTTTTATCAAATATTCAGAAGATATACTTTGAAAGGCTACTGCCAACAGGGGCGTCTAGGTGGGTCAGTCGGGTGAGCATCTGACTTCGGCTCAGGTCATGATCTCACTGCTCGTGAGTTTGAACCCTACGTCAGGCTCTGTGCTGTTAGCTCTGAGCCTACAGCCTGTTCCAGATTCTGTGTCTCCCTCTCTCTGCCCCTCCCCCATTCACACTCTGTCGTTCTCAAAAATTAATAAACATCAAAAAAAGAAAAGAAAAGAAAGAAGAAAGGGCAGGCTACTGCCAACAAACACCATACTCCCAACTGTGGCTACATAATGACTTACAGCTACAGGAATAAATATCACTTAACTGTTCCCATCTTATTCCACAGCTGGTCCTTGCTTTATCCAGAAAATCTTTAGAAATAATAGGCAGAAGATATACAATAAAGATAACATTAAAAAGTCACTATATCTTTTCTTACCAATATGTGATTTCAGTAAAATATTTTTAGCAGCTTCATTAAATCCTATGATTTGAACGATAAGGACAAGACCAGTGAGGTTTCAAAGAATTTTTAAAAGAAAGAACATCCGCCTTTTGAGTATATTCACTTTTTATTTTTATATTTTATGTTCCTTTGTAAAAAAAAAAAAAATTACTAAGTAAACAATGCTTGAAGGATAATGAAGTTAAAAACGCAGAAAAGACAAAAGACTTTGTAGTTGTAGTATGGAAAACTAACAGAAAGAATTCAATAACTTCATAATACTGCCAGGTATAGTGGAGTCTCAGATGTTTCTAAAAAATCTGTTTTTGGTTCCTTTGGTTTCTAGTGATAGGCTGGAACATCAGAATCAGCATGGAAAGTTACAAAAAATTATTAACCTACTCCAGTTTGACCCTAGGTCCTTAGATCCAATCTTCCTATTTTTGTCTAATGTTGTATGTCTACTTTATAGTCAGTCTTCCTAACTGCACACAGAGAAAGGAGGAGGGCCAGAAGGAAAAAAGAGATTAATACAAGATTAGATAATTACCAACCACACGTCACTAGGACAAAGACTTAAGACTCTCTCACAAGAGGGGGGGTGCCTGGGTGGCTCAGTCAGTTAAGTGTTCAACTTTGGCTAAGGTCCTGATCTTGTGGTTCGTAAGTTCAAGCCCCGCATGGGGCTCTGTGCTGACAGCTCAGGCCTGGGGCCTGCTTCGGATTCTGTATCTCCCTCTCTCTCTGCCCCTCCCTCACTAGTACTCTGTCTCTCTCTCTGTCAAAAATAAAACATTAAAAATTTTTTTAAAACAAAAAAAAAGGCTCTCTCACAAGAAAACACGCGGACTCTTCACCCAAATTCTTTTGTCCTTTTAGGTTCTGGAAGATTTCTTACTAACAAAGACCTTTAAACATACAAATATTGAGGGGCACCTGGATGGCTCAGTTCATTAAGCCATCTGACTTCGGTTCAGGTCAAGATCTCATGGTTTGGGGGTTCGAGCCCTGCGCAGGGCTCTCTGGTGTCAGTACAGAGCCTGCTTTGGATCCTCTGTCCTCCTCTCTCTGCACCTCCCCTACTCATGCACGTGCACTCTTTCTCTTTCTCTCTCAAAAATAAATATTTTAAAAACATTTTTAAATTAAAAAAAACATGCAAATATTGAACACATGCTCTATTTCAATTAGACTCAAAATTAGAAAAGGCCAGAAAATTAGGTATACAGAGTAGGAGATCTAGGTTATCTGAGAGATCTAGTTCCAATTCTTACAATAACTAGTTTTTGAGAAGTTGATCAAGTTATTGACTTTCTATGGACCTAAGGCTTCTTTATCTGTAAAATAATGGGGCCGTATTAGATAAATCTCTAGGGTCTCTCCTGTTTCTAAAGTTCTAGGGGCGCTTGGATGGCTCAGTCGGTTAAACATCCGACTTTGGTTCAGCTCATGATCTTGCAGTTTTTGAGTTTGAGACCCACATCAGCCTCTGTGCTGATAGCTCAGAGCCTGGAGCCTGCTTCGGATTCTGTGTTTCTTTCTCTCTCTCTGCCTCTCCCCTGCTCATGCTCGCTCTCTCTCGCTCTCTCTCACTCTCTCTCTTTCTCACACACACACACACAAACACACACACACACACACAAATAAACATTTTAAAAATTAAAAAATAAAATGAAATAATAAAATAAAATTCTAAAAATGCAGGGCGCCTGGGTGGTTCAATTGGTTGAGCTTCCAACTTTGGCTCAGGTCATGATCTTGCAGTTCATGGGTTCAAGCCCCAGGATGGGCTCTGTGTGGACAGCTTCAGAGCCTGGAGCCTGCTTTGGATTCTGTGTGTGTCTCTCTCTCAAAATAAATAAATAAGCATTTAAAAATAAATAAAATAAATAAATTCTAAAAATGCAAAATGACTACATTAAACCTCCTACAGTTAAACACAAAATCCTACAGTTAAACACAAAATATTTTAAAAGGATCAAACAGTAGGGGTGCCTGACTGGTTCAGTCGTGGAGCGTGTGACTCTCAACCTCAGGGTCGTGAATTCAAGCCCCATGTTGGATGTTAGAGATTACTCAAAAAGTCTAAATAAAAGATAATACATAAATAAGTTTTTCCCCAAGGCATAACAAACACAAACTCTAGTTTTACTAATTTGGATTGGAAGAGTCTAAATTAGTACATTACTTCTTTGTATACATAGTGTATATTTAAAAAAATTTTTTTTTAGTGTTTATTTATTTTTGAGACACTCAGAAACAGAACATGAGTAAGGGAGCAGCAGAGAGACAGGGAGACACAGAATCTAAAGCAAATGAGCTATCAGCACAAAGCCCGATGCAGGGCTCGCACTCACGAGCAGTGAGATCATGACCTGAGCCGAAGTCAAACACTTAACAGACTGAGCGACCCAGGCACCCCCATAGTGTTGCCTTATACATCAGATTGCTATTGATGCACTCCACTAAATCACTGAAGATGGGGGCACCTGGGCGGCTCAGTCGTTTAGGCTTCAGACTTGGGCTCAGGTCATAATCCTGCAGGTTGTGGATTCAAGCCCGGTATCAGACTCTCTGCTGTCAGCACAGAGCCCACTTAGGGTCCAGTGTCCTCCTCTCTCTTCCCCTCCCCGATTTATGTGCACTCTCTCTCAAAAATGAATAAACGTTAAAAAAAAAGAGAAAAAAAATACAACACTGAAGATGATCTGGAAGACAGCTTGACTATTAAAGCAGACTTTTCAGGGGCGCCTGGGTGGCTCAGTAGGATATGTGTCTGACTCCGACTCAGTTCATGATCTCATGGTTCGTGGGTTCCAGCCCTGTGTCGGGCTCTATGCTGACAGCTCAGAGCCTGGAGTCAGCTTCAGATTTTGGGTCTTTCTCTCTCTCTGCCCCTCCTCTGCTCGCACTCTGTCTCTCTCTCTCACACAAAAATAAACAAACATTACCAAAAAAAATTTTTTTTAAGATTTTTCATAAAGCTGGTTTATTTTCTAAGGTGATGCTCTCTGGTTTTAATAAATTAATGTAATATTAAATAACAGAACAGGACTTCATTAGGTAAACCAAGAGTACTGAATACTGTAAGTAATAAAAATAGATGAGAAAATGCAGAATGCTTCCTAAAACTTACCTGACTAAAATTGTAATTTTAAACATTATTTTTAAAGAGTATGTATTTGAGTGTATGTATAATATCTCAGAAGTATATATGCCAAACTGAGCAGGGGAGTTAGTTATCTAAGTGATCTACGTGGGCAATGGCCAAAAAAAAAAAAAAAAAAAAACAAACAGAAAAGGAAGGAAAACTTACAAATTCATTCCATGAGGCCACCATTACCCTGATAACAAAACCAAATAAAGACACCACTAAAATACAGAACTCAGGCTAATTCTCAACAAAATACTAGCAAGCCAAACTCAAAACTACATTGTAAAAAAACATTCACCACGATCAAGTGGGATTTATTCCTGGGTTGCAACACTGGTTCAATGTTCACAAATCAATCAACACAATGTATCACATCAATAAGAAAAAGGAAAAATATGATCCTTTCAACAGATACAGAAAAAGCATTTGACAAAGTACAACATCCATTCATGATAAAAACTCTCAACAAAGTAACATAATTAAGGCCATATATAAAAACCCAGAGCTAACACCATCCTTAATGGGGAAAAACTGAGAGCTTTTCCCTAAGGTCAGGAACAAGACAGGGATGTCCACTTTTACTGCTTCTATTCAACATAGTCCTAGCCACAGCAATTAGACAAGAAAAAGAAATAAATACAAATTGGTAAGGAAGAAGTAAAATGTTCACTATCTGCAGATGACACAACACTCTATAGAGAAAACCCTAAAAGACTCCATCAAAAAACTGCTAGAACTGATACCCAAATTCACTAGTTGCAGGATACAAAATCAATGTACAAAAATATGTTGCATTTCTATACACCAGTAATAAGGCAGCAGAAAAAAAAAATTAAGAAAATAATCCCATTTACAACTGCACCCAAACCAGTAAGATACCCAGGAATAAATCTAACCAAACAGGTGGAAGACCTGTGTTTTGAAAACTATAAAATACTGATGAAAGAAATTGAAGAGGACACAAAGAAATAAAAAGACATTCCATGCTCATGGATTAGAAGAACAAGTATTGTTAAAATGTCTATACTACCCAAAGCAATCTACACATTCAGTGCAATCTCTATCAAAATACCACCGGCGTTTTTCACAGAGCTAGAACAATCCTAAAATTTGTACGGAGCCACAAAAGACCATGAGGCCAAAGAAATCTTGAAAAGAAAAACCAGAGGCAACACAATTCCAACTTCAAGTTATATTACAAAGCTGTAGTGATCAAAACAGTATATGGTACGGCACAAAAAAAGACATGCAGATGAATGGAACAGAATAGAAAATCCAAAATAAACCCAGAATCACATAGTCAATTAATCTTCAAAAAAGCAGGAAAAGAATATCCAATGGGAAGAGGACTCTCTCATCAACAAATGGTGTTGGGAAAACTGGACAGGAACATGCAAAGGAATGAAACTGGACCACTTTCTTATACCAAACACAAAAATAAATTCAAAATTCAAGATTAAAGACCTAAGTGTTAAGACTGGAAACCATACAAATCCCAGAAGAGAACACAGGCAGTAACATCTTTGATATTGGAGGTAGCAACTTCTTTCTAGATAGGTCTCCTGAGGCAAGGGAAATAAAAGCAAAAATAGACTACATCAAAATAAAAAGCTTCTGCCCAGCAAAGGAAATAATCAACCAAACTAAAAGGCAACCCTACAGAACGGGAAGAGATACTTGCAAATGGCATGTCTGATAAAGGGTTAGTGTCCAGAATATATACAGAGCTTATAAAACTCAACACCCAAGAAGTGAATAATCTAATTAAAAATGGGTAGAAGACATGAATAGACATTTCTCCAAAGACAGATGGCCAACAGACACATCAAAATATGCTTATCATCACTTATCATCAGGGAAATGCAAATCAAAACTATAATGAAATATCACCTCACACCTGTCAGAGTGGCTAAACTCAACAACACAAGAAACAACAGGTGTTGGAGAGGACATGAGAAAGGGGAACCCTCTTGCACTGCTGGTGGGAATGCAAACTGGTACAGCCACTGTGGAAAACAGTATGGAAGTTCTTCAAAAAGTTAAAAATAGAACTACCCTATGATCCAGAAATCACACTACTCAGTATTTATCCAAAGAATACAAAAACAAGAATTCAAAGGAATACATACACCCCTGTGTTTATAGCAGCATTATTTATGGAAGCATCCCAAGTATATGTCAATTGATGAATGGATAAAGAGGATGTGAAATATAAATATATATATGTACATATATATGAATATGACACATTTATAATGGAATATTATTGGAATATTATGGAATATTATTCAGCCATAAAAAAAAAGAATGAAAATTTTCCTTTTGCAATAACATGAATGGAGCTAGAGTACAATGCTAAGCAAAATAAGTCAGTGAGAGAAAGACAAATGCCCTATGATTTCACTCATATGTGGAATTTATGAAAAAAAAATGAGCAAAGGGGAAAAAATGAGAGAGAGAAACAAGAAATAGACTCTTAGAGAACAAACTGAAGTTACCCTAGGGGAGAGGAGGGAAGGAGGGTGAGAGGATGGGTTAAATAGGTCTGAGGGCTAAGGAGTATATGCACTTCTCATGACAAGCACAGGGTGATGTATGAAAGTGTTGAATCATTACATTGTACACCTGACATATATATATATATATATATATATATACACATATATATACACACACACACACATATATATATACACATACACACGTATAATATATATATAAAATATACGTGTTATATATATATGTTATATAAGAGTATATGTTATAACAGTGTATGTTAACCAACAAACTAAAATAAAACTTTAAAATAAATAAATGGGCAGTGGACAGTGGGATTTTATTAAGAGGGACTTTTGCTTCATCTGTACAGCTCAAATTTTTTTCTAAATATATCACTTGTGGGGGCGCCTGGGTGGCGCAGTCGGTTAAGCGTCCGACTTCAGCCAGGTCACGATCTCGCGGTCCGTGAGTTCGAGCCCCGCGTCGGGCTCTGGGCTGATGGCTCAGAGCCTGGAGCCTGTTTCCGATTCTGTGTCTCCCTCTCTCTCTGCCCCTCCCCCGTTCATGCTCTGTCTCTCTCTGTCCCAAAAATAAATAAACGTTGAAAAAAAAAAAAAATTTTAAATATATCACTTGTGTGACTAAAGTTAAATTAAAAAAATTTTAAAACAAAATACAAAAGAAAAGTATACTGAAAAATAAGTCTTATTAATACTGTATTACAAAGAACACTGGGGCAGGTTATGCCTCGGAAAAAGAGAGACATGACAAGAAATAAATTCAAATTTTAAAAAAAGGACCTAATACTCTAGATATTTAGGTCAAACTCTTGTCCCTTAAACACGTTTCCATATCTAGGACTGGATTAGTAATTTTTAGTAATGTTTATCTCTCACCATAAATTTTCCAGAGAGCTAAAGTTCATCACCATTAAAACAGCAAATCCTGTTAGGTCCCAATTGTGTCAGACATTGTACTAGACAATGATGATGGTGATGTTGCTGTTGTTTGGAGGAGAAAAATTAATGATTAACAAATTTACTATACTCAATGACCTTTACTATATTTATACAGGTAAATTTCAGGTTTTTCCAGATTTAAAAATAAATCAGCTATGTTCTAAACATAACTGTGCAAATACTGGGCAACTCTGACTACTCCATGCTGCCCCAACATTCCCCCATCATCACTGTGAGTCAACCATTTCTAGTCAACAGTGTGTGATGTAAAGATGTAAAATTTCCAGAAAATCTGAATATCTGAGAAAAATACAAGGTGAAATGGTAAAGATAAAGTCAAGAATGGGAAGAAAATATAAACACTGATGCTTTAACTCAATTACACATGATCCTTTCCTTTAAAATTTCCTTTACAAATTTTAAAGTCATTTGCTAGCTTAGAAAATAAAATTTTTGGGGTGCCTGGGTGGCTCAGTCGGTTGAGTGTCCGACTTCAGCTCTGGTCATGATCTTGCAGTCTGTGAGTTCGAACCCCGCATCAGGCTCTGTGCTAACAGCTCAGAGCCTGGAGCCTGCTTCAAATTCTGTGTCTCTCTCTCTGCCCTTCCCCTGCTCATGCTCTGTCTCTCTCTCTCTCTCTCTCTCTCTCTCTCTCTGTCAAAAATAAATAAACATTAAAAAAAAAGAAAAGAAAAGAAAATTGTTACAGATTCCTTGAGGTGTACATTAAGATTTTGGATACTTAATTTGTAGACTTGGAAAGCAAAGGAATAACATATTTTCTCTATTCTCAAGCAAACCAGAAAGAACTCTATCAGAAATTTTCCCTTAAATCTTACGTTATGTATTTCTTCCCTACACTTCAGTTTATAGTAACCATTGGTATATTCTCTATTTTCTCCTTATAGCAAGTAGTATGTATCTCAAAATCACATAAAACTCCATGCCTTACTTCTAGTATCACATCTTTGATCTTCCTTTTTATTTTAATTTTTTTTTAACGTTTATTTATCTTTGAGACAGAGAGAGACAGAGCATGAACGGGGGAGGGGCAGAGAGAGAGGGAGACACAGAATCAGAAGCAGGCTCCAGGCTCTGAGCCACCAGCCCAGAGCCCGACGCAGGGCTCCAACTCAAGGACCGCGAGATTGTGACCTGAGCTGAAGTCGGACACTTAACCGACTGAGCCACCCAGGCGCCCCTCATCTTCCTTTTTTTGAAAAAATCTCCCTTCGATCCAGAGAAGGGCACAGAGAAAGAGACAGACACAGGACCAAGGCCTGAATAATTCCAACTTGGAAAGACTGCAGTGGAGAAAAAGAATGCACATGAAGGCCACAAAAGACCATTCAAGAGAAGTAGGAGGAAAAAAACCATAATGACAGTAAGTAGAGAAAAGTGGTCAAGTTTGAGAAATATTCTAACAGGGGATAGAGTAGATGTCACTGTAAGGAAAAGCACGACTAACTCCCAGGGATGGCCAAGAATATTCATTCATTCATCAAAATATTCACTGAGTATCTAGTATGTACAAGGCACTTTTCTAGGCATGAGGATCACTTGAATAAACATATCTACAGTTCAAACATGCAAGGGCTCGTGAAGTACACGTTTTTAACTCAGATATTTAATAAAGCTCTAAAACTGAATGACACTGCCTGGACTTTCTGATTTAGGTGACCCAAAAAATTCTCCTTTGCTTTAAGCCAGTTTGGGTCAAGTTTTAGGTCCCCTGGGACAAGAGAGTTCTCTTCACTGGGTCTTCCTTCTTTAGTCTCACCTTTAATCAACTCTTCAAGAAGCAGTCAGGGTAAAATTGTATATTTGATGTTGTTACTCTCTTATCTTAAACCCTTCCATGGCTTTATACTGTACTTGAGATAGAAGTAGATGACCTATAAAGTCATTCATGGTATAGCCTTAGAGTCATCTCTCACTTCCATTGTCCTCTATCACTGTGCTCCAAACACTAACCCTGGGAAAACTGTGTTTTGTTTTTTTTGATGCCCCCACCTCCAACCCCCTTCTGGGAAAATAGTTTTGAAGTATACACTTACCATACACCCTAGCAATTCCCCTTTAGATACTTACCCAAGAGAAATGAAAACATATGTCCACAAAAGGGCTTGTAAATGAATGGCCATAAGCAGCTTTATTCATAATAGCCAAAATGAAAACAAATCAAATGTCCACCGATAAGTGAATGGACAAACTGTGGTATCGTCATACAATGGAATACTACAATAGTATTCACAATAAAAAATAACTGACATATACAACATAGACAAATCTCAGAAGTATTATGCTAAGTATGAAAAGCCAGTTAGAAAATTATCCTATATACAGAAAATTCCATTAAGAGCCAAAACTAAGCTCTGATAAGAGAATCAGAACAAACATTCACTGTGGGGAACAGACATTGAGTAGAAAGGAGTATGAGTGAATTTTCTGGAGTGACTGGAATGTTATATATCTTAACAGAGGTGTGAGTTACACAGCTGCAAGCATTTATCAAAACTTAATTGAACACTCAACATATTTGTTACTCACATATTTTATTACTTATCACTTGTTATTTATATATCACTCATATATTTATTTCATTATGTGTATATGATACTTCAAATTGTTCAAATATATTTAAAAAAAAAACGCAAACCAAATCTCTACTTATCTGCTCTCATTGGCTGGAGAGTTCTTATAGTTAGGCCTACTCTATTAGATTCTGGTTCCACTATTTAGCTGGTGGAAAAGACTTGGAGGGAAACAAAGCACACAGTAGAGGGTTGAGGAGAAGAAAGGAGAGGGGGCAAGTTTCATAGTACATGTCCTAGAAACATAAAATCTGAAATATTTAAGACAATTATCCTAAATTACCAGTAAACCTTTAGTGAGTCAACTGGGAATAGAGAGAGGGGATGCTGGTTGACAAAAAGTCACTATGCAAAAAAAAAGAAAAAAAAGAAAAAAAAGAAAGGAAAAAAAAAGAAAAATGTCACTATGCATGCAAATCCAGTCAGATAACATTCAAATTACTGAAAACATTGGATAGAAAACATGACATGCCTCAAAAAAAGCCACAGCACCCTAAGTTAAACTATAGAACATTTTGTCATTATAATGAAAATTGTGACACAAGGCTACAAGCAGCACCTACCAACTGGTACTAAAACTGTAAATAAAATAAGTTAAGTACCTACGAAAGGACTAATTAAGGACTAATTTTAAAGGGATCTTATAAAATTGTTTTGGGAAACAAACTCAGGAGATAAACAAAGTTAAAGGTAGAAAACAGCTTGGAAAGTAAATTATTGATTGTTCTTTTCCTTCTGTGAATTTCATTTACTTAGCTCCTGAGTACACAATGACTTGCATTACTCATAACTGTCTATATTATATATGATAATCTTGTCACTCAGCTACCCAATATGCTAGCACCCTGAAGGCAGTGTTCCTAACCCAGCAGAGTTACAAAGCACATTTACTAGCCAAAGGTAATACTGCTATGTATTATATTAAATGTTCCTCACTGTACAAGTAGGTCATGGCAGAAACCATCTCGCAGCACTTAAGCAACATTCTCAAACTAGCCCTAAAAGATAATGATTGGCTTCAAAAGAAATTAAAGAAAAAAAACCCAAACTTAAATAACACCTCACATATTATAAAAAATTCTAAACAAAGTAAGAGTTAGAAATAAATCTTTTAAAAGATGCAAATTCAATTTCTTATTGACATAAAAAAAGAATGGTTTTAGTAATTTTGTTAGCTTGGAGGTTTGGATAAGAGTTCTAAAAAGTGTTATAAATAGAAAAGTAAATAAAAATATTCACTCAACCTCCTATTTAAGTGCTCCCTTTCTGACAAATGAACTATGACATGCTTAATTTTAAAGATTACTTTAAAAGATTATTTCTAAACCTTTCTTAGTTACATTATAGTTTAAAAACTAGAAGTTACTATATTTAAAAACAATAAGGAAAAAGTAGGGCTACACTAATATTTTTTGGCTAAGTAAAAAAAAGAACAAGAAAAACTATTAAAACATGACGAAAGTAGTTTCTTGTTCACACTCCTGAAAAAACATTACGGCATTACTAACTGGGGAAAGAATTAAAAAGTAAGTTTTTTAATGGACTGAACTGAGTAGACACACGGAGACAGATTAGGCACAGTATTAACTGTCAAACTGCAGGATAAAAGTAGCGTATTATTCTATTCAGAAACTAGAGGGACGTCAGACAAAAGAAGAACTCCTCTGTTTCAAGAGTACAATAGTACTCTTTATAACTTTCCTTCCAGGGATACTCTATTTCATTATGTTAATAACCAATCTTAATTTTTAAACCCATTTTGATTCAAAACATTAATGTAGTGCATAGAAGGCTGCATAACCAAAAGCTCTGGTTAACAGTTAACATTTTTTTCAACCTGCTTCTGATTTGTTGTTCATATTAAATTTCTCCACACAGCAAATGAAAATGTAAATAAAAGCAACCCCACAAGACTATTTCACTCCTGGTTTAGACTACATCTTGAAGTCAATTTAAAGGAGCTGCAGTCTCATTTAAGTTAGCATGAAGATCTGCATTTCCAGCACCCAAAACGCCTTTGCTGTATTCCACCCATGTCACCTATGTAACAGAACCACCAATGGCAACTACAGAAAAAAAAACTTTATCAAGGATACGGATAAGTCACATGGAAACAGAATTCTACATTTTAAAATCTCACCACTGGAACAGGAGGCCTCCAAAATAAGAGACCAACATCATGACTAGAACCTTTAGGGTGAAGAACAAGTGAAATACAAAAGAATTAAAAGAATTCTGAGACTCATCACGTATGAAAATAGCAGTCCTATAATATTAAAGAGAAATTGTTCACAATTTTCTCAAGGATTTGCTAAGAAATAAAGCATCAGCCTTTTATCCAACTGGTAAAAAAATATTAAAGGTAGAATTAATCAGCAAAATTTAGCAGAACAGACTAAAACAGTACATGTTAAATACGCTGCTGTGTAAAACCTGATGAGTCAACTCTTGACAAAATTTCAGCATACAATATGTAGGAAACTGAATTTGGTAGAAGCAAGATCAAATGGAAACTAGCAAATACCAAGTATAATTTGCAAAATTATGTATAGACAAAACTCTAACCAATAAATTAAATGTTGTTATAATATATGTAAAAAGAACTGACCCCAGTAAAAATAATTTCAGCAAAAAAAAAAAAAAGTCTGAAAAAGTGCAATGTCCCTATGTAGAAAACTGACCAATAAATTTAAATGATTCAATGCAATTTTCCACAGAAGACAATCTGATTAAAATTCATAGATAATGCAGCCATGAGGAAGGAAGAGGCCATCTACCTAACCCACAAGATCAGCCATCAACCCAGGCAATCAATGGAATAATATACAACCTACTACTTTTCCATCAGAAACAAAATGGTGTATTAAGTGACTGCTAAAAATAACTTTAAGTTTATTTTATGTTCCCATCTTATTTGAGAAAGTATGGTAAAGAGTATATGACACCGAGAAAACACTAATATTATGGTAAGTAAAATAAATGAACACAAAAAAGTAAAACATAAAGAAATTGAAAGGAAACACAGTAAAACAAACTTGCAAACAATAGTTTTTCTTCCACATGTCATTTTCAAATGTTCTTCAATGAATGTACGCTACAATATACACTACAAATATTTAATTTTACTTTCACTATTTAGTGAAAATGATAAAAATCAAATTACAAGAAAGGTACCTATTAACTTTTGTTTCCATTTTTTAGAGCCCCAACGGCAACCACTGTAAATAATTCTTGTGTATTCTTCCAGATATATTCAATGTATATGTAAGCATATACTTATGAATATTATCTTTTAAAAAAATTTTTAATGTTTATTTTATTTCTGGGAGACAAAGAGACAGAATGCAAGCGGGAGAGGAGCAGACAGAGAGGGAGACACAGAATCTGAAGCAGGCTCAAGGCTCTGTCAGCACAGAGCCTGACATGGGGCTTGTACCCACAAAGCACCAGATCATGACCTGGGTTGAAGTCGGATGCTTAACCAACTGAGCCACCCAGGAGCCCCGAATATTATCTTTTTTAACTGAAAATGAAAAGGTACATTCTTCTGAGCCTTCCCTTTATCATTTAACATACACCCAAAATGTTTCTATTTTAATACATACATCTCTACTTCACTCTTTTTTATGGCTACAACATATTCCAATATAGAAATGCACATGTAACTTAAACCCTATGGACGCTAATTTCAGTATTTCCAGTCTTTTGGTATTACAACGATGCAACGTACATCCTTCAACATATGTTCCTGTACGTTAGTATATCAGAAACAAACCAAGTCTCCAAAATTCAGTATGCTGAACAATACACACCGAAATTACCAAGTTTACAAATGCATCTCAAAGATCTGAACAAATCAGCCATAAAAACCTGATTACATTTTATAATATTATGTATATATTACACTGATATGTTAACACATTATACATATTGATAATATGTATAAACAAACTTGTATTCAGTAATTTATTAGCATATACATATTGATGCTTATCTACATATTTACATATTTATTAACATGGTAAAGATGTGGCTATATTATATTTGTAAATATTATTTCTACAAATATTTTATATTTATTAACATATTAATAAACTGATTTGTTAATTTTGTGTTTCTAGTCATTAAAATTTTTAATTTGTCTTTTGTGATGAGATTTAGGCCACTTATTTTTAGTTTGCTCACATTCTTGCTTGAATGAAATATTTCATTATTCCAGTATTTAGTTAATTTTATTATTCCCAATGCCTTAATGAGAGTATATTCTTAATTTCTATAGTCATTAATAACCAAAATATTAGCATTTCTTACTGGTGTGGTACCTAGATATTTTTCAGCACATATTTACAATAAATACATGTTAGATTTATACTGAAATAATGATTACTGGTTGTGAAATGTCTCTTGAAAAATGAAATATATTTATAAAAATCAACCAAGCTATGACCCTTAGCCTACAAGCTGAACATTCCTTAAAATAATCAGGATAAGAGGAAAATTGTCAACCAAATCTCACCAAAAATCTTCAAAAGCTGTTTAAATCACTCCAGCCAATATAAACAGCTGTAAAGTTTAATCAAAAGCATAAAAAAGCAAGGCTGATATATGTACTTTGAAATTGACAAAAGAAACCCAAAAATACCAAAATGCAAAAATAAATAACTTTTTAAAAGGCTGCATAGAAATCAGAAAATACTGGGGAAAAACAAAGTAATTTTTCAAAAGGCTGGAAAGAAATCAGAGTAAACTGAAAAACTCTCCCATGAAATAATCCAGTTTTGTCCATATTCACTAGGAAAATATTTTCCTGAAAACACTGATACAAAGAATTGGTAAACATGACAAACTGGCCTATACATTAAGTGACCTGGAGCCAGTATATCTGTAGAACAAATTCCTAGAAATGAAACTGCTGGCTTTGACAAATATTGCCAAACTGCCCTTTAAAAAGCTGCACCAATCTGCTTCTCGCTAAAACCTATTAGAACCAAACATTTTAATCCCTACCAATCTAAAATGTAAATACTGAAATCACTGTTATTTTTAGTTTGCTTTTTAAAATTTTGAGAGTGTATATATTTTATAATGGAAAAAAAGTCCTTTCAAACTAATTAAATTATGAAAAAGCATGAAAAATATTTACATAATAAATTTTTAAAGCATACAAAATGGCCTTACACTAAACACAACAATGTAGAAACAAGTTCACATACTAATAAGAAATCAAGAGAACATACAAAAAAATAAAAATGCTATTTATTTCAGAATCCTGGAATTAAACGATTTTTTTCATTTCTTTTCCAAACTTCTCTCCAGTATAATTATTATGCTGATATTCTGTTAACAAAAAGTTCTAGTGGCTTGGAAGTACAGAATAATCACAGCTTTTTATGCCACCCAAGCTCTTTTATTTCCTGTCAATGGCCCACCCAGTTTTCAACTGCCTAGTACCAAAACTGGATCATAATTTCAATTTAGCACCTTCCTCCTTTCTCTAAATCCTGGGCATTAAATCCTGTTGACTGTACTCCTTTGGCAGGTCTCTCTTACATGCCCTTTGGTCTCAATTTCAACACAGGATAACTAATAACAGGATCCAAATGAAATCTCTCTTCTCCAGAATCCTATATGTACCAGTTCTGTCTGATTAATTTCCTTTCAGACTGGTACTTATCAAACTTGACAATACATATAAATCAGTTGGGTATCTTGTTAAAAATGCAGGTTCTGATTCTATAGGTCTGAGGTAGGGTATTAAATTTTGCACTTCTAACAAGTTCCCAGGTTATGCCAATGTTTTATATGTACAGAATTCTTCAAGTCACTCTTCAGATTAATAACCTTTAATTTGGTTTACTGACTCCTGTTCAGATTTAAATTATTTCCTTGTGCTCAGGAACCCTCTACCCTCATACTACTGCATAACCCTACTGCCTCAGACTGTCTTCCTCACTTTCTTTCCCATAGGCCATGCTCATCTTGGGGGGGCAGTCCCCTTAGATGGATAATGTTCCATTTCAACTTTTTCCCACTCCACCTACAATTCACTCAAGTGTTATCTTTTCACAAGACCACACAAATTAATCCTGTCCATATTCTTTAATCCCCCCTTTTCTGAAATCCTACGGTATTTCTCCATTAAGTATCTGGTGTCTGATGTCTTACACTATTACAACCATTGCAGAGGCATTCATCTTGCGTCCCATGTAGTGTCATAAGGACACATATTTTCCTCTCATTTAATGCCTAGCAATATGTTTAGCGTATAATTCCTAATTCAGTCTAAATTTGTCCAGAGAACCATACTTTGTGGGTGGCTTTTGAAAAAATAACAAAAACAAAATGCAATACTTCACCTTGGAGCAGAGTATTTTAAGGTCACTTTGCCACTAGAATAAATATAAAATACAGTGCCAACATAAAAACTAGTGACAATTTAGAAAAAAAAATATTCCATACTGTTTAAAACTACCGAAAATGTCAAATGAGACACGGGACACGGAAATAAAGAATTTATAGGAAATAAAGAATTCTAGGGGAAGGAAATAAGAATAAAAAGAAAGTGATTGTCAGTGAAGCTATACAAATCAATAAATAAGGGATGTGAACCAAATAGAATGGATCAGGCAGGGTAAGAAGAGAGTAAGAGATGAGGGATGGGGAGAAGTAGGTGATATTACAGTAAAACTGGGTAGAGTCAAAACAGGTAGGAGAATATACATTCTTTTCAAGTACCCACGGAATATTCACCCAGATAAACAACATCTTGGGCCATAAAACATAACAAATTACAAAAAACTGAAATCCTAGAGTATGTTCTCTGACCACAAACAAATCCAACTAGAAATTAATAAATGTCCACACACTTGGAAATATACCAACACACTACTAAATAATCCAAGAGCCAAAGAGGAAGTCTCAAAGGAAACAATAAAATAAAGCTATTCTGTGTCAAGTCTACTTCAATTAAACAAATAAGCAGATAAATATCTTAGGAAAAAAATACAGAGATAAGTAAAAATGAAAATACTGCATACCAAAATGTGTAGTATGCAGCTAACGCAGTACCCAGAGGAAAATTCATATAAATGCTTACACTAGAAAAAAAGAAGAAACTACAAAATGAAGAGGAAAGTAAACCCAAAGTAAACAGCAGGAAGGAAATAAGCAAGGGCAGAGATTTAAAAAAAATTTTTGAGGGGTGCCTGGGTGGCTCAGTCGGTTAAGCATCCGACTTCAGCTCAGGTCATGATATCGCGGTTTGTGGGTTCGAGCCCCGCGTTGGGCTCTGTGCTGACAGCTCAGAGCCCGGAGCCTGTTTCGGATTCTGTGTCTCCCTCTGTCTCTGACCCTCCCCCATTCATGCTCTGTCTCAAAAATAAATAAACGTAAAAAAATAATAATAAAAAAAATAATAAAAAAATTTTAAAAAAATTGAAAACAAAAACAAGAAAAGAAAAACTAATGAACCCAATAGCTGGTTCTTGGGGGGGCAGTCGTAAGGAAACTGACAAACCTCTAGCAAGACTGACAAATATAAAAAGAGGAAAAGACAAGGGGCGCCTGGGTGGCTCAGTTGAGCATCCAACTTCGGCTCAGGTCATGATCTCACCGTTCTGGAGTTCGAGACCCGCGTTGGACTCTGCTGACAGTTCAGAGCCTGGAGCCTGTTTCAGATTCTGTGTCTCCCTCTCTGTCTCTGCCCCTCCCTGTCTCATGCTCTGTCTCTCTCTCTCTCTCAAAAATAAACATTAAGAAAAAAAATTTTTTTTTGAAAAAAGAGGAATGACAAGAATCATAAATATCAGAATGAAATGAGGATTATTACTAAGATCCAACAGCCATAATAAGGTAATAATAAGAACTTTATACTCATAAACCAACAACTTACAAAAAGTAAACCACTTCTTCAGAAACCACACATTATCAAAACTCAATCAAAATAAAACAGATAAACTCAATAATCCTCCAAGCATTTAAGAAATTGAACTCATAGTCTAAAAGCTCAGGAAAAAGAAATCCTCTGACCCAGCTGGCTTCAGTGGAGAATTTTACAAAAAAATTAAATAATTAATTCTAAGTTTACACTATCTTTTCGTTTAAAGAGGAAGGAATACTTCCTAACTCTTTTTATGAAGTCAGTACTACTACGACCAAAATCAGACACAGTACCAAAGACCGAAGATATCAGACAAATATTTCTCATGAACTTAGATGTAAAAACCCTTCACAGGATATTAGCAAATGAAGTTTAACAATGTATAAAAAGATTATTGGGATTTACTCTAGACATGGGAAGCTAGTTTAGCATTTGAAAATCAATGTAATCTGGGGCGCCTGGGTGGCTCAGTTGGTTAAGCATCCAACTTCGGCTCAGGTCATGATATCACGGTTCATGAGTTCAGGCCCTGTGTCAGGCTCTGGGCTGACAGCTCAGAGCCCAGAACCTGCTTCTGATGCTGTGTCTCCCTCTCTCTCTCTCTCTCTGCCCCACCCCCGCTCGTGCTCTGTCTCTCTCTCTCTCTCAAAAATAAACATTAAAAAAAAAGAAAGAAAATCCATTTAATCCACCATATCAAAAGGCTAAAGAAAAAAATACATGAGTATATCGACTTACAGAAAAAGCACTTGACAAAATTCTTAATAAAAATTCTCAGTAAATTAGGAACAGAGGGGAACTTCAACTTGGTAAAGAATATCTATAAAAAACCCATGACTAACGTCACACTTAATCGTGCAAACCATATGCTGCTTCTCTAAGCTCAAGTAGAAGGCAAGGATGGCTGCTCTCACCAATCTTATTCAACACAATTATGGAAGCTTTAACCAGCCAATAAGGTAAGAAAAAGAAATAAAGAACAAACAGATTGGAACAAAGAAAAACAAATTCTGTGCCTGTTTGCAGATGACATGACATTCTACCTAGAAAACTCCAAGGAACCTACCAGAAAATCCTAGAACTAAGAAGTGAGTTCTACAAGGTCACAAGATACAAGATTAACACACAAAGATCAATCACATTTCTGTACACTAACAATAACCATGTGAAAACCTAAATTACAAATACAATGCCATTTACAGTCATGCCCCCCCAAATTGAAAAACTTAGGTATAAATCTAATAAAACGTGTAGGATCTGTATATTGAAAATTACAAAATACTGATGATCAAAATAAAATAAGACCTAAATACTGGAGAGACTTACTACTGATTGGAAGACACAACACAATAAAGATATCAACACTCCCTGAATTGATCTATAGATGTGATGCAATTACTAGCAAAACCCCAGAAAGACTTTGAGATACAGAGAAGCTTATCCTAAAAATTATATGGAAAGGGAAAGTCCTACAAGACCTAAAGCAATTTCGAAAAAAGAGTCAAGTGGGAGGAATCACTCTTCCTGATGTTAAAGCTTACTATATAGTCGCAGTAATCAAAACAGTGTGGTACTCACACAGAAAGACATACAGATGGATGGAAGAGAATAGAAAATCCAGAAATAGGTCCTCACAAATATGCCCAACTGATTTTTGACAAGCATACAAGGAATTCACTGGAGGAAAGATAGCCTTTCCAACAGATGGTGCTGGAGCAACTGTACTTAAAAGAAAAAGGAAAAAAGAACCTCAACCTAGACTTCGTATCTTATACAAAAATTAGTTCAAAATGCATCATACACTTAAATGTAAAATTATTAAAACTTTTAGAAAAAAACTTAGAGAAAACCTTAAAGTCAAAACCTTAGGACTAGGGTAAAGAGTTCTTAGACTTGACACAAAAAGCACAACACATAAAAGAAAGAACTGACATATCGGACCTCATCAAAATGAAAAACTTTTGCTCTGTGAAGTACCCTGCGAAGAGGATGAAAAGACAAGCTAGAGTGGGAGAAAATATTTGCAAACCACATACTGGACAAAGAATTTGTATCTAGAATATATAAAGAACCCTCAAAACTCAACAGAAAAAAAAAAAAATTCAACCAGAGAATGAGCAAAAGACCTAAACGGACATTTCACCGAAGAGGATATAAGAATGGCCAAAAAGCACATGAAAAGCCATTCTACATCATTAGCCATTAGGGAATGCAAATTAAAACTATGAGATATCAGGGGCACCTGGGCGGCTCAGTCAGTAAAGCACCCGACTTCAGCTCAGATCATGATCTTATGGTTCGTGAGTTCAAGCCCCCACCTCAGGCCTTGTGCTAACAGCTCAGAGCCTGGAGCCTGCTTCATGGATTCTGTGTCTCCCTCTCTCTCTGCCCCTCCCCACTACATACGTAGCAGAATGATAGGGCATGGCAAAAGTCAAATACTTAAAAGAAAACTAAGGCCTGAGAAAGTTAATACTAAGAAGGATAACAATATAGGCAATTGCCACCTATGAGCCTGCTCTCTTCACCTTGAGAGTGTACTTTCACTTTGACCACTATTATTAAACCCTTGCTTTAAATAAAAAACAAAGAATACAAACAAACAAAAAAACAATATAAAAGTATTCAACTTCAGAAGAAAATGCTTTTACTATATGTAATATCAAATTCATTTTTAGTGAATATATACAAACACATCATTAACTGAATTAAAAATAACTCAAAGTATTAGGGCAAAGAAAAGGTAAGTTTAAGACAGTGCCCAAAAGAAATATAATACAAACCACTATCATAATTTTATTTATTAATTTAATGTTTTTTGAGAGAGAGAGCGCGCGAGCATGAGCAGTAGAAGGAGAGGGGGAGAGGGAGGGAGGCAGGGAGGGGGAGGGAGAGGGAGAGGGAGAGGGAGGGGGGAGAGAGGGAGGGAGGGAGGGGGAGAGGGAGAGAGAGAGAGAGAGAGAGAGAGAGAGAGAGAGAGAGAGAAAAAGCCCAATGTAGGGCTCAATCTCACAACCCTGAGATCATGACCCGAGCTGAAATCAAGAGTCAGACACTGAACCAACTGAGCCACCCAAGTGCTCCACCACTATTAGAATTTTAAATTTTCTGCTAGTCACATTAAGTAAAAGTAACAAAAGGTAATCATTTTATATAACTCAATACATTCAAAATATTATCAACTCAACATGTAGTCATTTTTTTAATTACTAAGGAGATATTTTATATCTTTTTGTACTAAGCATTCAAACTCCAGTGAGTATTGTACACTTAGCACACATCTCAATTCAGACTAGCCACATTTCAAGTGCTCAATACCTACCTGTATGTAACTCATGGGTACCACATTGGACAACAAAGGTCTAAGAAATGGCTTAAGATAACAGATATATATCTACCTTCAGACCAAGAGATTAAGTCCAATAGTCTGAAAGGATATGGTATCAATAGCAATGTGTACACAATCTCATAATTTTGATAGGACTGTTGATCTCAGTACAAGAGAACTTTCTGAATGGGAATCAAAAGAAGATTGATTTTGATAGCTAAATTGGTTAAGTGGCCAACTCCTGATACTGGCTCAGGTCATGATCTCACGGTTCGTGGGATCAAGCCTGGTGTGAGCCTGTAAGGGATTCTCTCTCTCCCTCTCTCTGCCCCTCCCTGACTTGCCTGCACTCACTCACTCTCTCTCTCTCAAAATAAATAAATAAACACTTAAAAATTTTTTTAAAAAGGGGCACCTGGTGGCTCAGTCAGTTAAGCATCCAACTCTTAGTTTTGGCTCGGGTCATGATCTCCTGGTTTCAAGAGTTCAGCCCCGCGTCTGGCTCCTCCATGCTGAGGGTACGGAAGCTGCTTGGGATTCTCTGTCTCCCTCTCTCTCTACCCCTCCCCCACTCACGCTGTCTCAGTCGCTCTCAAAATAAATAAACTTAAAAAATGTTTAATTAAAAAAAAAAGAAAATTAGAGAACATTTGCCTTCAGAGAAAAGAATGCAAAGAAATAAAATAAGTTCTTTTTTGCCAATCTCCAAACTTCTTTATGTGCAGTACAGTGTAAGTCTTCCAGAAATTATTAGCATTATGACAAGTACATTCATTCACTTCCCCACAATTTTACACATCATTTCTTCCTCACTTATCTGTATCAATTCCCCTTTTACTATCATGTTCAGTATCATTCTATTGGAAATTCTATTAACAAAAGTAAAACCAACTCACATCCCAGCCTTAAGAATGGGTTTGACGATATGTGAAAAGGGAG
Organism: Lynx canadensis; assembly: GCF_007474595.2. Taxonomy (NCBI): domain Eukaryota; kingdom Metazoa; phylum Chordata; class Mammalia; order Carnivora; family Felidae; genus Lynx; species Lynx canadensis. The sequence continues at coordinate 150,687,096 of NC_044304.2, forward strand.
CTTAGAGTATAAAATACTAATTCAACTAGAGTGAAGTCAAGAATTACAACACTTCCAGGGTGCCTGGGTGGCTCAGTCAGTTAAGTGTCCAACTTCAGCTCAGGTCATGATCTCATGGTTCATGAGTTCGAGCCCCGCGTCAGGCTCTGTGTGGACAGCTCAGAGCCTGGAGCCTGCTTTGGATTCTGTGTCTCCCTCCCCTTCTGTCCCTCCCCCCCGCTCACGCTCTGTCTCTCTCTCTCTCAAAATAAACAAACGTTAAAAAAAATCTCTAAAAATAAACATTAAAAAAAGTTAAAAAAAAAAAAAAGAAATACAGCACTTCCATCTGAGTAGGAAAAAACAAAAAGGGCAGGGGTAGAGAGAGGACACTAAATCTGGCAGGGGATGAGGGAAACCTAATATTGCTAAAGGAGATTAGAGGTAGTAACAACAGATCTCTACGAAGAAAGGGTGGTCTACTCTTGCATTCAAAGCAACTTTCTGAAATAGTAACCAACTCAGACCTTCTCTTTCCAATTTCCTCAGGGATATAGGTGTCAAGCCTTTCTGTATGTAGGGTTGGTTAATGAGGAGAAAAGAAGAAGACCATGAATCATGCCTGACAACTCTTTGTCCACCCATAAAAACTGATAATATAAATTGATAATTTATAGGAATTGATAATATAATCAAGGCCTACATTAAATTTGCCTTCTGAACCAATGAGAGTTAGTAAAATAAAACAGACTAGAACAATCTCTAATCTTATCAACTCATATGAAATTTCTCAGATGTGGTGCAAGATCTCTTGCATCTAACTTATGCCTTCAAAGGATCATTCTGGGGGCGCCTGGGTGGCGCAGTCGGTTAAGCGTCCGACTTCAGCCAGGTCACGATCTCGCGGTCCGTGAGTTCGAGCCCCGCGTCGGGCTCTGGGCTGATGGCTCAGAGCCTGGAGCCTGTTTCCGATTCTGTGTCTCCCTCTCTCTCTGCCCCTCCCCCGTTCATGCTCTGTCTCTCTCTGTCGCAAAAATAAATAAACGTTGAAAAAAAAAAAAAAAAAAAAGGATCATTCTGACAGCTATATATTAACAAACCATAAAGAAAAGGGTAGAAGTAGAGACATCCCTTAGAAGGGCTGCTGCAATTACCCAGCAAGAGATGATGGTGGCTGTGGAGATGGTGAAAACTGGTTGAATTCTGTGTATGTTTGAAAGGTAGAGCCAAGAATTTCCTGATGGAATAAATGTAAGAATAAGAGAGTCAAGAATGATGCCAAGGTTTCTGGCCTGAGCAGCTGAAAGCTGCCAACATCTGAGACGAGGAAGAATATATTGGTGAAGCAGGTATGGGAGGACAGATTTGGGAGGGAAGAGCATAAATTCTATTTTGGACATGTTGAATTTGAGATATTTAACAGTGATGCCAGTGGAGATATTAAGGAGGCAACGAGCTATACAAATCTAGAGTTGAGGAAAGTAGTCTCGACTGGAGAAATACATTTGAGACTCATCAACATTCAGAAGGTATTCAAAGCCATGAAACTAGCAGAGATCACCAAGAGAGTGAGGGTCAAATAGACAAGATAACCGTGCACGGAGTTCTGGGATATTTCAATGTTTAGAGGTAGGCAAAGAGAAGAAAGAAAGACTACCAAGAAAGACTAAGAAGGAACAGCCAATAAGTTGTAAGAAAAACCAAGGGAATGTTGTATCCTAAAAGGCAAGTGAAACAAGTATATCAAAGAGGAAAGAGCAAATAACTTTGTCAAATGTAGACCGATCACATAAGAATTGACTCCTAGATTTACCACTGTCATTGTTAGGAGACCTGAACAAAAACAATCAGTACAGTGAGTGATAGGGGCCAAAGCCTGACTGAAATGGGCTTGAAAGAGAACGTGAGAAAATAACTAGAACAAGTACATTTAGACAATGCTTTAAGGGCTTCTGCAGCAATGGAAATAGATAAGAGCAACAGAAGATATTTTTATGAGGGTAAAAATTACAGCATATTTGCCCAATGATGGGAATGATCCATGAAAGAAGAAAAAATTAATGATCTGAAGAGAAGGAGGAAAATTGCTAGACCAATGTCCAGAGTAAATGAAAGGGGATGGGATCTAATGCATTAATCAGAAGAACTGAATTAGATAAGAACAAAGACAGTTCATCTATAGTAACAGAAGGCAAATGTCTGTGAGTCAGACTAGCAGGTACATAGGTGTGGAGGTGGAGGAGTCTGAAGAAGAGTTCTTCTGGCGGTTTCTATTTTCTCAATGGATTGGAAACAGGTCCATCAACTGAGAGTGAGTAAGAAGAGGAAGGTTGGAAATTTGAGAAGAAAGGCAAGGGTATAACTAGTGATCTGTGAGAGGGAAAAATGAGTGGACTAAGGAAATAGACTATGACTGCCAGACAATATTAAGGGATGCCAGAGGTCTCTTATTATGAATCCAAAGTGAAAAGTGCCCATCATAATTGTATTCTTCAGTTGCTTTGAGCCATACAAGTGCAGACATGAAGTACTCAAGAGAATCTGATTTAACTAGAGTTGATGTTTTGCCAAGCGAGTATGAAGAAGTAAAAAAGGAGCAAGAGAGTAGAGGGCATATGAGAGGGAATGAATATAATGATTGATCACTAGGTAATGAATGTATAATAGGTAAGAAGAAAGAAAATCAAGGGGGCAAAGGGCAGTCCACAGACTGGAGGTCCTAGTAACAGTAAAAGATTTTGAGTTAGAATAGTAGGTAGAATGAGCGGAAAAGACAGATGGCAGAGGGGGTTACATGAATTGAAAATCAGGGAAGGGTTCAAGTTATTGGTGATAAGAAGGTGTAAAATATAATCATGGAGTGAGTGACTGAGATGAGGTGTTGAGCAAAATCTTGAAAGAAGAATTTTAGGACTTAAGAGGCCACAGTACAAGGACTGGAAATGGTATATGTTGAAATTATGAAGAATTAAAAGAGGCATAGTGCCAGCAAGAATAACAGTGAGCTAGGAGCTTTAATAGTCAAGAAAAGAGAAGACATAACCCAAGGTGCAGTAGGTGACAGCAAACAAGGGTTTATGGACAATATAACCTGTTAACAGACAAGCTTCACGAAGAGAAGGAGAATATAAGACATCTGCCCTATTTTCAGTCTCAGTGGAACCAGGCTTTCTCTTCAACTCCTATTCAGTGGAGGAAGTCAGAATGGGAAATAGTTTTAAATCTTAGCGCATGGGATTCCTCACTGACCTCTGAAGATGGCATACAAGAAAAAAAAAGAACAACTTAATAGCCAACAAGTAAGAGGGCTGCAGGGGAAGCAGTGTTTCCAGAAAAGTAGAGGAAATGTTCAGGAAAAAAACAAAGATACAAGAAACTTTGCTGATGATGGAGAGGAATGAAAAGAGAGGAAATGTTAAGAACCTTGTGGGGATTAAAGTGTGAGACTGGTGGTGACTGACATAAAAAGGGATAAAGAATACAAGATCAGTCCTGATATACTTCAGGCAAGTAACAGTGTCAAGGCTGTGAATGCTGGAGGCAGGAATGACTGTAAGAAGCTCCCTGTCAAAAGAAGACAACAAACAGTCTTGGGAAGCACGCTTAGTCTCAGTGCAAAGGGCTTCCCCTTCAACCCTAATGATAGCTTGCAAGAAAACTATAAGGTACTTGCAAGGTTGTAGAATTTCTGAAAACTAATAAAAGGTCAGAACCACACCTAGTATCTAATAAGTACTCAAAGATAAGTTTTTATTAGCTCATCAAATGTAAAATATAATTATTGTAGCAAAAAAGAGATTCATCTTACATTTTCCTTTCCTCAGCTAAATGGATTTCCCAAGTGACTGCCAGGTAAACAGTACCAAAATGGACCCAGAAAACTCATTTCAGAAAGGAGAGGAAATCTTTGAGGTCAACTTCTTTGTAGTGTTCACCTATCTCAGAAAACCCACCTCAATGGTAGAATAATTTATTAATTCAACAAGCATATATTGAGCACCTGTTATGCACCAACTACTATTCCCAGAACCTGGAATATGTCAGGGAACAAACACCCCTACTCCAGTAGATGGAGATCAGCAATAAACAGTATATATAAAGAATAAATGGATTTATAATATGTATGAAAAGAAGTATTGAAAAAAAATAAAACAATGCAAAAATTAAGAGAGAGGGGCCTGTGTTCTAACTGTAAATAAACAGTCAGGGCAGGCCTGACTGAAAAGGAGATCATTTGAGCAAAGGTCTTAAGGAGTTGAGGTAGCTATGTGGATATTTGGAAAAGTAGTCTCCAGGCAGAGCAAACGGTCAGAGCAAAGGTTCTAAGGCCTTTACATTTAGTTCTTGCTACTACTTGGTGGTAATTCATTTATTTCTTTTTCTCTTTGAGCCTCTAATCCTACCCTCTTCCTCACTTTAGCAGTGGATGATAATAATAGCTAATATTTATCAGGTATCAAGCATTGTTCTAGGTGTTTTAAAAAGATTAAATAACTTAATCCTTATCACAGATCTATGAAATACATGTTATCATTGCCTCCATGTTACCGGGAGAGTTACAGAGTTAGCAAGTGGCAGTCTTGAAGAAGCACATGTATCTTCTCTCCTATGAAACTTAAGAACATTCAGCACAAGCTGCCTCAAGTTTTTTCTCTCTAATAAATAGAATCTCTCGGACTACACATTCAATAACTATGAAAGTGTTATTGCAATGTCTTCCTGCCATTTTTTCAGTCATTTTCTACACTGAATGGTCTTGACTTCTGCACTTACATCTTCCTTACCCCCCCCCCCCCCCACCATCTGACTTACATTCCTAGGCTTGTGAAATTGCTTTAACATGGTTCATGACCATTACACCACAAGCCAAAGGGCTTTCTCTATACTCATTCTCCTTGCATGTTGTACTGGACTATGTCACTTCCTTTTCGTCTGAGAATAGAAGTGGTACCATATTAGATCTTCCTATTTTTCATCTTTGTGACTTCCCTCTCATGGAAAATTTCTTTGTTTTCCAAAACTTAAGCTTTTCCGTCTTCCTTTTACCTCTCCAATTATTCCTCTAATAACACCTTTTTTCACTTTGACCTCTTAAAGGCAGAGGTCCCAAAAGTTTAATTTGGGTCCTTTGTGCTTCCCTCTCTGTTATCTCACAGTCTCCCATAAGATTTATCCACCAAGTAGGTAAGTATTTATGGAGCGCTTACTATCTGTAAGGTGCTATCTAAGCCACTTACGGTAGATCAGTGAACAGGACAAAAACAAAAAACAAAAAAAACCCCTCTGTCCACATAAAATCAAATAATTCTATGCTACCGAGGACACTCAAAACCATCTTCCCTTAAATACTATTTTAAACACATCACTCTCCTTACTCAAAAAAAAAAAAAAAAAAAAAAGAACCTTGCCATGATTGCAATGATTGCCCTCTTAACAACCATATCTAAATTTCTCTGCCTCAGTTCAAAACACTCCATAATTATTTTCTATCATACCTATCCAGTTTCATTTTCTATTACTCCCTGATTCAAAAGAATTCCAGGCAGGCCAGTCCTTTGATTATCCACTCAAACACATTACTTGTGTTTCCAGCTGGTCAAATGACTACTGAAAACATACATCTAGTGCCTAAACATTAACTGTATTGAATAAAAAAATAAGTCTTCAAAAATGAAGGTTTTCTGATTCTTTCCAATGTATAATAACATATTGTAACAGCAAACACTTATACAAGGTTCACTATGTGCCAAACGTTATTCCAAGAGCTTTACATATGTTCCCTCATTTACTCCACACAACAGTCTTAGCATTTCTATCTTACAAATGCAGAAGTTGAGGCCCAGTCAGGGTAAAGTAACCCACCATAGGTCTGACAAGTAGTGAATGGTACAGCCAAGATTCACACTTAGGCATTCTGGCTCCATACTATACCGCATACTCCTGGTAGGAGCAAAAATAAAAATAAGGAGAATTCAAAGAGTTTGCACAGAAAAACATAGGCTATTGAAAACTATGTTCAACTTGGGGCATCTGGGTGGGTCAGTTGGTTAAGTGTCCAACTCTTGGTTTCAGCTCAGGTCGTAATCTCACAATTCGTGGGTTCAAGCCCTACACTGGGCTCTGTGCTGACAGCACGAAGCCTGCTTGGGATTCTCTCTCTCCCTCTGTATCTGCCCATCCCCTGCTCATGCTCTCTCTCTCTCTTTCTCAAAATAAATAAACTTTAAAAAACAAACAAAAACTATGTTCAACAATGAAAAATCATTTAAGTTAGTCCTTTGTTCCAAATACTGAAGAAAATATTTTCTTTAATATGATGCCAAGTTTTAAAAATTATAGAACTTTGGGGTGCCTGGGTAGCTCAGTCGGTTGAGCGTCCGACTTCAGCTCAGATCATGATCTCACGGTCTGTGAGTTCAAGCCCCGTGTCAGGCTCTGTGTTGACAGCTCAGAGCCTGGAGCCTGCTTCAGATTCTGTGTCTCCCTCTCTCTCTGCCCCTCCCCGGCTCATGCTCTGCCTGTCTGTCTCTCTCTCTCTCTCTCTCTCTCTCTGTCAAAAATAAATAAACATTAAAATTTTTTTAATAAAAATTTAAAAAAATAAAAATTATAGAATTTAGTGGTACATAACAAAAAATACAATCCGTAAACACAAACACATCATATATTATTCAGGGTTCACCAAAGCTGCTGAAAATATTGTTAAGCAAGACAAAAGAATATATGGTGACACATGACTAACAAATGTTCTTTTGTTAGCATGCTTGTATTAAAGTCTTTTACTGTCATACTTGCTTTCATCAGGATCAAAATACATTTGAATACAATGCAGGGAAGGTAGCTACCTTAAAAAGAAATTACTAGCTTCACTTTTTGGAAGCAAAACTCACATCTAGGACTGTGTCCAGTAAGAGAGAAAGATCTTAGAAGTAAGGAATCTCAAAAAAGTACCACCAAGCATCAACTTCTTTTTTTTTTTTTTTTTTTCAACGTTTATTTATTTTTGGGACAGAGAGAGACAGAACATGAACGGGGGAGGGGCAGAGAGAGAGGGAGACACAGAATCGGAAACAGGCTCCAGGCTCTGAGCCATCAGCCCAGAGCCCGACGCGGGGCTCGAACTCACGGACCGCGAGATCGTGACCTGGCTGAAGTCGGACGCTTAACCGACTGCGCCACCCAGGCGCCCCAAGCATCAACTTCTAAAAGTACTCTTCAACCTATCACTAACTCCGTGGCTACCAAACGATCTTTTAAAAGGTTCCTAAGGACTCACTTGGTAAATTCATGAAGCTATTTTATAACCGATTACATAAAATTAAAAATGAAAGAGGATTTTCCATAAAACAATCTTAGAACAATATATCACTAACATATAAGCAAATGAGGAGGATCGTACCTATCCTTTTCTTCTCTTTCCTGTTTCCCCTTTCCTTCCGGCAAAGAAAAGACAAATTTGTCAGGTTTTGAGCTGCAGAGGTTAAAATGCACAACACTGGACAAGGACACTAGTTTGATTTGGAAAAGACAAAAGTTTATAGCCTTCCCAACTCAAACTGACAATCTAACTTAGAAAAAAACCCTGACGTATATAGCCAAAGGCAGCAAAGGAGCCAGGGCCATCAATGCTTTAGTCAAAAATGCACAATAGCCATTATTCGAATTTGAAGTTTTCTCACTTATTTTCTGCCTCCCCTCCCTCTTCCTGGGTTTAAAATGCACCTACCTCCTGGCCACCGAAGGCAACCCCAAAGCCACTAGCACAAAATCAGCTCCACCCCAAGAATTACATGAATAAAGAAAAGCAAACTATTATTAATAATTTGGGATTTAAGTTATTAAAATCTGAGAGAGATTTTTTAGAGCAGGGAACCATTTTCTCCCCCCAACCACCGCCTGTGACCTTTATAAATGGCTCCACGCTCCAAGGGACTAAATTAAAATTTCCTGGGAAAAGACTGGATTGGCAGCTAGCTACCTCTGAAGATATTCTCAAATACTAAGATTCTCCTGTACCGTATATTTGAGTTTTACTTCCCTCCCACATATACTGGTGGCAATGAGAAAGATATATAATCCTTCTCAAGATTCTCCTGCATAAAGGAATCTCAACTCAGTCTTAAATCCAAAGTTAACATATTAAAGCCCGTTAACCCACCCAAGAAGGCAACAGCTTTCTATTCTAGTGACCATTTTAGATAGCACACATGATCAGCTAAATAAAGAAGTAAAAAATGTCAAAAACAGCTCTGTCACATTACCAGGATTAAGGAGGTCTTAGGACATAGGGAATGTTGAGGAAAAACAGACATTTCCCAATAATGTACTATATACTGCATCATCATCTGTATCCTTATCAATATTTCCTAAGTACCTAAAAGGTCCATGGCATTATAGTAGGTCATGAACGTTATAATATCAGGACTGAAAATAATTGGTAAATAAAGAAAATTTAATTTTGAAGTTGTTGCACACACTGTAAGCTTGAGATGGTTTCCTACTCCATGAGAATTCTTGAGATCTACATGCTATATACTGTAGAAAAGGAATACGTGTGATACTGAAGGAAGCAATAAGAGAATAAATGGCAATACAGTATTATTCACCTACTATTTACAAAGCCGGAAGCAAGAAATCTATTCCCCGCCCCTGCTTTTAGATAAAATGTAAAATTTTCCTTCACAAATGTAAAATTTTCCAGAAATACAAAATAGATGAAGAAAGTTGGTTTAATGAAGAGTCAACAAAACAAAGAAGAGAAGAACTTCAAGGGTCTCAGAACTTAAGAAAAATTCCAAATAAAACAAATATGGCTAGATCTATTTTTAATACGTTTGTAAAAAAAAAAAAAGGATAACGAAAGAAAATCAAAGAACACATTTTCATTTAATAATGTCCCTACATTCTTCTTTAGCCTGCTGACCTAAACTTTCCCATCCTTAAGTAAGCGTGAAGCTGACACTATTTAGAGCTCTACTTTATTAGAATTTTCTGCCATTTCTTCTGTTCTAATCAGGTCATTATCAAATTCTAAATATATTCAATAATATATACTTAGCTGTACCATATGAACTGTTCAGATGTAAGTTTCCTAATAGTCCTTCTGAACTCATTCACACATAAGAAGATGAGGCATAAATTTCTCTTTTACAAGTGTTCCATCTCTTATAATCATGTAATTAAGACTTTTATTTTCTAAACTCGTATTCCTCAATGAAAGAATATCTAAAAATTTTTTAAAACACTGGTAGATATTTTTTATAGAAATTTTTTGAGAGTGTTATTTGAGTAATCATACATCACTTCCCTTCAGGCCTGGATAATAAACTGCAGTTTACTATCAAAGATAAATAGACCACATTTCTTCAGTTCTCTATGCTCTAAAACCTTGGTGTCATACCTGAATGTAAGGGACTGAAGAGAAGATGGAATCAATGCTGCCAAATTCTGCAGAATTTCAACACTAACTTCTCAGTGGCCCCTTACCTCAGTGGCCTAGTCATTAATTTTTCAAACTCAACTGTCAACCCCAAAACATGTGGCAACCTACTCAAAAGGAATCTTAAAAAAAAAAAAAAAAAAAAAAAAAAAAAAAAAAAAAGGCATGTTTAATATGTTATCTCCTGCCTCCTGACCATCTCTAATGGTCCCTTACTGTTTAGCAGAGGAAATTCAACCTGACACTGAATACACTTTTCATAACCTAGCTCTACCCTAGTATACTAACTTATCTGACACCATTTCCAAAAATTAAAACCCTGTTCCACTGAGGTCAGACTCCTTACAACTCTCCACATCATGCTGGTCACCACCAGCATCTGCTCATGTTTCCTAACCTTCCTGGAATGTTCTCCTTCTGGAGATGTTCCATCTATGCAGATAGTATATATTCTTTATTCAAGTCCCACTTTCTCTAGGAAGTCTCACTCCTAGAACTTGAGTCTGAAGGTATCCCTACACTGACATACTGGACTCAGACTACATACACCACACATAATTCAGACACTGCTTTGGATGGTGTTAATTAAATTACTGTGAAAATTTACCCAACGAGATAATAAACTCTTAAGAAGAGGTTGGACCATAGATCAAAAGGTGGATATGTAAGTACTCAAAGACTATTTGACAAGCCGATTAAATCATCTTGATAAAAAATCAAGATATTTTATTATGTCAAAAGAGCTCCAGTACAAATGAAATAATGTGATGACTAGGATTTGCTTCAAAATCATCCAGGTCAAAGAGTAGGGGGATGAGAAGTAAAGTAAATAGGGGTATAGATGAAATCAGATTGGTTATGAGGTGATAACCTATGAAGCTGAGTGACAGCTACATAGAAGTTGGTGTCACCTTTTTTTTTTTTTTTTTTTTAAGTAGGCTTCATGCCCAGTTTGGAGCCCAAAGCAGGACCTGAACTCACAACTCTGAAATTAAGACCCACGCTGAGATCAAGACTCGGATGCTCAACCTACTGAGCCATTCAGGAGCCCCAATTGGTGTCTACTTTTAAACTTGTTTAAAACTTTTTGACATTAATAAGTTTATTTAAGTATTTTTTAAATGTTTACTTATTTTTGAGAGAGAGAGAAAATGTGTACATGTGTGTACAAGTGAGGGAGGGCGGCGGGGGGGGGGGGGGGGACACACAGATTCTGAAGCAGGTTCCAGGCTCCAAGCTGTCAGCACAGAGCTGGATGCGTGGCTAGAACCCACAAAATGAGAGACCATGACCGGAACAGAAGTCAGATGCTCAAACAACTGAGCCACCCAGCACCCCAGGGCTAAAGTATTAATATGGTCTTTATTTCATTTTAAATGACAAAACCAAGATACATTATAACATGTTCTTTACCCAACAAATACCTAGGTCCCCAGAGTAAGAAAACAAATTTCCAGGAAGATCTAATTTAACAGGGAACTTGTAGCACCCTAATTCTAAGGATTAATAAAATTAAGTTTTAAAGAAAAAAAAAAGTGATCAAAACGGGGGGGAGGAGGCTCTCTATCAAAAGAATAATTAATCTTATTACCAAAAGGAATTCTGTTTATACTTCAAATTTTCAGTCAATTACAGCATTCACAAAAAGGTCCATCCAAACTTCAGGAAATAAAAAACATCAGGAAAAAAATCAAGGATACAAAAAGTAGAAAAAAAAGAAGAAAAAAGTTGCTACAATGTTCAATAATACAAATCAGCCAATACTATTTCAAGAAATCCACAATCTGAAGACACCTATTGCCCTCAACAAGGAATGAATTAATAGGTTCTTAAATAATCAGAAAAATTAGCACTTCCTCTTTATTCCAAGGACTGAAAAAACATGCTTAAGAAATTTCAGATATTTGGCTTAATGACAATGTATCTGTTTGTTGCTAAGGAATGCTCTGCCCCTTTGATATTTTAGTCTATAGCTACTTTTCAAAAATCAATCAGCATTTTCCTACAACATCATTCATTAACTTCTTCCAAAAGCAGGAATGCAACACCAGCTATGTTTAAATGTCGTCATTTTATTCTTCTAATTACACTGCTTTTTTTTTTTTTTTTGCCTTGACTTTTTTCCAGGATGGTTTTAGAAATAAACCAAAATGATTATTTTTGATTTTCCCTCTCCATACTTTCTCTCAACACTCAAGAGGTAAGACTTGGGTTACCATAACTAAAAAAACATACTACTTGTTTTTGAAAAGATACCGGAGGGGGCGCCTGGGTGGCTCAGTCAGTTAAGCATCCGACTTCAGCTCAGGTCATGATCTCAGTTTGTGAGTTAGAGCCCCACATCGGGCTCTGTGCTGACAGCTCAGAGCCTGGAGCCTGCTTGGGATTCTGTGTCTCCCTCTCTCTGTCCCTCCCCCTCTCTTTCAAAAATAAATAAACATTAGAAATTTTTTTTTAATGTTTATTCATTTTTTTGAGAGACAGACTCAGAGTATGAGCAGGGGTGGGGCAGAGAGAGGGAGACAGAGTCCGAAGCAGGCTCCAGGCTCTGAGCTGTCAGCACAGAGCCTGATGCGGGGCTCGAATTCACGAATTGTGAGGTCATGACCTGAGCTGAAGTCGGTCGCTTAATCGACTGAGCCACCCAGGCGCCCCCAAAATAAATAAACATTAAAAAAAAAAAAGAGAGAGAGACTCTTATGAAAAAAAAAAAGATATCAGAGAAGTACATAGACAAATGGTGAGGTTTATCCTAATAGTGATATATCATCTCCTCATCACCCAATGCAATTAAAGTTTAAAACAGGACAACACTCTTGTATAAACAGAGTTTTGTAAGAATGAAACCTTCCTCACAAATAAAGTTCTTAGGAGAAAAATAAACCCATCCTCAAGCTGCCTTGTACTTGTAATATCTTGAAAATCAACTTTTTCTAGCAAGTAAAAGTAATAATCATCTTTTTGGTAGCATGTAAATTCTCCCTTCTAGTAAAAGAAAACTCTGTTACAGTAGGCTAATCTAAGGAGCCAAAATAGTGTTGACATTTTCTCTTCCATAAACAAATTTCCGATTAAAAAGTAAAAGAATTATACCATGAAAAAGAAATGTGACAAAACCCACTGGATTATACTACTACACTTGGAAAAGTTAACATTCACCACACAATCTTTTCCTTTTTTTTTTTTTTAACGTTTATTTATTTTTGAGACAGAGAGAGACAGAGCATGAACAGGGGAGGGTCAGCGAGAGGGAGACACAGAATCTGAAACAGGCTCCAGGCTCTGAGCTGTCAGCACAGAGCCCGACGCGGGGCTCGAACTCACGGACCGTGAGATCATGACCTGAGCCGAAGTCGGATGTTTAACCGACCAAGCCACCCAGGCGCCCCCACACAATCTTCTCTAATAAAGAAGACCACATAGTAACAAGATTAAAAACAATTTTGAAAAAAAGTCCTTTCAGAAAACCACTGTGTCATTAAAAAGTCCCACTTATCTTCTTTCCTTGCATCACTACATAATTGAGTAAATTATTCCATCTTTAAAATTTGCATAATCTCAGAATTGGAGAAAAATGTTTATTACTATCATTAAGTTATCAGGGATATTGACACATTTTATATAAGAATGGGCATTTGTAGATTTTGCTAGTATTTCTGAAGTAACAAAATTTTTTTAAGATAATATTTTTTAAATCTCAGAGTGTGTTAAGTTTTATCCAATACATGCTATTCCAGTGGGATCAAAACCATTTACAAGTTCCATTTAGATTAAGAAATCCTTTGAGAAAATTATGTAGTACATTCTAGTTATACTATTTCTAGAACACTAAAAATCTCTATAACCTATTTCCCTACTGTTTTTCTTTGGAACCAATTGAGCTAAATGTATCTTCCTTCACTAAAAGTCAAGACAGTACTACACTTAATGTCAGAAAGCTAACTGACAGAGGCTGAAATTTTCCCAAATTAAAACTTTCTGTTTCACTTGAATGGTCTATAAAAATAATAACATGAGTTGAAATAGATTCAATTGAGTATTACTGGCAGGTACAAAGCACACAGACATGCACGCACACAAACGAAGAGTGTAGCTTCTTAACCTTAAAACCAGGAGTAGGGAAGGAACGGGAAGCATTCTGAAATCATACTGTTGAAACTGACAAAATACTTTCTTCATTCTCTTAAGCATTTAAAATCATTTTTAAAGTAAAATTCCCCTAATGCAAGGACTCTTTTTACACTCTCTTTCTCTTACAAAACAAGGAGTTGAAAGTTATTGCTCATGAAATTGAAGGGCAGTACAAAAATTTTCCTGCATTTTGTCATTTGATTTTAACAGTCTCACCCTAATAAAATTAAAGATTTGCCTATGCAATCTTATGACAACAAATATTATGTAATAAGTCAACTTAAAGTAATTCATGTTCAAAAACCTTCCTAGAGAAATCTATTCGTCTGAAGGATTCAACTACTGAACCTGGCAGAAAGTATTCCAAACTATCAAACAAACAAACAAACAAACAAACAAACAAAATGCACGAAAGTATGAAGCTGCCATGTTTAAGTTACATCTAAAAATTTAAATCATACAAAAATATTCTGAAATTATAGCTCCTGATTTCCTTATCAAAATGTCAACAAAATTTAAATGCCTTCTTCAAATGTACTAAAGATCCCAAAGTAAATTCATTTTGACTTCCAAGGGCTGAAACTAAGAATTTAATGACTGCAGGAGAAAAGTGTGGAGTGAAGAAAATTACTTGAGAATATACTTAATGAGGTAAAACATCTCTACCAAAGATGTATTACCATCATTTATACTTTTCTGCCAAACAGTCCTCTCCTAGAACACACTGCTTACCAATCAGCCAAGTATGACTACCAAGGGTTTTCTAAACCTGTGTGTTAGAATTATTTGCAGGTACAAAGTGGAAGGCTTCTCCACCAGCGTATGACAAAGAAAAACGACATATTTTAGAGTTGAAGATCAATTGTATTGAACACGTTCCTACTAACAAACTAAATGTAAGTAATTTTTAAAGGAAAAACCTCAAGTTATAACTCAGGACAATCTTGCTACGTAAATTGCTTGAAATTCTCAGAGTAGGGATTTAGTTTCCCCAAATTGGGGCTTAAAGTGGCTAAAAGGAAAAAGGAAGTTTTGTAAAAGCTTTTCTAACCTTGATTTATATTTGATAAAGCAGAGCACTTACCACAATTGAGTAAACATAATGCTAAATGAAGATTCCTCAAGTATCACAGGTAAAATTTATAAAAATCACAGTAATAATGTGCAGAAGTGATGAAAAGGGTAACTGTATGTATTTGTATTTACACTTGAGGTACATCACTTTGCAAATAAGAGGGATACTGCTGCATGAAATTGCTACTATGACTTTTAACATTTTTACCTACGTCTTAAGAACACAGTGTCTTATTTATGTTAAACTTGAAATGTTGAAATGTATGTATCTGATCTGGGAAATCCTGTTTTCTCATAGTGGTGTGATTGTACTCTCCTTCTTCCCCTTGTGCCATTAGTCAGGGCATTTCAATTTTGCTTTCGTCAAAAAATGGACATCATGAACCACTTCGTGCTCCTAGTTTTCTGCTTTTTAATGTAGGTAATAATGACAGTGAGTGCCAAAAAATGCATGTAAGGGCATAGCTTTGTCATTTCTTTTCCCAGCCCCCTTCTTTTCTGGAAAAAATGATGGATTTAATTCTGAAAAAAAAAAATTCACTTTCCTTTTGCATACATACCCAACAAGTTTTCAAGAGAAGACAATTTATTCGGATTACTACCATTCTAGAAATGTTAGAAAGAGAGAACTTCTCAAATCCAAAAATACTAAGTCTGATATTAGCTGGAAAGGAAATTTCCACTGGAACCATAAATATGTCATCAATTAAGCTGAACCTCAATATAACTTGCTTAGTCAATAATCAATTTTCAATAGGGAAAGGATCTGTAACCCACACAGAACCGGCAGATAATCAAAATCTCCCTTATATTTTCGTGTGGAGTTCACAGAGTGATTTGGTTCTATGCCAGATTTATCTTATTTTGAAATGCCTAGGCTAATTTGTTGGTATAATCAGAGTTCACATTAAGTGTCCTGGGGAGAGGTAATTCAGTAGAATGCTTAGCAGCATGGAGAAACCGGTTAAAAATAGAAGGAGAAAAAAGGTCCCACCAGAGCGAATAATCCACAAATAGATCACTGAAAGCAAAAGGGAAACGTTCCTCTCCCGACCCGAGTAGCCTGAATAAATGATCTCCACTCGTAACGTTTAACAGTATCCTACCTCACTTCATTCACTTCCCAACTTGACTTTTCAGGGGCCAACACGGGGCATCCCTTTTTTCTGCAAGTGTAGGTTGAAAGAATCTGTATAGAAAAGAGGGAAGGAACGGACAATTCCCAAGAAAGCTGTGAAACAGGTGGGTTAGATCGAGCAGCAGCAAGCAGCATCTGGATACTTAAGGGGCAGCTTTCAAATGACAGATGTGGTCAAAGGAAAGGCTGCAAATCGGAAGAAGCGCTAGTGTGGCAGAGAGAGTAGGGGCTGATTGCAAGCACGAGAGGGGGGCAAAGGGTGTCTCCAGAGTGGCAGCAGTGGAGCAAAAAACAAACAGCAGGACGAGTGGGCAATGATGAGTAGTGGGACTGCTGAGCAGCAACAACTCGGGTCAGAGTGGAAGTGATGGCTTGGGTCTTGGGAGACGGGGGCTACCGGGACAAGGACGTCAGGGAGGGGAAAGAGGGCTGGGCAAACAAGGGAGCACTGGGACCCAAGATTTCTGCCCCTACAGAAACGCAGGGGAGAGAGCTGAAGACGAGAAGCCGCCTCGGCTCCCCCAATTGAGGAAATTTTCGAAGGAGTCGGTGCTCGCCGCCGCGCCGCCTTCTGCCCCGCTCCCTTTTCCTGGTGGTAACTGCTGTGGCGTAGAGGGGAGAGGGAGGAAGAGGAGGAGGAGGAGGAAGACCGAGGAGGAGGAGGGTGAAGATGAGGCGGGGGGTGGGGAGAAAGGGGGGTGCGGCCTGCACAGTCCCAGCGAAGCCTCCGCTCTCTCGTAGCCGGTCAGCCCCGGGTTTCCCCTAAGCCCAGCCCCGCATAGACTCACCCGCCTGCCTTGCCTCGCTTTTCCCTTAGCCGACTCCACGCGCTGCCGCGTCCTCACAAGAGACCACTGAACGAGTGTCGGGGAAAAAACTCTTCAGAACCGGGCCTGATTGCTTCAGCGAGTCCGACCTTTACGGCTGAGAGACAGACTCTCAGCTTTCGGTGGGTTCCACAGCCAGACGGGCCACCATCTTACATTAGGGTAAGACTCCTCCGGCCTCCGGTGCGCAGGCGCACGCCGATCCGGCCGGGAGGGGCGGGGGAGGGGCGGGAGGAGAGCCGGGCGGCCGCTCCCGCAGCACCCTGGGAGTTATAGTCCGCGGAGGGTAACCGCCCAGCGGCAAGCCGGGAGTTGAAGTTCTCGCTCGGAGGGTGGACGGGATGGCCCGCCTCACGTGGCCGCTACACTGCTGCCTTTCTTCGTATTTTGCTTCGTTCTCTGTCCTCGTGTAAAGCTCCGCTGTCATTCAGTCGGCGGTCTTCGTTAGCGGCTCCGTTTCCTCGGTGTGTGCTCAGAACTGGGATACCAGAACTCGGGCGAGTTTAAGCAATTTAGGGGGAACCGGGAACGTCTCTTCTCTGCCCCGCCCACCATAGGTATTAAAGGAGGCGGGGTAGAGGCAGGTTGTCGGTAGGAGGAGCGCGGGATTTGATCTGGGGTGAGACCTTGACTCTGAATTGGCGTCTGTTTGCAAAAAGTGAGCGTTAACTCCTTTTCCCGTCTTTGCGCATTTTGGAGCCACCACCCTTGGTCCCATCCTCACCGTTAATCTCCAGTGAGGAAGTATCCTAAATTGTCCTGTACAGATATACCAGAGAACGATGGAGCCATGCACTTAGAGAAACGTGTTTCTAATGATATAAATTTGAGAACATTATGTGGACTTCGCTGCAGATCACTGTTAGCTCGGTGTTCTACCTGTACGGCTCTGCGCATGAAGTTCACCAACCACCACATATCAGTACATCCCAACGAATGTTCAGAATGTACTCGCAATCCCTACGAGCGCCGACGAATCCTCAATCACAAAAATCAAGTTCCTTATCCCACCCGCTGGTCTCCTAGAGCTCTGGTGAAAGTGGCGCTCGAAGCACTCAGTTTTGCTTATTGCGTGTATTCTTCGCCCATTCATGCAATGAATGCTCAGTGGGCTCCTCCTGTGTGCCTGGCACTGTTCTATATTTGGGAAGACGATGGTGAGTAAACACGAAATTCCCTGTTTCTATTCTAAGAATGCCTGTATCTATTCTAGGTGTGTTGGGGCGAAGGAAAGGGGGGAGGAGACAATCCATTTTTTAAGTGTATGATTAAAATGCATAGTATATCATAACTGATGAAAAATATAAAACAGAAGGAATAGGGGAAAAGGTTGCGATTTTAAATCTGTGAACCTAATCTAGTGAGAATCCTTCATTTCATTCTTTCTGGTTTTTAATACATTGATTTCATTGATTTTTTGTGTTTCAGTTTTTTCACTATCAAGGCTAGAGACAACAATTTATTTGGTGAAACCTTAAAGAACTTGATAAACTCGCGATTAACCATAAATTTGAAATTACAAAATCATGAAATTACTGTGTAGCAAGGAAATTTGAGAAATCATTTGGACTCACCTTTAGGTAACCATCTAAAAACATTGTGAGTAGGAGATGTGTTTTTTTTAAATGTGTGTGGTTTTTTTTCCTACTAATTTTATGCTGGAAGATAAAGTAATGAAAAGAACAAAATAAAAAGAATCCTTTCCATTATTAAAGATTAGAGCCATTGCATTAAGAACTGAAAAGGATCTTAATCCTCATCTATCGAATCCAGTGTTTCACAACATTGTTTTAACCCAACACCTTTTTTAAATGACAAATATTTTCATAATATCTCCTTTATTAGCCTAAGATGAAATGCATAGATAATATAACCTGCATACACATGCATGATTTGGATTTAAATTGAATATAAAGTATAATATAAAAAATACAAAGAAAGTAATTTATAATACGATTTCTGTTTCAATGCATAAATGCTCAGACATAACGATTCTAGAAAATATAATCAAGCCGTAAATCAAGTGCTGGCATTTATAAGTAAAATCCCCATGAATGTGAAAGCTACAACTGACACAGGTGTGGTGTTTCCACCACCTCTGGTGAATGATATTAATCTGTCTTCAATGTCTACTGTACCTGCAATCCTAAAACGTTTACTGTTACAATTATGTAAAAGTAGAAAACAGCTTTGAGTCCATATGTAAAATAGGTCAGGTTTTAGGTACAGATAGTTATACACAGGTTTAGTTTACCTACACCGGGTCATTCAAAAGCCATGAGGGACGCAAAATAATTTTTCCAACATTTTGCAAGAAGTCTAGGTTACCTGGCCTCTCTGCTCTCTAAAGACCAGGAATACCTCCCAGAGTATCCAGCACTAGGGGGCAATACCACACCTGCTGAGGGTCATTCCTTGATCGAGGCTCACAGCAAAGAAGTGACATTTCCTGGGTCACTAACTAATTAGTGCCCTCTTGTGCCAGTATTCTTTTCACTGCTCTAGGTTACCAAGTTTTCACATATGTGTGTGTGTGTGTGTGTGTGTGTGTGTGTGTGTGTATATATGTATATATATATAGCTCATAAGACTTAGCCATATAGTATGTAATCTCATATCATTTTAAAAGTTAATTAGCATTAAATTCCATTATCTAACTTGGTTAATGATTACTCAGTGTAGGATATATCATCTATTTACACAATAAATGTTTTCTACCTTCAAGCACTATGCTAGGTACTGGTAGTACAAAAAATCAGAGGTCAGCAAAACACTGTATCTGTCCTCATAGAGCACTGTGCATTGTAGAGGAAGCAGAGATTCGATAATAAGACCTGTAAATACAATTTCTTAGATAAGGTTATAACTGGTGATGAATACTGTGAAGGTGTTTATAAGATGTTATGAGAAAGTATAAGAGAGGAACTTAATTTTGATGTGTAGGGAAGAGGATAGACAGGGAAGACCTTTACAGGTTAAGAGAAGAAATATGCAGGGACCACAAGGTGGAAAAAAACCTTCTTAGAAGGCTAGTTAGTGTCAGGTCTGGTGAGCAAGAAGAGGAGCAGTGTAAGGTGAATTTAACAAGAGGCAAGGACCAGATCATCCAGGGCCTTTTACACCGTGGTAGGAAATGTAGATCGTATTCCATGTGAAAAGGAAAGCCTTTGAGGGAAAGAGGCATGATCTTTTTTATTTTTTTTTAACGTGTATTTATTTTTGAGAGAGACAGCGCAAGTAGGGAAGGGGCAGAGAGAGAGGGAGACAGAGGATCCGAAGCAGGCTCCGCACTGACAGCAGAGAGCCCGATGCTGGGCTCGAACCCACAAACCGCGAGGTCATGACCTGAGCCAAGTTGGATGCTCAACTGACTGAGCCACCCAGGCACCCTGGAAAGAGGCGTGATCTGATTTACAGTTTTAAAAGATCATGCTATTGAATATCCATCACTGGGAAAGTTATTAATTTAAATTTTGTACTTCCATTCTCTAGAATATTACATAGCTATATAAAAAAGAGAAAGGAAAAGAATTCTATACTGACCTGTAAGAATGTCCATGTTGTATTGTTAGCTAAAGAATAAGTAAGGGGTCTGGCTGGCTCACTTGGTGGGACATGTGACTCTTGATCTCAGGGTTGTGAGTTCGAGGCCCACGTTGGATGTGGAGCCTACTTAAAGTAAATTTTTTTCCAACTACAAAAGAATAAATTACAACATAATATATACAACAAATACAACATAATACAGTATAATGTAACCTATTTTCTTAGGAATAAAAAAGAATCAATCCAAAAATATTTGAATACATTTTCATTGAGCACAGAGAACGAATGGGAGGCTCCATACACATCAGATATTTAGAGTGTGATTGGTTACCTTGGGGGATTGCAACTGGAAAGTAGTGGAGGAAGAATATAACTTTTTCTTTATAAATTGCTGGATTGGCTTATTGTTACGTATATGAATTAGCTGTAACATTTTTATAAAATAGAACACTGCTGTGTGGAGAATGGGTAGGAGAAGAACAAGAACGGAAATGGAGCAACTAATTTAAAGAATGGTTCAGGTATCCAGGTGGCGGTTCTGATTGTGGTGGCAGTGAAGGCAGCAAACAGGTGATGAATTCAAGATCTACTTGGACTTGGTGATGCACTGGACAAGGGAAGTGTTCTCATAAATGGCTCTCAGATTTTCTGACCTGAATGGCCTTATAAATGGTGACTCTTTTGGTAAAGAGAAGAAGGATGAATATTGAAACAGCATCTGGAGAGAGATGTCCATCTAGATGGAGATGTCTCCAGCTTCGTTGGAGAAACTATGGGATTTTAGGGAAATAACGATTATGCGTTTAAAATTGGCGAACTTAAAAATTGTGGCAGTTGTATTTTGTCCATCTTAGTGGTTTTTCTCTAATAGTGCTTATCTACTTGAGTTCCACCACAGCAGCAGTATATGTAAGTGTGTATATATATATATATATATATATATATATATATATAGTACGTTATATTTATAATATATATATGTAAGTTGGGCTTATCTAGGCTGAAGGAGAATGAAAACTGGAAAGGATTCGTTGGCAATCAGTGCTCTGGGTTGTTTCCAATTTTTTCAACCTTCATAAATTGTTAATATGTGAATATTTTAAATAAATAAAATTTTCAAATTATTCTTGGAGTATAGTCTCAAATGTAGACCTACTGGGCCAAGGGAAATGATCAGTTTTATGACCCTTGTTATAGCCAGATTGTTTTAATATTAATGAATATCAATACCACTCTGTTTGGGGGGGCCTTTTTTCTAAAAACCCGTTTACTTTGGGTTTATCTTTTTTTCTTAGTTTTAATTATTTAGTGACAGGTTGAGTGCTAAATATTGAGTGTTGGTAGTGAGGAAAGCACTAAACTCCTCAAAGATCTTAGGCTTTAAAAGGGAAGACAAAAAAAAAAACACAAGTAAACAAAGTAATAAGCAAATAAAACCCTACTTCTATGTTGTCAAAGCATTAGGAAGTAAAAGGAACAGAGTAATAGAACTATCAGGAGGGGATTTACTTTAGATTGCGCAGCCTCTCTAAAGAGATAACTTAATCTGAAAGTTAAGGGTTTAGAAGAGATGACTCATTTACAGAATGGCCCATGCCTGAGACCAGGAGGCAGGAATGAGTTTAGCATATTCCAGAAATGGAAAGTTAGCCAGTGATCTTAGATAGAACAGAGGAAGGCAGAGTAGTAGAAGATAAAGTTAGGAAAGAAGGCGAAATACAGATTAAATGGGGTTCTGCATAGAATTTGGATTTTACTCTGAGTAGGAGACAATTGAACGGTTTAAAGCAGAGGAGTAACATAAATCAGTTTATCTTTTTGAAAGATCAGGGTGGCTGCCCAATGTAGAGAATGGATCAAAGATGCGTGGCAACAGTACAAGTGGAGAGACCAGTTAGGAAGCTATTGCAGAAGTGCAGCCTGGAGATAATAAGTAGTTTAGACTAGGTCAGGGCTGGGACTAGGGTTAAGTGAGGGACACATTCACCTTGGGCAGAAAATTTAAGCAAGCACCAAAAGATGTAGTAATCAAGGTAAATAATCTTTTGATATAATATGTTTAAATCAAAATGAATGCAAAAAAACCTCCATGATGGACAAAATATTAAAATATAAAATAAAGAGAAGATCCAACCCTAAATGGGCAAAACCCTGCCTCACTTCCCTCCCCCCTAATCCTGGCCCTGGTTCCAATAAAATTTTAGTTACCAAAATAGGTAGCTGGCTCACAGGCTGTAGTTGGCTGCCTCAGTTTTTTAATCTTTCATGGAAGAGGAAATACAAATGGCCCGTTCATATTTACCCTATAACCCAACAGTTCCACTCCTGGAGGGGTGTGTGTACAAATGAGTGTGTATAAATCTGACACATGTAAGCCAGGAGACTTAACGGCAGCATTAGTTGCAATAACAAAAGCACTAGAAACAACCCAAATGTCAATCAATACTAGAATAAATAAGAGTAATTTAATACAGGCTAATACTATACAGCAATAACTAACTAACTAAATAAATAAATAAAGGACTACAGCTACACATTTCAATTTCAAAGAATGGTATCTTTTTTTAAGTAGGCTCCATGCCCAATGTGGGGCTTGAACCCACAACCCTGATAATGAAGAGTCACAAGCTTTATGCCAGTCAGGTGCCCCTCAAAGAATGATTTTCAAAAACAAAATGTAGGGCAAAGGAAGAAAGTCGCAGATGAATATATACAACCATTAACAATATGATACATTTTTATACAAAGTTCAGAAATAGAACTAAATGGTATTGCCCAGAGATACATAGAGTTAAAATTACGAAGAAAATCAAGGAAATGGTTTTTTTAAATCTTTTTCATGTTTATTTTTATTTTTGAGAGAGAGACACAGAGTGTGGTCAGGGGAGGAGCAGAGAGAGAGGGAGACAGAATCTGAAGCAGGCTCCAGGCTCTTAGCTGTCAACACAGAGCCCGATGTGGGGCTCAAACTCATGAACCGTAAGATCATGACCTGAGCCAACGTCAGATGCTTAACCAGCTGAGCCACCCAGGCGCCCCTCAAGGAAATGTTTTATACAAGATTCAGCACTCAGTTATCTCTATGGGGAGAAAAAGGGCCATGATCTGGGAGGGTTATGCAGAGAACTTGGTGCTGGTCTGTTTCTTAATGGATCCTGTAAACACACAGGTATTGGTGTTACTGTTATTTTTAGGAGATGCAAATACATTTTGTACCCTCTTGTGAGATGTGCTTCACAATGAAAACGATTATATTATTCAAGGACATACTCATCAAAGAATTGAATTAGTAGTCAAGTTGCCTCTCCTGAAAGACACTAATATTTTACAGACACTAATATCTTGCAACCATTCAAGAAGTAGATAATATCTCTCTTATTCAACTTTTCTTTTTCAACTTTTTCACTTACGGAGATAAATACAGTATAATTTACCATATTGACAGATTAAAAGAGAAGATACATACGATCATTCTAATAGATGCAGAAAAGCTTTCAGTAAAAGTCAATGCTCAATGATTAAAATTTACATTTTAGCAAACTAGGAATAAAAGGGAACTTCCTTAATCCACTAAAATCCTACAGCAAAAATTACACTTAATGGGGGACTTTCAAAAGCATTTTCTTTAAAACATGACAAGAATGTTCACCATTACCATAGTTACTATTTAGTGTCATGCTGGAGGGTCGAGCCAATGCAAAAAAGATGTAAAAAGGAAACAAGAGATTCAACAGCTAGGGAGAAACAAAAAGCGCTCGTTACATCCTGATGTTGGGATTGTCAGTGTAGAAATGCCAGAGAATATATGAACAATGAAAACGAAAGAGAGTTCAGCAAAGTTTTTGGATGCATCATCAACATAAAAATCAATAGCATTCGTATGTATCAGCAATAACAACAGGAAACAATTTAAAAAATGCACATGACAAAAAATAGTAAAATTTGTTAAGTTTGGGCAATGGGTTTTTAGCAGCGCGATGAGGATTTCTGGCTTTCGGTGACAGCCTGCGAGATGATTCTTACCAACCTTTACCTTCATTGTGCAAAATGGGCAGAGGCACAGACACCACTTAGTGCTGCGTAGTGTAAAGGCAAAATAAGATGGGCAGAACATACCGCACATGCAACAAGGCATTGTTCCTCATTATCCCACATGGACACGTGCTTAATTTAAGCCTGGCATAAATACACTGGTACACCTTTACAAAGAAGTGGGGTGGGGGGGATGGGGGTGGTCCCAGGACCACACTCCCATGATGTTTTAACTACCCATAGAGAATGGGATAGGGGAGAATCTAGGCAATTACGTATAAAGAGAACCTCCTGGGCGGTGAATGACCTGTGTCAGCAAAGAAAAGCTTCTGGAGCTCAGATTCTGATAACAGCCTTTTTTTTTTTTTTTTTTTTTTTTTTTGTGCGTTGCAGTAACGCTGATCTGTTGAGCCCGCTTCTTGCTAGGTCTTGTATGATTTGCTATGGCCACAAAAGTGCTGTGTAACTAACTGCACCCAAAATGCAGGGTCTTCAAAGAATTATCATTTGTTTTGTCTCAGGCAGCTGCAGGTGGGCTGAGGGGTCAGCATATCTAAAGTGGGCTCATCTGAATGGCTCTCCTTCAAGCTGCAAATCCAGCTGGGGTTGTCTCCTCTGTGGGTTCAGCTCAGGATTGCTTTCATGTGTACTCATTCATTCTGGGGCCCAGGCTGAAGGGGCAGCAGCTTCCTGAGCAGAGTTCTTATGGGGGTGCAGGGATCCAGGAGAGCAAGCCCAAATATGCAACACATTTGAAGCTTCTCCTTGCACCTCTTTGGCAACGTCTCAGTAGTCAAAGCAAATCACATGACCAAGTTCAACTCCAAAGAGCTGGGAAGTAGACTCGTCTCGTGGAGGTTGGGTGGAGTTTATATTTGCTCAACAATAATCCAATCTACCCCGGTACTGAAAGAGGGACCATCCAGATTGGTGTCTCTTCAGATTTGTCCACTTCCTGGTTCTTGGACGCTCTCTAAATATAAATCCTTTTATTCTTTCACTAACGGCAATTAAAAAGAAGCTGGATAAATACCCGAAGCGTTTACTAAAAGGCATCAAAGTCCTAATAATATAGTTGACCCTGACCTGGGAAAGAATCGGAACTTAAACAGATGACTTGAGACCATTTCTGTCCAAGGGACAGTGGCTCGTGCAAAAAAAAAAAAAAAAAAAAAAAGGTTTGTAAGGGACAAGTCTGCCTTTGGCCAATGGTCAAAGGTAAGTCTTTTGGGTGCTGAAGATAACCCCCTCCTTGTTAAATATGTTGAAAAACTGCTTTTACCCTGGGGCCATTTGCTAATTAATCTGAAGGGAACAACTGAAAAGTGGGGTGGCTTCATGGAACCTGGGGCTGAAGGAATAGGGGTTCGAATTCAACACATCTGAAGGTGGAGGCCTTCTGCACTTGACTGGAACCCTGGAATGCCCTACTTGCAGAGGGTAGAGGTAGGTACTCTCCAGTGGGTCATGTAGATGACCCAGCCCTGACCTTGGCTGCTAGCACCATAAGGTATTTGGTAGAAGGAAACAAATTCTCTGGAGAAAGGCTACATTACCCTAATTTTTAAATTATTCCTAAAAGTAATGTTTAAAATTAAATGTCTAAGAGGGGCACCTGGCTGCCTCAGTTGGTGGAGCATGTGACTTTTGATCTCACGGTTGTGAGTTAGAGCCCTACATTGGGTGTGGAGTCTACTTAAATTAAGGGGAAAAAAAAGAAAAAAAAATAGGGGCACCTGGGTGGCTCAGGCGTTTGAGTGTCTGACTATTGGTTTAGGCTCAGGTGATGGTCTTGTGATTCATGGGAACGAGCCCTGCATGGGCTCTGTGCTGAGCGTGGAGCCTGTTTGGGATTCTCTCTCTCTCTCTCTCTCTCTCTCTCTCTCTCTCTCTCTCTCTCTCTCTCTCTCTCTCTCTCTCTCTGTCTCTCTGTCTCTCTGTCTCTCTCTCTCTCTCTCTCTGTCTCTCCTCTCTCTTTCTCTTTCTCTCAGTCAATAGAAAATGTCTAAGAAACGTGTCATCTGGGTGGCTCAGTCGGTTGAGCATCGGCTCTTGGTTTTTGCTCAGGTCATGATCTCATGGTTCATGCGTGGTTTCAGGCATCAGGCTCCGCACTGACAGTGTGGAGCCTGCTCAAGTCAGCTTCTGAAGGACTTCAAACTTACAAGTACACAATCACATAATCCCCAGCACAGTCAAGATATAAAACAGTGTCCTCACCCTAATGAGCTTCCTTGCACCCCTTTGCAGTGAATTCTGTCTCCCTACCCTCAACCTCAAGCAGCCACTGATCTGCTTCTATCACTATCATTTAGCATTTTTCATATAAAGTGGAAAATGGATTTAAATGGTTTTGTTGATTTTTTTAAAAGAGTTATTTATTTTTGAGAGAGAGACAGAGTGCAAGCAGGTGAGGGGCAGAGAGAGAGGGAGACACAGAATCCAGGCTCCAGGCTCCGAGCTGTCAACACAGAGCCCGACACAGGACTCGAACACGCGAACCGTGAGATCATGACCTGAGCCCAAGTCGGACGCTGACTGAGCCACCCAGGTGCCCCTTGTTTTGTTGATTTTATTGCATGGAAGTTAAAGGGAATTTATTAGATCTGCTTGAGACTGCTAACTTCATCCAAGAAGTACCCTAGGGAGAATCCTATTTGTGTCTACTGCTGGGATTCATACAAGTCTGACACCTCTAGGAGACAGGGACGGCCACCAGAAGTCTAACCTATAGAAGATCTCAAGAAATTTCCTCAGAGATGAATCTCCAGGGAAGAACCTGGGGTATAAAATTGTAACGAAACCTGAGTCATTGGAGGGCCAGGGGGTATACTGAGTCATGCTTGTTACTCAGATCTGTGTCCTGGTTCAGCCCTCTCCATAAACTCATATCTGAGTAATGTGGGCATCCAAGTGCAGTTGCATGTGCTAGGAAGAGGAGGAAATGTGAGCTATGAGTCAAATGTGAAAGAGCAGTTTCCCCAAAATCCCTGTGTGCCATTGGCATACAAGCGTCATGTCTCACACTCATTCATAAAGTGTGGTAGGCAAAGCACACTTGCCCAGAGTTCCGAGGACCTTTGGCACTTTGAAAAATCCAGCATCTCTGCCACGACCATGCTTACAGAGGGAGGGGATGGCAACCAGGGCAAGGGACAGCTTGGTGAGCACCAGCAGCGTGAAGGGCGCCTCCACACGGTTTGGCAGGCAGCAGAATCCTCCGCAGTTACTGCTGGAGGGGTCCAGGAAGTGGACAAGACAGCCCAACGATGAAGAATTTGGACTTCAGGGGCACCTGGATGGCTCAGGTCATTAAGCACCCGACTTCGGCTCAGGTCATGACCTCACGGTTTTTGGGTTCGAGCCCCGTGATGAGCTCTTTGCTGACAGCTCGGAGCCTGGAGCCTGCTTCCGATGCTGTGTCCCCCTCTCTCTCTGCCCCTCCCCCACTCACTGTCTGTCTGTCTGTCTCTCTCTCAAAAAGAAATAAACATTAAAAAAAATTTAAATCTCAGGATGCCTGGGTGGCTCAGTCGGTTAAGCGCCAGACTTCGGCTCAGGTCATGATCTCATGGTCCGTGACTTCAAGCCCTGCATCGGGCTCTGTGCTGACAGCTCAGAGCCTGGAGCCTGCTTCGGATTCTGTGTCTCCCTCTCTCTGACCCTCCCCCATTCATGCTCTGTCTCTCTCTGTCTCAAAAATAAATAAACATTAAAAATATATGTATTTATGGGGCGCCTGGGTGGCTCAGTTGGTTGAGCGGCCGACTTCGGCTCAGGTCACGATCTCGCAGTCCGTGAGTTCGAGCCCCGCATCGGGCTCTGTGCTGACAGCTCGGAGCCTGGAGCCTGTTTCGGATTCTGTGTCTCCCTCTCTCTGACCCTCCCCCGTTCATGCTGTCTCTCTCTGTCTCAAAAATAAATAAACGTTAAAAAAAATTTTTTTTTAAATAAAAAATATATATATATATTTTTAAAAAATTTAAATCTCTTTAACAAATTATGTGAAATGCTTAGATAGCAGAACAAGATGGTTGAGAAGAAATAACCTTAGCCCCAAGTGCACAGATTTTTCCAGCGTACAAAAGCCTTAAAGCTGGAAAAAGTATGGAATACAGACTACAAGTTTGAAATTATTAAGCTGAGGGGAAGGTCTTTGTCATGAAAACACAACAGAAAAAACAGGTTCAAATAGGTTGCCGAGAAACATGGCAAAGTGAGAGGTGGGCAAGGCAGGGCAAGGCAGTCACAATGGAACTAAGAGCAAGTATTGACTTAAAAAGAAATAATAAATATCAATATCCAAAGGATGGCTACACAATGATGGGCCCAAATAGGGCCAACACAAAATCCATGGAAGCCTCTTTGCAAATATGATTCTGGATCTTGGCCTGTGACCAAACCTTCTCCTTCCAACTTGGGGGAGGATTAGACGGGAAGCTGGGGTCAACAAAGAGGGTAACCAATTAATAGGCCACTGGTTTTGCCTGAGTTTCTGGACAGCTAAAGCCCAGACATGTGACCTGGGCTCTGCAATGGGATGTTCTTTCCAGGACTTGACGAATGATGCAAGGAGGGAGAGTTAGCTGGATGTTGTTACCTGTGGCGGTATGCCAACAGGTGCAACAGGGCCATCTGAGCCATGCGAAACAATGGTGATGGATGTGATGCCTGCAACATTCGTCCCCTTAACCAGACTGCTCCAGTGGCCTGCCCCTTGGTTCCTTCCTGTTTTCTAAGCCTGTTCTCCATTTCCCAGCCAATTCTGTGAGTCATCCAATATCCTTCTAATAAATTCATTTTCCACTTAAGTTAGCCAGGGTCCATGGCTGTTCTTTGCATTCAAGAACCCCGATACAGTGAGCATGAAGAAAACAACCTCAGCTGGAGCCAGTGTCCAACGGAAACAAGGACATCGGCAGAGCCCCCGGAACTGGGACCCTACGCGCGATAACCTCTAACATTGAACTATAGGTGTGGTCTCTTCAAGTAGGATCAGAAAAGGCAAAAGCAGGGCAAAGGTCCACTGGTTACACTGGTCTATGGGGGTTCTCTCTCTCTGTCTCCCCTCTCCCTTCTTTCTTTGAAAATTTTTTAATGTTTATTTATTTTAGAGAGAGAGACAGAGCGCAAGACACAGAATCCAGAGCGGGCTCCAGGCTTCAAGCTGTCAGCACAGAGCCAACGTAGGGCTCGAACCCACAAACTATGAGATCATGACCTGAGCCAAAGTCAGATGCGTAACCAACTGAGCCACCTGGGTGCCCCTCCCCCCTCCCTTATGATGAAGTTATCAGGGCTGTAGGAGGATAAATGTCTGAAGGCTCTTCTCTCAGTGAAGGGGAGCAGGAGGAAGGAAAGGCAGAGAGTCAAAAGGAAACTGATGAAGCTATCCAGGTCAGAGCTGCAGATTCCAAACTCAGTTGTTTAAAGGGAGCTTGGTGGCAGGTGGCAAAATGTCTGAAACAGTAAAACACCGTGGGCAGGCTGAATGATTCTCTGTGACACCACGATAGAGGGACTTGAGCCTTGGCACTTCATTCATTAGTGATTTGCTTTGCTTTGCCTGGTACATCGCAGGTCCTCAATAGATATCTCTTGAACGAATAAAAGAATTGTTAAGGATTGGACATCCACCATTAGTTGGCTTAACGGGGCACCCACTGTTGGTAGCATAGAGTGACACTGGGATTTCGAATGAGATCTGTCTGACTCTGAAGTCCAAATTCTTTTTTTTTTTTTTAATTTTTTTAAACATGTATTTATTTTTGAGAGACAGAGAGACAGAGCATGAGTGGGGGAGGGGCAGAGAGAGAGGGGGACACAGAATCCGAAGCAGTCTCCAGGTTCTGAGCTGTCAGTACAGAGCCTGACGCGAGACTCGAACTCATGAATGGCAAGATCATGACCTGAGCCGAAAGTGGATGCTTAACAGACTGAGCCACCCAGATGCCCCAGCACTTCACTTAATTCGTAAACCATCCTACTCATAAAGAGAGTAAGTCATTCCCCAAAAATCTAGTTTTCTTTTTCGTGTTAGAAATCTCTGATTTCTGGTGCGCCTGGGTGGCTCCGTCAGTTAAGCGTCCGACTTCGGCTCAGGTCATGATCTCACGGTCAGTGAGTTTGAGCCCCGCGTCGGGCTCTGTGCTGACTGCTCAGAGCCTGGAGCCTGTTTCAGATTCTGTGTCTCCCTCTCTCTCTGCCCCTCCCCTGTTCATGCTCTGTCTCTCTCTGTCTCAGAAATGAATAAACGTTTTAAAAAAAATTTTTTTAATAAAAAAAATTAAAAAAAAAGAAATCTCTGATTTCTGTTATAGTTCATTATTCTCCTCAACTACTGGAGATAGAATTTTTTTCTTTTTTTAAATTTGGAAATAAGTACCCTAAAAAAGGGTTTCAAAGAACCTTCTGTTTCAGTGTTTGCCTAGTGTTATTTTCCCTCTAAAATATCTGTGATTTATATATGTTTAAGTATATTCTTTTCAGTATTGTTTCTAATAGTAAAATGTAAGTCCTAACTGTCCAGTGATAGTAGGCAGGCTAAAGGTATTATGGCATCTTCATCTAATGGAAGTCTATACAGTCACATAAGTGAATGATACAGATCTGTGTATTTATTCGTGTGGAGCCCCATCCATCATGTCTTCGTATGTGAAAAAAACAGGGAAGAGAAGGTTATGTATGGTATATTATCGTCTGTGAAAAAAATGTATATGCAAAGAATATCTCCAGATGGATATACAAGAATCCAGTAATAGTGATTCCCTCTTGGGAAGGAATCTGTTGGCTTGGGAGGTAGGATGGGGTGGAGAGATTCTTTTCATTGTACACTCAATGTGGCACCAAAATAAAATAAATTCTTTCTACTGGGGGAAAATTCAGAGACAGAGACAAAGACTATAATAATTTATAATGCATCTGGAAACCTTGAAAAACTACCCCATTTAAAGACTTTTGGTTTGTGGTTGAAATATTTTCTGATTTCTCCTCTGGGTTCAATTGCACAAAAAATTTGGGAAAACAGGCTTTTTGGTTTCACTTACTTTGTTTGGAGAGGCTGATCTGCATTTTTGAAGAGCCATTCTAGAACATAGGGATATCGAACTGTATCTTCCCGTCTATGTTACTCTCTCTTCAACAAGTATTTATGAGTACCTGCAGGGCCACAAGGCCCAGTCCTACCCATTGAAGGGGCCCATATGTTTCACACTCTGATGAGAATGAAGTGGGAGGAAATATACACCTGATCATGATAAGTCCATTGCTCAGGGCACTGTTCTGTGTGATTTTTCTCATTCCAAGTCCTTGAAATACCAGGAAAGAGACTGCCGAATAAACAGAAAAATCTGTATATGTTTAGGCACATTTATTTCCCAACTGTCCATTTTTTTTTCTCCCGGTATTCCAATAGGTATCAAATAGTTTTTAAGAAACAAGGATCCTATTTTCATGGCATAAGCTTTTATAGAACAAACCAAGTAAATAATAAGCTGTAAAAATGTCATAGTAGTCATTTCTGTTTAAATATTTAAATATGTATGTTTAATTGTATTTCAATATTTTTTCACAATTTACTTGGAATCTGAGGATATCAGCACAATAACGCTGCATGTTTAGAAATAAAATAAATCTTTTAGCCTTTTTTTTTTTTTTTTTTTCCTATTTGGCACTCTGCTGACATCTTGCAATGCTGTGAGAGAATTCAGTTATTTAATTCTTTTCCAAAGATTTGGACAACTATTTCCACCTTGAGACATTTGTAGAGACTAAATAAAAAGCAGAGTAACTGAGACAAATATCTGGTACTTCAGTCAGCCAAGTTGCAATTGTAATGTTCATCATCTTTCCACTGGAAGAGGCCAGTGAAAAATAACAAACCCAAGCCATAAAGGAAGCCATGAAGAAGCCACTAAGAAAACTGCTTGACCACAAAAGCCTAAGGAATAGCAATCCCAGATTATATAGTACATGCAAGTAGATGTCTCATTCATTCATTCATTCATGTATTCATTCAGCCTAGTCATTAAGAGCATGGACTCTGAAGTCAGACAGCCTCGGTTACCATCTTGACTCATTGCTAGTCTGTGACTTTGTTCAACTTCTCTGTGCCTCAGTTTCCTTATCAATAATGTAGTATATGCCTCCTAGGATTTTTTTAATATTTGTTCTTTGGGGGCGCCTGGGTGGCGCAGTCGGTTAAGCGTCCGACTTCAGCCAGGTCACGATCTCGCGGTCCGGGAGTTCGAGCCCCGCGTCAGGCTCTGGGCTGATGGCTCAGAGCCTGGAGCCTGTTTCCGATTCTGTGTCTCCCTCTCTCTCTGCCCCTCCCCCGTTCATGCTCTGTCTCTCTCTGTCCCAAAATAAATAAACGTTGAAAAAAAAAAAAATTAAAAAAAAAAAAAAAGAAAATGTTTAAAAAAAAAAAAATATTTGTTCTTTGAACGGTACCTGGTAAACACAGAAGAGCTTGTTAGATTAATAAGTATTTTTACAAGTATGCATTGAGCAACTATGATGGTGCAGGCGTTGAGCCAGGTGCTTGGGTTATGGTGGTAAATGAGCGAGTCACAGCATCTGCCTCCATACCTTTGAGACTATGGAGAAAGACAATTAAACAAGTGATTACAGAAAAGGTGAGGAGTTGGACAGGGGTTGTATAGGGTGTTATGAGAGCACATTGTGGAGGGACATCCCTAACTTAGGTCAAAGCAAAGTCTAGCTGTTCCTGGAAGGAGTTTTGCAGGCTTCAGAAGAGGCAGTGCAGGAAAGTGGTTAAGTGGCCCTGGGAAGTCCAGCTGTCTGGGTGTGTATCAGGGCTCCATCACTTACTGCTTGGGTGACCTTGAGCAACTTACCTTCTCTTTACCTCAGATTTCTCATCTATAAAGTGGAAATCATAATCATACCTGCCTCTTAGAGGCAGGATTGAATTGAGTTTACATATCCAAAATATTAAACAGTACCTAGAATATGGTAAGCACTATATAAGTGTCTTAATAAGTATTACTTGAGTATTATGTACTATTACCTAATAGTTATTATCACATCATGAAAATAGGATAATAATATGATACTGTTATTGTGGTCGATCTTTTATAGCTTTCTTCTTTAGCTTTACCTCCCTTTTCATCAGACAGGTGAAATTTTTAGAGCATTATGTTTTGCCTACATCTTCTGCCTGAATCAATTGTATAACTAAAAGCTTCCTCTCCACTTCCTTCCCTTTTAAGTCTAGCTTTCTTTTAGTATAGGTTGAAAGGGGACTTTAAAAATTCTGGAAGCTGGAGGGGTGCCGGGCTGGCTCGGTTTGTAGAGCATGTGACTCTTGATCTTGCGGTTGTGAATTCAAGCCCCATTGGGTATAGAGTTTACTTAAAATAAAATAAAATTCTAGAAGCTGGAGCCATTATTCTAGTGGTTAGAGCAATTTTTCTAGTGGCTGGGGCTGGAGCCACATATTATCTGTGTGCACAGATAATACCAGCGTGCCTTATAACGTGTTTGGGCTTTCCTCTTGTGGAAAGAGCACTGAACTTGTAGTCAGCAGACCTATGTTTTATGCTGAGCTGGGCCACTCTCTGGATGGTCTTGGGCAAGTCACTTAACTTGTCTGAGCTTCAGTTTCCTCAGCTGTTAAAATTGGAGAATAATTACTTATTTACCCACTTGGTACAAGTACAGATGAGATAACGTATGAAGGAAGGAGGACTTCATAACCTGCAAAGATCCATCCAATTAGATACACCATTGATCTCACTTATATGTGGAATCTAAAATAGTCAAACTTGGGACTTATGGGTGGCTCAGCTGGTTAAGTGTCCAACTCTAGATTTCAGCCCAGGTCATGATCTTACGGTTGTGAGATCGAGTCCTCTGTCGGGCTCCATGCTGGGCATGAAACCTGCTTAAGATTCTCTCTCTCCCTCTGCCCCTCCCCACTTCTAAAAAAAATCAATAACGAAATAAGATAAAATAGTCAAACTCATAGAAGCAATGAGTAGAAGTGGTTGCTAGGGGTGGAAAGGGGGTGGAGTGATAGTCAAAGGGTACAGAGTTTCCATCATGTGAGATAAATAAGTTCTGGAAATCTGCTATATAACATAGTGCCTATAGCTAACGATTTGCAAAGAGGGTAGTTCTTAAGGGTTCTTAACACACACACACAAATAACAATAATAATCATGATAAAGGAAGAAGATAGAAATTTTGGGAGGAGAGGAATATGTTTATGACCTTGATGGTGGTAATGGTTTCACAGGTACATGCATGTGTAATGTATGTAATGTACATGTCAATCATACCTCAATAAAGTAAAAAAAAAGTTAGAAATACAGCCAAATACAGGCAAATAGACATGCATTTGCCTCTTAAAATATTCGATCTAGTTTTCAGCACATCTGGCCGCTCTCATGGCACATTCCTGCTGCCCACTAAATCTGCAGCCATCTGCCCCAAAGCTTTGGCTACTTACCTCAGTTCCAGATCAATCTAGGAGCCTAACTAGGAGCCTTAAGTTGCGAAAGGGCTAGGACTGTAGCTATAAAGAAACTAAAATCGTTTTCTTCTCTTTCTCTTCTACTTCCTGAAAACCCTTGATCCACCCATTCAACAAAAGGAGTGGAGGTAAAAGGAGTTGTTCTTCCTGTCCCTTATCTGTATTTCTATGGTCCTTTATATCCATCTGTAGGACGTGGAGACAGTCACGGAGTATTGTGGTTAGGTGTTGATATATCTGGTACTCCTACACACCTCTTTTTAAGAGAATTATTTGTTTTTCATGGTGGGTTCTCAGTAAATGTTTGTTGGATTGAATTTACCTGAATAGAATGTAATATAATTGAAGCTATTCAGAGCTCAGCGCGCATTTCACACACACAGATCAAGTGATTAATTCAAAAAGAGTTTCAAGGGGGTTAAAAATAGAAATCTGGATCCAGGCAGTTTTGTTCAGAAAATGTTGGAGGGGGTAAAATAGCTCTGGCTGCAGGCTAGGGTCTTTGTTATGAGAAAAATGCAAATACGAAGAATTGCAAAATACCACCAGGGAAATGTCTGGGTATTTTTGAACCTTTGGCAGAGATGAATTTCTGTCTGGAATACACTTCCTTCCCTTCCCTCACGTCTCTAATCTTAGTCACGGCTTAACCCAGGAGCACATAATAAATAAGCAAAATTTACAGAAAGTTTTTTTCTAAGTCCTGTTCCCTTGAAATTATGACCTAGCAATTTCTTCCCGCACCAATAATTCCGAAGTTAACATGGAGAATACCAATGTGTAAACTGCACGTCCTGGCTTTTCCACCACAGTTCTGATGTAAAAGACTGTCTGCCGGTGTCAGACTTGACTCGTTTTTCTTCATGGTCATGGAGGTCCTACAATACATAGCTTATCTATGTGAGAAAACTACTATACAACATTATTGTAAAGGCATTATGCTTTATTTAATTTTGTTTTTAAAAATATCGGGGTGCCTAGGTGGCTCGGTCGGTTAAGCGTCCGACTTCGGCTCAGGTCATGATCTCACAGTCCGTGAGTTCGAGCCCCGCGTCGGGCTCTGTGCTGACAGCTCAGAGCCTGGAGCCTGTTTCAGATTCTGTGTCTCCCTCTCTCTCTGCCCCTCCCCTGTTCATGCTCTGTCTCTCTCTGTCTCAAAAATAAATAAACGTTAAAAAAAAAAGTTAAAAAAAAATAGGGTAGGAAGGAGTCTTTGGATCCTTAAAGAAATTTATTTGAACAAACTCCTGAACTTCACCAGGAGTAAAAAAAAAAAAAAAAAAAAAAAAAAAAAAAAAAAAAAAAGTAAGTAAGTAAAAATTAGTTACCATTTAAAAATAAATCTTCCTAATAATATATATTTTAAAATAATAATATTTAGTGTTGGTGAAGGTTGGAGAATCAGGTACCTTCTCTGGCAGAAATATAAAGTCCTTTTTTTTTTTTTTTGATGTTTGTTTATTTTGAGAGAGAGACAGAAAGAGAGAGCATGAGCGGGGGGAAGGGCAGAGAGAGAGGGAGACACAGAATCTTAAGCAGGCTCCAGGCTCTGAGCTGTCAGCACAGAGCCCGATGCGGGGCTCAAACCCATGGACCGCAAGATCATGACCTGAGCCAAAATCAAGAGTTGGATGCTTAACCGACTGAGCCACCCAGGTGCCCCAGAAATGTAAAGTCTTTAAAACAATTTTGCAATATCTATTGAGAGTATTAAAAATTCATGTGCATTAAATTAATAATTTTACTTCTAATAAACCTTTCTAAAGAATGTGGACAATGATTCATACATAAAGATGTTCCCTGAAGTATTTATAACAGTAACAGTGAAAAATTAGAAGAAATCTCAATATTCACTATTAAGAGTTCAGCTACCTACATTTAGGACCATACACTGAGTATGTTGGCTTTTGATTTCTTTTTTTTTTTTTTAATTTTTTTTTTACATTTATTTAGTTTTGAGACAGAGAGAGACAGAGCATGAACGGGGGAGGGGCAGAGAGAGAGGGAGACACAGAATCGGAAGCAGGCTCCAGGCTCTGAGCCGTCAGCCCAGAGCCTGACGCGGGGCTCTAACTCACGGACCGCGAGATCATGACCTGAGCTGAAGTCGGACGCTTAACCGACTGAGCCACCCAGGCGCCCCTGTTGGCTTTTGATTTCTTAGCACATAAAGTCCTCTGAATGAAATAACAAAGTTGCAAATTGTGATTTTGAAGAATATTTCATGATGAAGGTAACGCTCATAATATTCTTGTGAAAAACATAAGAAATGAATGTATGTTTTTAATTTATGTTAATATCTACATGTCCAACTGAAATCAAAGTCTCACCTGTGGGATTATGGCTAATTTCAGTTTTTATTCTTTGCACCATTCTGTGTTTTCTAAATGCTCTGTAATGAGCATGGGTTAGTGTTATAATCAGAAAAAGATCATTAAAAATTATGGAGGCTCAGTGAACCTCAAAATATTACACATAGCTAGATGTGGCGAATGAAGGCGTCAGAAGTTTGTCAAAGAAATTCTTGCTTGGAAACAGCATCACAGAAGGTCGAAGGATGAGACTTCACCTTTGCTGGTTGCAGTCCAGAAAACATTTAAGTGCTGAGAACTCAGTAAGCCAAGGTCATGGAAGAATTAGGTTTGAGGATGCTTAAAAGGACTGAGAACTTCTCTGACTAGCAGAAGAGATGGTCACAGAAGAGATCACCAAGCGTTTAAGGAGGGTATTAATGAGAGCTAATAGCTCTATAGTCACACAGCAAGGTAGAACACTGTCTCCTAGAAAGATCGGCCAGCCACCAGACAAGCCCTCCACCTCTGCCCAGGAAGGTGGAAATTAAGTAATTAATTATTCTCATTCTTATCCATTTTATTTGTTTATCCAAGATATTAAGCACCTCTTAAGTGGTGGGCACTGTGCAAGTCCCAGGGAATACATTGGTGAATAATATACACGAAACCATACTTGTGGCTGAACAAGTTGGGTTTATTAACTCATTGCTGCAAAGGAGACCACACCATGTGGAAACGTGGGGCATTTCGGTATGAGGGTGTTCGAAAGGACTCATAGGATTTGGAGTTAGGGTAGGTAATTTGGGGAAAGGTTCCAGGAAACAGGTTTAGTCTGTACAAGAGGCGGTGATTCTGTGATTGGACATATCAGTAAATCTTATTTATATGGAGGCTATAGGTGTAATCAGGAAAGAAGTTGCAGTCACTCATAGTAGCTGGAGGGAAGATATTTGGTATTTTGTAGCTTGGAGAATGTTAATGTTTTCTCTGCTCAGATACGATTATGAGTGATCTTGTTTTGGTCATGATTTATCATGGTCACAAAGTGCCCTTGTCTCATGTTGATGTTGTGTGATATTGTGATCTTGTTTGTGTTCCACAGGGAGACATCAAGTCCTAGCTGTGAGTGCCAGGCCAGCTCATAGCAACACCAAGGCCTAAGTGATTATATCAGGT
The DNA here is from genome assembly GCF_007474595.2 of Lynx canadensis. Taxonomy (NCBI): domain Eukaryota; kingdom Metazoa; phylum Chordata; class Mammalia; order Carnivora; family Felidae; genus Lynx; species Lynx canadensis. Next base: position 150,725,230 of record NC_044304.2, read on the forward strand.
CAGTTCCTGGATATCAGGGGACTGCTGTTCTCTTTCTCACAAATAAGTAAATGTAGAACTTCAGATTACGCCTGGTGGTATAAAAATTCAATAGGACCCAGTGGTAGAGAATCAAGGGTGGGATGGGATCCATTTGAACAAGTTGGTTGAAGAAAGCTTCTTAGGAAATTATGTTCCAGTCAAGACCTGAAGCATGTTATGTTTGCTTATGTATATGTGGATCCTGGATCATGATGTGAAATGTATTTCTTATTGTGAGTTGCCATAAAAAAAGGGAGGGGGAAGCCATTGGATGAAGATAACATGGGTAAAAGAGTGAGAAGAGATTAGGTCCAGCTTATACAAAACCTTATTATAGGCAAGGAGTTTCCGTTTTAAGTATTGGGTTGATCAGCGTAAAATCACTGATTTTCATTTTAACCAACGATTTCACTTGGTTCAACTCAATACAATGACATGCCGTTAAAGGTTTTAGGCAGGAAAATACCAAGACTGGATTTACGTGGCTGCTGGGTGAAGGGTAAAAGGCAGGCAGGTGAGGAGGGCAGGGAAAAGGCCAGTAAGGATGTCATTGCTTTGAAACAATCCTGTTCTGGTACTCAGTCTCCAGACTGGCTGGCTTGGAAATCTGTTTTATTAATTACCCATTGGAGTGAAGGTGGTAGGGAATTGACTCATGCTTAACAAGAATTCATAAGAGATTGATAATAGTAAAATCAAAATGCTAGTTTATTAATCTACAGTGAGAAATAAAACTATCAAGCCATTGAATGTTTGTATTCACTGATTAAAGCCATCTCTTATGAGGGCAGCTAAATAGAAATAAACAGATTGTTTGCTAGGATTGCAGGAAATCAGAGCATGGGGAATTAGAGAGAGCCACTGCTAACAAACTTTGTGTACATGACCTCTAGTTGGAAATACATTTTGTACGAAGACCTAGGTACACTGCACAAAATTGAGCTGAACCAAAATTTTTACAAATCAGAACATCCCTTATTGTTTGTCAGACGCTGATATTTCGGTATATTCTATTTTTCATTTCTTTTCTTTTTTCTTTCTTTTTTGGCTAAAGAAGTTGAGGAATAGGCCCAATAAATTGATTTCAGGGTCTACTCATGGGTCACAAGTTGCAGTTTGAAAATCCCAGTCCGTTCGTGTTAATGCTAATTGGCATCACACTGTGATCATCCGGGTTGGGATGGTTCCCTAAAAGTAGTACCCCTAGACTCAGCGTGAGGCTGCAGGCTGCCCTCTGCAACAACTTCCTGACTTTCATATTTCACAGCCTGGGGCCATCTCCCCAGGCTCTGTTCCCTGTTAACAGAGGGGGGCTTCCATTGCAACAGATCTGTCAGCTCGGAATTGGTTTCCAGGTCTCTACCCATCTCCCAGGTAATGAGCGGCATCTGCTTGAACTGCCTCTGTTCTCAGCCTTGTCTTTACCCTTCTGAGCATCATGGCCCTTCCCACTCTGGCTGGGACAGAGGCAGAGGGTAAGCCACCTGCCCAGCTAACCGGCCAGTGTCCAGTTTAACTGGGTTACTCAGCTCCATATTTCAGAGTCAGCAAGTTGAGGTTAGATAGAAGAACACAGTTCCACCTCCAGCCGGAAGGACTGATTGGAGCAGTTGAGGACTCGGCAATTAGAGTCATGATTCAAAGTACCCAGGAGACAGTAGGCCTGCTGTGGCCCCTGCAAGCAAGGTTTCACCCTGGACAGTCTCCACTTGCTGCTGATACAGGCTTCCTACCTGAACAGCAAATAGATGCTCCTCAGAACTCCATCAGGTCACCTATCTATGGGCAGATTAGGGGTGGGGGTGCTGCTGAAATGAATCGGAGGTCAAGAAAACTAAGATGGCCTATTGGGGAAGTGACCCTCTAGGGAGGCCCAGATTCAGGGGTCATTTTAACCTCTTTTGGTTAGGCCTAAGTGGAAATGTCCTGCATAACTGAAAGCACCTGGGTGGTTCATTCAGTTAAGCATCCAACTCTTGGTTTCGGTTCAGGTTATGATCTCATGGTTCATGGTTTGTGAGTTCGAACCCCGCATCTCCCACTCTCAAAATAAATGAATGAACTTAAAAAAACACACACACGCTACAAAAAGGGAAGCAAACGTTTTGTGAAATTGTGCCTAATAAAATAGTAACAAGATAATAAAATGTCCTAGATTTGGGGAATCAGGTTAAAAACCGGTCATTGTTGGGATGCCAACAATGTGGCTCAGTGGGTTCAGCATCATACTCTTGATTTCAGCTTAGGTCATGATCTCACAGTTCGTGAGTTCGAGCCCCACGTCAGCCTCTGTGCTGTCATCTCAAAGCCCGCTTCAGATCCTCTGTCTCCCTCTCTCTCTGCCCCTCCCCTACTCGTGTGTGCTTGCACGTGCTCCTTCTCTTTCTCTCTCTCAAAAATAAATAAACATTAAAAAAAATGGTTTTCCTTGTAGATTTACAATTCATTCATTCAGTTGTTCCACTGAGCCAGGCACTTCAGCGAGTTGCTTCAAGTTAGTTGGAGAGGAAGTTGGTCTCCACCCTTAAACTCCTTAGTGAGTTAGCCTTTAAACAAGTAATTTGCCAAATAATTAATCTGAGAGTGAAATTAATAATGATCATAAGCTAAAATAGTGACTACGCTGTTGGCATGAAATGGTCATTTGCAAGCAACCCTGTCTTGGTCCGTTCAGGCTGTCGTAGCAAAATAGGAGAGACTGACCGACTCACAAACAGCCAAAATATATTTCTCACAGTTCTGGAGGACGGAATGCCAAGATCAGGGTGTCAGCATGGTCAGGTGAGGGCCCTCTCCCAGGATGCATACTTTTCATCGCATCCTCCTCTCGTGGAATGGGTGTGCTATCTCTCTGGAGCTGCTTTCATAAGGACATTAATCTCATTCACCTCCTAATACCATCCTATTGGAGATTAGGACTTCAGTCTCTGAATTTGGGGGGAAACAAACATGAAGATCATAGCACATCCTAAGAGAGTACAAATGTGTTATAGACATTGGACGACTGGGGCGCCTGGGTGGCTCAGTCAGTTAAGCATCCGGCTCTTGACTTTGGCTCGGGTCATGATCTCACAGTTTGTAGGTTTGAGCCCCACGTGAGGCTCTGTGCTGGCAGTGCGGAACCTGCCTGGGATTCTCTCTCTCTCTCCATCTCTCTCTGCCCTTCTCCCACAGGTGTGCTCTGTCTCTATCAAACTTAATAAATAAATTTTAAAAAAATAAAAGAAATTGGAAGACCAAGCCCGATCCAGAGATAAGAGTGTGTCCCAAGCTCATCGCGAGGTTGCCGATTGGACTCATTCTGGAAAAAATGAAAACCAAAATAAGGCAAAAATGTGTTAACAGAGCCATTTGGCTTCTTGGGGAAAGAAGAGCAAAAGACCGAGATTTGTGACCAGTGTTCTGTGGAAAGAGGACCTGGGCTAGCCTATCCAAAGATTTCTGCTGGCTTAGTAGCATCTGTGGGTAAACACATTAGAATTCTCTTTGCCACTTACTCGCCTTATAAAATAAAATTAGTAAGAGTCCCTCTGTGATCGAAAAGAAACTACTAAAATTGAATTTTTAAAGCCCATTTGGTCATGATGTATTATCCTTTCTATATATTGCTGAATGTGTTTCGCTGTTTTTAGTGGTTTATCCTATTAAGGATTTTGGTATCTATGTTCACAAGTAATGTTGGCCTGTAGTTTTCTTATAACGTCTTTGACTTTCTCAGGTTAATAACAGCCTCCTAAAATAAACTGGGAAGTTTTTACTCCTTTGTTTTCTCTAAGATTTTGTATAGGATTGTTATTTCTTAAGCATTTGCTAACACATTCGCCAAATAAGCTATAGAAGCCTAGAATGAATTTTCTTTGTAAAATGGTTCATCATTACCAGTTCAATTTTATCAGCGGATAGGAAGCTATGTCAGTTTTCTAGTTTGGCAACTTTTGTCTGTTAGGGAAATTGACCATTTCATTTAAGCTGTCAAACATATTGGCATGCAGTTGATAGTATTCCCTTGCTATCTTTTAATGTTTTTTTTTTAATTTATTTATTTTGAGAGAGAGAGGGTATAAATGGGGGAGGGACACAGGGAGAGAGAGAGGGGGTGGTGGGACAGAGGATCCGAAATGGGCTCTGTGCTGACAGGCTGACAGTAGCGAACCCCATGTGAAGCTCGAACTCATGGACCACAAGCCCAGGCCATGGCCTGGGCTGAAGTCAGACCCTCAACTGACTGAACCACCCAGGGGCTCGCCCTTGCTATCTTTTAAATGCATGTAGCATCTGAAGTGATGTTTCCTCTTTCTTGATATTGGCAGTTTGTGTTTTTCTTCCTTTTTTCCTTGATCAATCAAGGTAAAGATTTATCAGTTTTTTCCCTAAGAACAAATGATTGATTTCATTGACTTTCTCTTTCTTTTCCCATTTTCTATTTGATTGATTTCCATTTATTTATTGTTTTCTTCTTCCACATGCATCTAATTAGCTTTGCTTTTCCAAGAGGTACAATTTTCATTCAATTTGACATTTTTTCTAATTTTCTTGTGATTTTTTTTCTTGGAACCTTCTCGATATTCTTTCTCTCTCAATCTAACTCTGCCTTGTGTACCAACTTTTTTCTCCTGTATAGTCAGTCATTAAACAAATATTTATTGATCAGCTACTATGGGATATTATGTACTGTTCTAGGTACATAATGACATAGAATTGTATACTTAAAAATGGTTAACTTTAGGTTATGTATATTTATTCACAATAAAAAATAATGAGTATCCAGCCTTGCTCTAGGTACTACGAAGTTGTAATTTCAGAAACTAAAAAGCAACAATATTTAAATTCTAGATAGTACCTTTAAAAATTTTTTTTAAGTTTTTATTTATTTATATTTTTGAGAAAGAGACACAGAGAGAGAGCAGGGGAAGGGCAAAGAGAGAGAGGGGCAGAGAGAGACTCCCAAGCAGACTCCGCACTGTCAGCACAGAACTGGATGCGGGCCTCGAACCCATGAACCGCAAGATCATGGCCTGAGCTGAAACTGAGAGCTGGATGCTTAACTGAGCCATCCAGGTGCCCCAGTACTTTTTTTTTTTTTCCTTAAATTACATTTTAAAAATGATTAGCTTGCTTTGGGATTGTCTTACTTATGGCTGGAGATTGAAATCTTAAAATCACCGTAAATTAAATTCTGACTTCCTGCAGCCACATCAATTTTATATCTAATTTTAAGAGCGTTTAGTCTTATTACCACTTATGTGCTTATTAAATGTGCAATTTGATATGTATAGGGTTTTGTGCCATGGTTGAGTTAATACTGTGGGAGCCTCATTAATAGAATTCACTGATGCTAGGGGAGCCTGGGTGGCTTAGTCGGTTAAGCATCGGACTTTGGCTTAGGTCATGATCTCACAGTTTGTGAGTTTGAGCCCCACATCAGGCTCTGTGCTGACAGCTCAGAGCCTGGAGCCTGCTTCGGATTCTGTGTCTCCCCCACTCTCTGCCCAACCTGCCTTTGCACTCTGTCTCTATCTCTCAAAAATGAATAAATGTTAAAAAAATTTTTTAAAAAGAATACACTGATGCTACCCTATTGTTATCACTGCATTCATATATCTTTATCTGACACTCTTACTCCATGGTTCCTTTTTCTTTTCTTTAATTCCCACATTTTACCCTCATTCTTCTTTAATCTTATTGTCCTATTATTACAGCTGAATGTCTTTTAAGTGTTTTTTGCTAAATCCATACATTATTTCACTGAATCTTCACAGCATTCCAAGGAAAGTATTATATGTTTTAATAGGTGAGAAAACTGAGGCTGAGAGAGGTTGAAATAACTTGCTTGCTATCCCACGATAAAGCAGAAATCTAGATTCCAAGCAACCTGTCTTAAAAGTCTCTCCTCAGGGTGCCTAGGTGACTTGGTTGGATGAATGTCTGACTCTTGATTTCAGCTCGGTCCTGATCCCAGGGTCGTGGGATCAAGCCCCACACTGGGCTCCACGTTCAGCGTGGGAATCTCTTTGCCTCTCTCCCCTACTTGGGCACTCTGTCTCTTTCGCTTATGCAAAAATAAAAAATAAAAGTAAAATTAAAAAAAAACATTTAAAAAAAGTCTCTCCTCCACTCCACCAGCATGCTGTACCTTACGTTGTTTATCAGTCTCTTCCTTGAATCTCAACTCTGCCAGGAAGTGGGAAGAGAAGATACAAAATACCCATCACTGAAGAACATCCTTAAACCAAATGGAAGCGGAGAAACGACCCACACAACAGCCTCATGTTAATCTGGAATTTTCTCTGAAGTCCCCTTTTTCAAATTTATTTCGTTTTCATTTGTCTGTACTAGGGAACATTTCCTATTGTCCTTTGTTTCTGAGGCCACATCGCATCCTGAACAGTGCAGTGGTTTATTTCAATTAATGGTTTCTTGTTTCTTGTACATAGTTTCTCTTGGAGTGTTCTTCTGATGGGATGAATGCTGTGTTCTGTCATCTCACTCAGACAGAATTCTGCTTTCCTCAGTAATTCCCCACTCTCCTCGCACACTTGTGCCCTCCTAATTCCCAGAGTACAATCCAGACTCCTTTTCATCAGGTTAAGGGGCGCCTGGGTGACTCAGTAGGTTAAGTGACCGAATTCAGCTCAGGTCATGATCTCATGGCTCATGAGTTCGAGCCCCGCATCGAGCACTGTCCTGACAGCTCAGAACCTGGAAACTGCTTTGGAGTCTGTGTCTCCCTCTCTCTCTCTGCCCCTCTCCTGCTTGTGCTCTCTCTTTCTCTCAAAAAAAGGAAAAAAAAAAAAAAGAATAAACTTGAAAAAAAAAAAAGATCTACCCTTTTAGCAAATTTCAATTATACAACATCTTTAAGAAAACAAACAACATTTACAAAAATAAACTCAAAATGGATAAAGGACCTAAATGTGAGACAGGAAACCATCAAAACCTTAGAGGAGAAAGCAGGAAAAGACCTCTCTGACCTTAGCCGTAGCAATCTCTTACTCGACACATCCCCAAAGGCAAGGGAATTAAAAGCAAAAGTGAATTACTGGGACCTTATGAAGATAAAAAGCTTCTGCACAGCAAAGGAAACAACCAACAAAACTAAAAGACAACCAACGGAATGGGAAAAGATATTTGCAAATGACATATCGGACAAAGGGCTAGTATCTAAAATCTATAAAGAGCTCACCAAACTCCACACCCAAAAAACAAATAACCCAGTGAAGAAATGGGCAGAAAACATGAATAGACACTTCTCTAAAGAAGACATCCGGATGGCCAACAGGCACATGAAAAGATGTTCAGCGTCGCTCCTTATCAGGGAAATACAAATCAAAACCACACTCAGGTATCACCTCACGCCAGTCAGAGTGGCCAAAATGAACAAATCAGGAGACTATAGATGCTGGAGAGGATGTGGAGAAACGGGAACCCTCTTGCACTGTTGGTGGGAATGCAAATTGGTGCAGCCGCTCTGGAAAGCAGTGTGGAGGTTCCTCAGAAAATTAAAAATAGACCTACCCTATGACCCAGCAATAGCACTGCTAGGAATTTACCCAAGGGATACAGGAGTACTGATGCATAGGGGCACTTGTACCCCAATGTTCATAGCAGCACTCTCAACAATAGCCAAATTATGGAAAGAGCCTAAATGTCCATCAACTGATGAATGGATAAAGAAATTGTGGTTTATATACACAATGGAATACTACGTGGCAATGAGAAAAAATGAAATATGGCCTTTTGTAGCAACGTGGATGGAACTGGAGAGTGTGATGCTAAGTGAAATAAGCCATACAGAGAAAGACAGATACCATATGGTTTCACTCTTATGTGGATCCTGAGAAACTTAACAGGAACCCATGGGGGAGGGGAAGGAAAAAAAAAAAAAAAAAAAAAAGGACGTTAGAGTGGGAGAGAGCCAAAGCATAAGAGACTGTTAAAAACTGAGAACAAACTGAGGGTTGATGGGGGGTGGGAGGGAGGGGAGGGTGGGTGATGGGTATTGAGGAGGGAACCTTTTGGGATGAGCACTGGGTGTTGTATGGAAACCAATTTGTCAATAAATTTCATATAAAAAAAAAAAAAAGAAAACAAACAACAAATGCCACACTTCCCCCTCAGTACTTTTACAACTCATTTTCCTGTTCTGTGTCATGCACCTTCTGTCACACGTGCCGATAGGAAAACTTCTCAAGGGGACTCAACCAGCCAATCCCTTCGCTGGAGCCCTGGTGCTCCTCATAAAAGGAAATATGGAGTACCGTATCCCCTTCAGGTCTGTGTTGTAGTCCATATATCAGGTAAAGAGGGTTCTTGCTTTCTTATCCTAGAGTTTTCAGGGGCTTGCAAGAAAGATGGTGGCTCATGAAGCTGTCCTCAAGGAGCCCACAGTATAGTCTGGTAATGGGTATGAGACAGTGACTTGACCTTTCCTCACCCTCAGCCTTTCAGCACATGTATATTGGGTACCTACTGAGTACCTCTACCCTTCTGTGTTCCAGAAGGACAGCCAGACAAAGTTGGGGCAACTTCTAATACGTTCTGGAAGGACACAGGAGGGCATTTAATCTAGCCTCAGGTAAGAGTGGGGGGGGGGTGAAGGTGATTTCCTGAGAGGACTAAGCTGAGGGGGCCAAAGAGGAGAGGGCCAACGAAGATTATTCAGAGGGAGGGAAGATGTGATACAGCAGCCAGAGGGAATGACCCGTGAAGAAAGGGGCTGGGTAAAGGGTCTTGGAGAGCTGGAGCTGAGAATGTATGTCTACTTAAGTCGCTGCAGCAGTCACTGAAGAAGAGAGCCTGAGTAGAGGTGAGATTAAATTGAAGAGGGCGATAGGAGCCAGATCATGAAGAGCCTGGTAGGCCGTTCTGAGAAGTAGACTTCCCCTCGGGTCCAGGACGAGGATGTGAAGGTGTGTTGGGGAGAGGATGAAATGATCCCTCTGGTTACAGTGTGGAAGGTAAGTTGGAAGTAAGTGGGACCAGAGGCAGGACGACCAGTCAGGAGGCTACTGGGATAATGCAGCCTAGGAAGGGGAAGCTCTTCACAAATCTACTTGCTGCGTTGTAGTTGGTGTATCTCTAGGGGAAAATCTAGTGCAAATTTGTTTCCTGTTCCACCAGAGACCATCAGTACTCCAAAACCAATGGTTCCTCATCTGCAAACCAGTATCTGGCCACGGACTGGAGTCAACACATAGTGATGAATCTGTCATGTGTTGGGTCCTCCGCTGGGCGGGGTATGGAAAATCACAGAGCTTGAAACTCATCTATATAGTTTTTTTAATTTTTTTTTAACGTTTCTTTATTTTTGAGACAGAGAGAGACAGAGCATGAATGGAGGAGGGTCAGAGAGAGAAGGAGACACAGAATCTGAAACAGGCTCCAGGCTCTGAGCAGTCAGCACAGAGCCCGACGCGGGGCTCGAACTCACATACCGCGAGATTGTGACCTGAGCCGAAGTCGGACGCTTAACCGACTGAGCCACCCAGGCGCCCCTCATCTATATTTCTAAGCCTTGTCCAGAGAAGTTGTTGCAGTCCAGTAAATACTAAACCCTTGCCACTTTTTCACTGATCCGTTCCCCCCATTTCCCACCCCCATACACTTTCAAGATCATACAAAATCCTATCAAGTGCTACCTCCTTCATGTAGTTTTACCTAGTTTTCATTTTCCAGAGTCCAAATAAGAGATAACTGTCCTTATTTTAAGATCTCAAAGCACTTAGTGTATACATTTAAAACTCAACTAGTTGGGACACTGAGGGACGTGACAAGTAGATCAGTTTAACTGGGGCACAGGGACGCCTGGGTGGCTGTCAGTTAAGCCATCCGACTTCGGCTCAGGTCATCATCTAATGGTTCGTGAGTTCAAGCTCCGAATCGGGTTCTTTACTGTCCTTGTGGAGCCTGCTTCCGATCCTCTGTCTCCCTCTCTCTGCTCCTCCCCACCTTTCAAAAATAACCATTAAAAATTTTTTTTTAACTGGGACACAGTCCTTACCCCAACCCCAAAGAAACCACATTGTTTACTCGCTGCATGCCTCCACTTTTGCAGTGGGTTTTTTAAAAGATTTTATTTTATTTTTTGAGTAATCTGTACACCCGATGTGGGGCTTAAATTCACAACCCAAGCAAGATCAAGAGTTGAATGTTCTACTGACTCACCAGCCGGGCACCCCTGCAGTGCACTTTTGGTTAAACTAGTTTTTAGTCATTTACTGTGCCTCCCTTTAGCATTTATTTTGCCTTAGAAATAGTTTATTTTTATTTTACGATTTTAATTTAATTTTATTATTTTTAAAGTTTATTTCTTTCGAGAGAGACAGAGACAGCACGAGTGGGGAAGGGGCAGAGAGAGAGGGCGAGAGAATCCCAAACGAGCTCCTCACTGTCGGCACAGTTTGACAAGGGGCTCAAACTCATGAAGCTGAAATTACGACCTGAGCCAAAACCAAGTTGCTTCACCAACTGAGCCACCCAGGTGCCCCATCATTTTTTTTTTAATTTGAGAGAGAGAGAGAGAGAGAGAGAGAGAGAGAGAGAGAGCGCATAAGCGGGGGACAGGGGCAAAGAGAGAGAAGAGAGAGAGAGAGAATCCCAAGCAGGTCTCCATCCTCAGCATGGAGCCCGACATGGGCCTCAATCCCACGACCCTGGGATCATGAGCTGAGCTGAAATCAAGAGTCAGATGCTCAACCGATTGAGCCACCCAGGTGCCCCCAAAAGCTCATACTTTGAATGGATGAGTGTATAATTCATTTTCTCTCTGTCACTGCTCCCCTACTCCCCCAGGTCTTCCCCCTCTCTGTCTTTCCCATCTGTGTCTCCTCTTCTAGCTTCTGTCTGTTTGCCCTTCTCTCCCTCTACTTGGCATTTCAGGGCCAGCTCCGAGATCAAGAGTGAGACACGCAACCAGTCGAGCCACCCAGGCACCCACCCCTGTGCCAGGCACATTCTGAACACTTTACAAATAAGCTTGTTGAAAACTTGGGGTGCCTGGGTGGCTCAGTCAGTTAAGCATCCGACTTCGGCTCAGGTCACGATCTTGCAGTTTGTGGGTTCGAGCCCCGCGTCGGGCTCTGTGCTGACAGCTTGGAGCCTGGAGCCTGCTTCAGATTCTGTGTCTCTTTCTCTCTCTGCCCCTCCCCCACTTGTGCTCTGTCTCTCTTTATCAAAAATAAATAAAATATTTAAAAAAAAAAGAAAACTCTTCAGTGAGGTTACTAGTATTATCATCCCCATTTAGAGTTGGGAAAACTGATTCAATAAGGAGGGCTTCACAGGTCAGTGAGGGAAACCGAACTTGAGGCCAAGAAACCTGGCTCTAGGGTCTGTACTATTAACCACAATTATATGTGCCTTCTTTTTATTCCAGTAGATCACAGAAGCATGAGGCTCTGCAAATTGTCTTTTTCTGAATTGTAACTGCAAGCCAGAGATGTGGCAGGAGCAGGGAACCTAAATATAAGAAGACACAGTTGTTGCTCTCTAGGAGTAAGTCAGTTGTGTATCGAACATAACAAGCCATAAAAGTGGAGCTTAAAACAATAGCTGTTCACTTACAATTCTGGAATCTGGGCTGGGCTCACTGACCCTGTTGCAGTCAGCTGGTGGCTCAGCTAGGACTGGAGGAACCAAGATGGCCTTATTTGCATCTGGCGTCTCAGTGGGGATAACAGGAACAGGTGGAGGCTGGCTCGGCTTCTCTACTCTCTCCACTCGTGGTCTTTCATCCTCAAGGAAGAGAGTTCAGCTCTCCGTATGTGATGTTCAGGGCACCAAAAGAGGAAAAGTTGAAGCAGCAACACCTCTTAAATCCTTGGAACTTGCCCAACTTCACTTCCACTGCATTTTTTTGGCCCAAGCAACTCTTAAGGCCCACCCAGATTCGGTTTGGCAGATGATTACACACTAGCTTGAATTCAGGGATGTGCGATTCGTTGGGGGCCTTTTAGTAACCATCTTCCGCAAGGAGCTAACAGTTTTAGTGGAGAGACAATCATCATAGCACATTGGACTATGATAGGGGTGGTTAAGAGTGCAATACGGATGTAGGGAAAGAAACCCCTAGATCGTTGGTGGAATCAAAGGTAGCACAGGGAAGCAGAATTAACACAGGCCCTCAGCCTTGGAAGACGGGTTATATTTGGGAAGTTAATTTAGTGGGTGGTCAAAGGATAGGGAAGGAAGGGCATTCCAAACATATAGAACAGCAGGTGCAAAGATATTCCTATGTGGTACAAGGAAGCATGGTCTATTTGGAAATAGAAAATAGTTCAGAATGATCAGCAAAAAGAGCTTGAGGAAGAGCGAGGATGAGGAGGTTGAAGAAGGAGGCTGAATCAGATCAGGAAGTGGCATGAGTGCCTTGCTGAGAAGTTTTCAAGGGCCATGTGGCTGGCCCAGTGGGTGCAGCATGTGACTCTTGATCTCAGGGTCCTGAGTTCAAGCCCCATGTTGGGCATGGAGCCTACCTTAAAAAAAATCCAGAAGTTTTCAAATATTACTCTTAGGTGATAGGTCACTGATTAGTTTTGATTAGAGCAAGTACATAATCTGATTTGTGTATTTGAAAATCAATTTGACGTCCATGAGAGGAGGATGAGATGGAAATCAGGAAGACCCGTGAGAAGGCTATTGCAAAATATAAGTGTAAGGAGCTTGACCTGAATAGAACAATGGCAACAGGGTGCAGAGCAAAGGAAAAGGGTTCCAGAAATATCTATGAGATAGAATGAATAGGATTTGGCCATTGAAGGAAACATACAGAATGACTCCCAGATTTCTGACCTTGGCAACCGACTGGATACAGGTGGCAGAATTTTCAGAGGAAAGTGCTAATTTGAGTTTCAGATTAATTGATTCTGAGATGGCCGTGTGACAATCAGTAGACATGTGAAGTTGACATGCTTGATATACAAATCTGAAGCCTAGGAGAGGGGACTGAACTACAGATTCAAATACAGAATTCAGCAGTGAACAACTGGTAGTAAGAAGCCATAAGGTTTCCCAGAGAAAGCATGTGGAATGAGGAAACAAGCTTGGGGAATGACAGAAAGAGCTACATCTAATGGGTGAGAGGAGGAAGAGAAGTCCACATAGGAAACATAAAAAGAACTAGAAAGATAGGACAAAAACCAGCAGGTACCCCACAAGTCAAGGAGAAATAGAATTTCTAAGAAACTCTTGGGGTGCCTGGGTGGCTCAGTTGGTTAAGCGTCTGACTTCTGCTTAGGTCATGATCTCATGGTTCTTGGGTTCGAGCCCTGCATCGGGCTCTGTGCTGCGGATTCTGTGTCTCCTTCTCTCTCTGCCCCTCCCTGCCTCACACTGTTGTTTCCCCCTCAAAAATAAACATTAAAGAAACAAAAGAATTTCTAAGAAATTCATAAAAGTGCCCATGGAATTAGGTGACCATCAGTGACCACACTGAGAGCAGTTGTAGGAGAGCTACGATGGCAATATCCCAATATCCCAATTGCTATGGATTGAGGAACCTGTGAAAGAATCCTTGTAAGTGTGATGGTGGGTGGGAGGAGTTGCGGGAAGTTGAAGTGTTTCTTCATCGAAAGCAAAGTGATCTACTTAGAGGGAAGTGTGTGGGCATGCAGGGAGGAGGGGGGTTTGTAATAGTTGTGCTGAGAGAGAAAATCTTTAAATGCCACTTTGCCAAGTTTCTGCTCAATATTTTTCTCACTTTCACGCTAAACTTCGGGAAATATCGCTTTGCCTTTTCATTCTCTCTTCCCCTTCACTCCTTAAAAACCACTTTGATGGTAGTCTGGCATCTGTGTCTATATATAAACAATGACTTTCAAACAACTCATCAGTGACTTTTGTGTTCCACCTAATGTACATTGTGTCACTGAATACTATTTGTTCAAAAGAATGAATATGTCTGCTTTGATTGTGTCTACGTTATGTAATTCTGATTTCCAACAGTGAAATAGAAATATAAACTCTTATTTCCTCCCAGCCTCAGTGGAATGCTAGAGGAGTTGACAAACTGAAATTGTAAGGCATGTGGAACATCTCTGAGAGAAGCAGCTATAATTACACCATTTACCTAGCGGGATTGTTTAGGGGATTAAATGAGATGACATAATAATTATTACCTTGTCCAATAATGTCAAATTTGTAATAAACATCTGGCATATGATAGTAAATGGTAATGACTATATTTTAATTTGAAAATTAGCAAACTAAAATTTAATAATTGAAAAAAGATCCAGATATTTGGGGGTGCTGAGGTAGAAAAATATTTGGTATTTATGAGATGATCTGTCTGGAAATTTGTTCAAAAATATATCTTGTGTTAGGGGTGGAGTACAGGAATTGGCCACGTGATTGAAGCTGGGCGTTCGTTATTCTACTTTTGTATACGTTTGAAAATGTCATAATGAAAAGTTATCATTTGTTTCACTTTGATTTGTTTCAGTCTATGCAACTACGTTGACGCAGTCTGCTTGACATATTGAAATGTAATGAAAACCTAGTTTGTAACTGATCAAATGAATGGCTTTTTGACATTTAGATACCTTGCACCCCACTACACTCCTCAAAGTAAGAGAGAGATGCAAGGAATATTTCATTTGACATAGAGATAATGACTTGAGTTTACGGCTTTTTTAATATCATAAAGAGCCGTAATTTCAATAATTAGCCTTGTGTTGCGCTTAAACTTCATTTATCATTAAAAAGAAACTACAAGTCCCAGAGTGCACTGCACGACTAACGTCATATCGAGGACTTCGCGTCTCGGAACGGGTTGCCCTCGCCTAATTTGAATGAGAATATCGCGGCGAAAATTGACATATGTGACCTAGGGCAGATTTTTAAGTCTTCGTCCGCCGGAGTGTGTCGAGCGTGCCATTCCGAGACAGCATGGTACCTCTCTGTTCAGGCATAGCTTTGGGCAGCCTCACCCTTTTCTGGGGCTTCCGTGCGGCAGGAGGGCTCCGTTAGTGGCCTCCAAGATGGCGACGCTGTTGGCGGTAAATTCGGGTAAGGGCAACCGGGGCAGAAGGGAAACTGTGGGGCAGGGCAACGTCCGGTTCTTCAGGGAGAGATCCGGACTGTGAGGTTCCTCGCAGTCCAGGCCTCCGCTTTGGGATGGTGTCTGCTCTTCCCTCGCTCTGGGCCTAGAGTCCCACCCCTCTCCAGTTTGAATGGCGCGCGTCTGCGCTGCGGCTCCAGTCCTCGAGTTGGGGTTTTAGGGTGGAGGCAAGGAGGCTTGGTCCACTGGAACCCGGCGTTCAGTCTCTTGCGGCCCGGGGCTGAGCCTTGTTCCTTCAACTCCCCACTCCATTTTGTGTCGGTGGCCCGGATTTCGCCAAGATACGCAAGTCTCCGGCAGTGAGGCCGGAGGACCCGAGATAATGATCAGTCAGGAGCGCAGGCTGAAAGCTAGCACCTCAGAAGGCAGCGCAGCCCCTCAGGGATGTTGAGCGGTCGTGTAGGAAGGGAGGATCTTGGATTATGAAGTCTGCAATCTGGAAGGTGGCTGGGGTGGGGGTGCCACGGACTCAGCAGGTGATTCCCAGCTCTGCGCATGTGGGGCGCGCCCCCGTATACCCCTCTGCCTTTGGAGCAGATCTTCTGGGCGGCATAGAATGCAGAAGGTAGTAAAACGAGCTCCGGAAGATTTGGGGTGGGTTCTCTTTTGGTGATTCTCAACTTTGGGCGGTACCGCCTCCAGAATCTTTTGAAAGAGTTGGGTGCATTTTGATTGTTACAATTCCTGGCGCCTAATGGGCGGGGCAATCCTGCCCAGGGTAGAGAGGTTCTGAAAGCGGAGAATTTCCTGCTCAGAATGAGGTTAGCTTCTTCGGTTTAATTAAGAGCGTTTCTGTGTGGTAAATGCTAGTAGAGAATCTCACTCGAGTGAGATTTACTGGGCCCTTTTTCTTTTCCTGTCTGTGCAGTCTTTTTTTTTTTTTTTGGTGTAT
Source organism: Lynx canadensis (assembly GCF_007474595.2). Lineage (NCBI taxonomy): Eukaryota > Metazoa > Chordata > Mammalia > Carnivora > Felidae > Lynx > Lynx canadensis. Next base: position 150,741,198 of record NC_044304.2, read on the forward strand.
GTGTGGGGGTGCTCGTTCTACTTTCCACAGGACTGATATCCTTGTAAAGTTGTCTAAATGTGAGTTTTTCAAATCAAACCATTTCAGAAACACGGTCATAAATTATTTTATAATGATGAAGGATTGTGTTTGTTGAGCACCTGGTATGTCCCAGTCACTGTACTATGTATCCTATTTGCATTGTCTCATTTAATCCCTTTTGTACACCTGTGGGGTAGCTGCTGTTAAATACAGATTGGGAAATAAAGGCTTAGGGTGTTTAAGTAATTTCCCCAAGGTTGTACAACAAATGATGGTAAGCCAGTCTTAGGTACTTAAACTACAAGTGCAACCTAATTCATTTTATTACATCAAGTTTATATGTATATGGATGCTGGTAATGAAGTTCTGTTCTTAATACTGCTGTCCCAGTCTCCTACTCAGATGTAATCATAAAAGCAGGGCTTGCATGTTGTATGTGTGGTTATATCCCTTCTTTAGTACATGTCCCAAGTTACTATCAGTAAACATAAATTATTGAAGAAAGGAAGAAAAGGAGTTACCCACTAATGCAAAGAGTATCCATTGTATAATAAGGACTTGTGACAGGAGTGTGTAATTGACACCATAGAAAAGAAACATTTTTCACAGCCAACAGTCAGAATAAATTATATATATATATAATATATATATGTATGTACGTATATGCATATATGTGTATATAAACAGCCATAGATGTATGAGTGGGATAAACAAAATGTAGTATATACTTGGAATGGGATATTATTTGCCCTTAAAAAGGAAATCCTGTCACATGCTACAACATGGATAAACCCTTGAGGACGTTCTGTTAAGTGAAGTAAGCCAGTCACAAAAATAAATACTGTATGATTCCCTTTGTGTTTGGTATCTAAAGTAGTCAAATCTCACAGAAACAAAGAATGTTAGTTACCTGAGGGAAAGGGGAAATGGAGAGTTGTTAAACGGGTGGAGTTTCAGTTGTGCAAGATAAAAAAGATCTGTACATCTGTTGTATAACAGTGTGAATGCCCTTAACAGTACTGAGCTGCACACTTAAAGATGTTTCAGATTGCAGATTCTGCGTTAGGTGGTTTTTACCCCACATGTGTGCACGTGCGCTCGCGCGCGCACACACACACACACACACACACACACACACCACACAGACGTAGACAGGGAAAAATAGAAGTTGTAGGATCTAAGGCCTATGCTTGAGTTGCAGCTGCATGATTTACTGGTATTGTGACCTGCATCCTCCCAGCTGAGTGGTCGTACAGGCTTATCGTAAGCAACCAGGCCTTCTGTGGCAGTCTGGTCACCCCCGTCCTGTTCAGAGCAGTGACTAGTTCGGACCTTTTCCATACTCTTGAAATCTGTAACTTCCGTCTGACCCCTCAGCCTCTTAGTCACAAACAAAATAGAAGCCAATAGGCATGAACTCTCTGTTCACCCCCAAGCCTAGAAACCTAGATATATCTGTACCCTTTTTACCCATTTCCCTGTATCTAAGTTAAATCCCACCTTTTATGCCCTTCTCCCTGTTACCCTTCTCTTTCCATTTACCTTCCCTTTTGATCTTTTTTCTTTACCCCCTCTGGCCACTGGCAGTCATTGGCTAGCCCCTTTTGATCTTGATCTCATGCCTCGTTCCAGTTACCGTCCTCTTACTCTTTTTCACAGTTAGACCTTTCAAGATATTTGTCCCTATTCACTGGTACCATTTCCATACCCCTTCTTCCTCTACTCACTCTAGTCTCTTCCCGTCCTCCTAAACAGCTCTCAGTAAGGTTAACTTGCTTTTCTGTTTCACTAAGCACTAAGCAGACATTTAAAGTCTTTATCTTGTTTGATCTTTTAGGGTGTAGACCAACATCCTTAACGTGGGCTAGGGACCTCTGCTTGCTGTGCTGGTTGCCTCCCTTACCTACCCTTGTTTTCTGAACTCTAGCGCTTGGCTTGTTCACTTCTTTGGGAGTGCAGTGTACCCTTTTACCATGGGAACCCGCGCTGTCCTCTCTTCTGGAATGCATGTCTTTACCTCCTACCCTTCAGTTAACTCCATTCTTCATCTTCAGATTTTGTCCTAATCATCACTTACTCAGGGAATCCTTGCCTTCCCTGACCTCCTTGACCAGGTCAGGTTCCTCAATTTCTGTGATCTCTTGCCCTGGGTACCTCTCCTTCATTGCACTTGGCCGCGTTCGACATTACCCTTATGTCTGGCTACATGATTACTGTGTTTGGTGCCTACACTGTAAGCTCACCAGTACCTGGTACGTGATAAATGAGTGAATAAATGTGATTTGCTGATGTAAATGATTTACTTACTACATAAGTAGTAATTTGGAAGAATTTATAGCCTCTTTTCATTTGTAATCACAGAAAGATATTTATGAAAATTAGCCAACGAAAGACAAACCAATGAAAGCTCTTTGTTGCACTTACCTTCTGTGGTGGATTGATGTTAATGACAGACTAAGGATGCCAGTAGACATGAGGCTTTTGGTAGATTTTTGACCAGTTAATGGATTCCTCCTTGTCTCCTAAAAGGGGGGCAATTTTTCTCTAGAACTCAGTCAGCTTATAATGGCTAAGTATGCTTAATACAAAGAAATTTATTGGTTCTTCAGAGGTTCTGTTGTATATTAAGTGTTAACTTTTAGAAGAGAGAATGTACTTTTGTCAGCTCTTTGTTAGAATTTTTATTATTTATTTATTTATTTATTTATTATTTTTTTAATGTTTATTTTTTGGGGGGGGGAGTGTCAGAGAGCAAGGGAGACACAGAATCCAAAGCAGGCTCCAGGTTCTGAGCTGTCAGCAGCCAGCCTGACGCAGGGCCGGAACCCACAACCATGAGAACATGACCTGAGTTGAAGCCTGATGCTTAACTGACTGAGCCACCCAGGTGCCCCGATTTTTTTTTAATTAATTAATTTATTTTAAGAGAGAGGGAGGGAGTGGCAGAGAGAGTGAGAGAGAGAGTCCCAAGTAGGCTCTGTGCTGTCAGTGTGAAGCCCAACATGGGGCCCAAACTCACAAACCATGAGATCATGAAATGAACTGAAATCAAGAGTTGGATGTTTAACCCACTGAGCCACCCAGGCACCCCGTCAGAATTTTTAAATACCTGTGGTAAAGCAGATTTCAAGTTGGCCTAGGAGTCATTTTTGATACCTTTTTTTTTTTTTTTTTTTACAGATTTTACTTTTAAATATTTCTATACCTAACAGGTGACTCAGACTCACTACCCTGAAATCAAGAGTCACATACTCAACTGACTGAGCCAGCCAGGCACCCCTTGATACCTTTCTTTTGTACCCCGTGCCCATCAGTTACCAGTTCTGGCTCTTCTAACAGGACTTTTCTTTTGGTTTGACTGCCCTCATCCTCCTTTAGGTTGTATCACCTTATTAGCGGCTTACCCACCAGTCATCCTTGGTTCCTGACACTCGGTGTTCTACTTAATCCAGCAACCACACCAGTGCCCTGTAGTATGAGTTTTGTGTTGTCACGTACTACTTGAAACTTTTTCTACTTACTAATAGGAAAAATTCCATCTTGGCCTGGAATCTGAGGCTCAAACCTACTCTATCCTTTGCAGGTATCGAGAGCTAAGAAAATGATCTCTAGGGGAGTCAGCTAGTCATCAGCCAACTAGTACCTCACTGTGGTCTACAGGATTTAGGGGTTGGGTTCTCGTTTTGGCAGGCCTGAGCTCTTATTTGTTAGTGTATCCAGAGATGATTGGATCCTAGTCATTGATTTTCTCTAATCAGACTCAGAAAAGACAGATATGTAAACTAGTATTTCAATTTATTGATCTTTAATGAGAAGTGTATCTGCATGGGTACTCATGTTGGTTGGTCAGCACAGCTTTTACTCTAGAAATTTATGTAATAAATGATATTTTTTAATCAGAAGATTGTCAAGAATGGAAGCAAAGCAGGGAGTGGACTGATTACTCTTAATGTGAGGTCTAGACCTGCTGATTCCCATCTCCCACATCCCCACACCAAAGACCTATGGCTTCCTGCCCTCCCCTTCAGATTAGGTTAGGCTAGGTTCTCCCTTTTATATGTTCTCCTAGCAGTTCTCCATCATCTTTTATTATATTCATCATTATATTTTGAATTCTGTGTTTAATGTCTTCCTCTGTGTCAATCTCTGAGTTCCATGAGGACTGGCATACTGTCTATCTTGCTTGGTCTGTAGTCCCTGGCACATAGGAAGTCCTCAGTAAATACTTGTTAAGTGAATGAATGATGTGGTTTGACCAGTTTAGTCTATTCTTCACCATGCACATTTTCCCCCTTAAAAGAATTTTCCCAATGCATTGTCTTTTTATGACAATATTGCTTATACTACAGTGAACATTTAACACATTTAATTAGGTTGCATTATCATGCCGTCTTACTTCCCTGGTTTGTTTGGATTTGTGCTTTCTCAGAGAGAAGTTAAACATGTTTACAGTTCAGGCTATAGATTAGTTCCACGTTTCTGGAGTGACTGGTTTTGACTAGTTTCCCTTTCAGAGTCTTTATAAACACATATGGACACCATATCTGATTGTTTACAAACAGAAACTTGGGTCTTCAGGGAGTGTTATTCAAACAGTGGGTCTAAAATATATTTCATGAATTTCATAAATTTATTTCATGAATAAAATAACATGATACAAAATATCAGAGTGCATGGATTGAATGAATATTGGTATTTTATATACAACTTTTCAGTTTTATGTAGTTACTGGGTTGAGATATGGAATATTTCTTACCGCGGGTTCTAGTCACAAAAGTTTGAAAGCTGTTACTCTTTAATTCCACTATGGCTCTTTGAATTCTCTTTTACACTTTTGCACCTGCCTTTGAGCCTTAGCTCTTGCTTTCTCTTGGCTGTGCTTTGTTACCCAGATTTTCCCCAAATTGCTGCACAAGTGCAGCCATCCCTTAGAAATTCTTGACCATCATTTTGATCTTTTGAAATTCTTATTTTTTTGTGTCAACAATGATATTCCCTTTTTTGTACTCTTGTTATTGAGATTTTTCACTTACATATGCTCTGTCTCCAGAATTTGATTTTGAGGTTTTTTTTTAAAAAAATTTTTTGTTAACTTTATTCATTTTGGAGAGACAGAGACAGAGCATGAGTGGGGAAGGGGCAGAGAGAGAGGGAGACACAGAATCTGAAACAGGCTCCAGGCTCCGAGCTGTCAGCACAGACCCCGACGCGAGGATCGAACTCACGAACTGCGAGATCATGACCTGAGCCGAAGTCGGATGCTCAACCAACTGAGCCACCCAGGCGCCCCTGATTTTGAGTTTTTAAATTTTTTTTTTTTCAACGTTTATTTATTTTTGGGACAGAGAGAGACAGAGCATGAACGGGGGAGGGGCAGAGAGAGAGGGAGACACAGAATCGGAAACAGGCTCCAGGCTCTGAGCCATCAGCCCAGAGCCTGACGCGGGGCTCGAACTCCCGGACCGCGAGATCGTGACCTGGCTGAAGTCGGACGCTTAACCGACTGCGCCACCCAGGCGCCCCAGATTTTGAGTTTTTAAAGATCAGATTGTTTCTCCTGTCCCCTATAATATTTTATTGTTTATTTATGGGCTGAAACATTTTTAGATAAGACATTTTTAGATAAGTGAATTTGGCTGAGTTTAGATGAATTTGCCTAGGTATGTCTAGATGTGATCTTAATTTCACTTACCAGATGTGTCAGAAATACCTATATTTATTTCAGACATTTTCATTTTCCACATGTTAGGTATAGAAGTAATATAGTTTAGTAGTTAAGGCACATTCTGATGACAAACTGCCAGGGTTCATGACCCAGGTATCCAGTGTGTCCCTGGGTGAGTTTCTTGCCCCCTCTGCCTCAATTTCCACATCTATAAAATGGAAGAAGACAGAGTGCTGACCTCATAGTGTTCTGAAATAAAATAATCCGTGGAAAGAGCTCAGAACCATGCTCAGTAGCACATGGCAAAAGCTCAGTATTACTTATATAAATTTACAAAAGTGTTCCATATTTATGTTTTAAAAAAAATTTTTTTTAATGTTTATTTTATTTTTCAGAGAGAAAGAGAGACAGAGTGTGAGCAGGGGAGGGTCAGAGAGAGAGTGAGACACATAATCTAAAGCAGGCCCCAGGCTCTGAGCTGTCAGCACAGAGCCTGACGCGGGGCTTGAACTCACAAACTGTGAGATCATGACCTGAGTTGAAGTCGGACACTTAACTGACTGAGCCACTCAGGTGCCCCTCTGTGTTGTTTTTTAATAGCTAGTGTCCTAGCCAAAATAAACTGCCTTTTTTTTTTTTTTTTTTTTTGAGCTGCTAAGTTTTACAAAATCTGATCTTTAGTCCCTACTCCTGCTTTTATTTGGATGATAGGGACTTGTATTTATTGAATGCCTATGATATGCCAGTCACTGTAATGTGTGTTTTACCTAGTTTATCTCATTTAATCCTTTTGCCCCTATGATGTAGATATCATCTAGTGAGGTTATTTCCTTGCTCCATGTCATACAGCTAATAAAGTGGCAAAACCATAGCAGATATTCCACTTTCAAGTTGGGATTTACTTTATGTTGTATTAAGCTAGACAAAATGATGCTTATATTGTTTTTGAGAAATCTGATATGTGTGCTTGTATATTAATGTTTGGTTTATATGTATAACTCTGCATATTTAAAAGTAGCCATGATGAGTGTGACTGAAATATGTAGACAGTAACCTTATGTTATTTTCCACATGTGTGTCGTATTTGATGCTGGTTTTATCGATTTTTTCTTGAAGCTGCTAGTCTGTGGGGTCCGTACAAAGACATTTGGCAAACAGTGGGAAATGCTCTTTGGAGAAGACAACCTGAAGCTGTCCACCTTCTTGACATGATCTTGAAGAAACACAAACCTGACTTCATCTCACTGTTCAGAAACCCAGTAGGAAATTTTCTTTTTTGCTTCTTGGATATGCTTTTGTACTTGTCCTAGTCCACTGATTCAAGTTTTCTCTAAAACTGTAATTTTTCCTAGGAGCAGTTATTATCTTCTTTTTGTTCTCCATAGAAGTTAATATGTATTTGTCTCTAGCCAGGAGATACCTTAGTAATATTTGAATGCAATTTATAAAGTGTAGTATATTCCAGAATTGTGAGTGTCCTTGGAATTTCTGACGTATAGTTAATATATCTAAGCTCAGTAAGATTGATTATTTTGTTTATTTCCAGGTACACTTTCAACATTTTAACTCTTCATAATGTTATGTAAGTTGTGTTAGCTGAACTAATGAATTCCTGTGTGTTTACTCACTGCATCTTGAAATCCCTTTCAACCAAGAAGAGAATACTTCAGTGTAGGGAATTCTTATTTGGAAATTCCTTTCCTTGCTGTTTGATAATTTTCTTTTGTAGACTAACAAGAACCGGTTTGTCTTACCAGAAATGACCTTTTGCTTTTTAGCTTTTTTTTTTTTTCTCTCTTTAGTAGAAAGAGCCCTACCCTGGGAGCCAGTTGAGCTGAGTTCCAGTCTTGGCTCTACCACTAGAGTTGTAGGACAGGGAGGTCACCTGACTTACCTGGGCATCAGCTTTTCCATCTGTTAATAGAGGAGTTGGATTTAAACGTCCTATGTGGCCTTCTTCCAGATGTAAATTTCTAAGACTGTGATCCATCAAATAATTCTATACTATATGTTATTTGTTAACTATCTGAACCAAGTAAGAATTTTTTTGGGAATAAGACTACATTTTACATAATATACTAATAAACTATCACTAGCCCTACTGATTGATTCAACAATTCCTGTATATATTTGTTATTTACCTCTTGAAGACCTTATGTTTTTATTTATTAAATGTATAACTGGAAAAGTTCCTTACAGACTTGAAAAATAGTATACTATTTGTGCTTTCTCAAAATTTTGTATTTCAGAGGTTAGCAGGGGCAATTATTGAGAAGGTAGTAATAGCGTAAAGTGCTGGAACGAATAGGAAGTGTTACCTCATAAAGGTCTAATTGTAGATTGTCTGATAAACAGTACTTATTTTGTCACATTACCAATCTACCTTATCATGAATTAACTTCTCTAGGTAATAATTAAGACCTTGTCTCCAGGATACTATTTCATCACCTGATTTTATTTATTTTTGCCATTGTAGCCAAAAAATGTCCAACAACACGAAAAGGTTCAGAAAGCCAGTACAGAGGGAGTCGCCATCCAGGGTCAACAGGGGACCCGACTTCTTCCTGAACAGCTCATTAAAGAAGCCTTTATCCTTAGTGACCTTTTTGATATTGGAGAATTGGCAGCTGTTGAGCTTCTCCTCGCTGGTAGGTTGACATTTAATTGACCCTATGGTAAGGGAGGACAGAACTATAAAGTCATTTGCTCGGGATTTATAGTGTTGTATCATTTAGGTTCCAGAGTAGTTTCTAAGGATGCAGTTTATTCGAAAAGCCATATTCAAAACATCTCCTTTTGTTTATCTTTGACTGATGGGAAGGCTTTAGTGACTGAAGTTGTGAAAGGTAATTTAACTGTTTTAAGATAGGCTTTTACATGGTAATTTACTAGCAAAGAATCATTGGCTCATCTCACAAATTTTATAGCACAAAGAATTTATTGTCATAGAATGAGTAAGAAAGAAAGATCACTGCTTTTTTGGAGTTTCTTTTTGAGGTGGGGGGGTTCAGATAAGCGAATGGGTTAAAAATAAGAATTTTAATAATACTACTAGGAAGAAAATAAAACAAGGCAATGGGCTATAGAGAGATGGGGGACTGCTAGAGGGCAACTCTAAATAGGGTATTTAGAGAAGGCTTTTCTGGGACACATGACCTGAGACCTCCATGATGATAGGGTACTAGAGTTGTTGGTGACCCAGACAGACCAAGCAGCAAGTGCTTGAGGTGAGGCCAAAGGCACACTATAGAATAAAAAGACCATGGACAGAAGGATGCAGGAGCCTCACAAAGACAGGGAGGGTGAGGGAGGGTAAGGAGAGAGCAGGAATTAGATCACATTCAGTCTTGCAGGCAAGGAAAATTATTTGGATTTTATTCTAATTGATTGCGATGGAAAGTTGCTGACAGGGGCTTTAAGCAGAAGAGTTACATAATCCCGAAAAAATTTGAAATTATTTCTCTGGCTGCTATATAGAGAAAAAGTTGAAATTTCCATAAAGTAAGCAATTCATTTTCATTATAGCAGAGGAGCCTTGTGAAGAAGCCTCATGGGCATTTTTAAAATTTTTTTATTTTTCAAAATTTACATCCAAATCAGTTAGCATATAGTGCAACAGTGATTTCAGGAGTAGATTCCTTAGTGCCCCTTACCCATTTAGCCCATCCCTTCTCCCACAACCCCTCCTGTAAGCCTCAGTTTGTTCTCCATATTTATGAGTCTCTTCTGTTTTGTCCCCCTCCCTGTTTTTATATTATTTTGTTTCCCTTCCCTTGTGTTCATCTGTTTTGTCTCTTAAAGTCCTTATATGAGTGAAGTCATATGATGTTTGTCTTTCTCTGACTAATTTCACTTAGCATGATACCCCCCAGTTCCATCCACGTAGTTGCAAATGGCAAGATTTCATTCTTTTTGATTGCCGAGTAATATTTCATTGTATATATACATATATCTATATACCACATCTTCTTTATCCATTCATCCATCGATGGACATTTGGGCTCTTTCCATACTTTGGCTATTGTTGATAGTGCTGCTATAAACATGGGGGTGCATGTGTCCCTTCGAAACAGCACCCCTGTATCCCGTGGATAAATGCCTAGTAGTGCAATTGCTGGGTTGCAGGGTAGTTCTGTTTTTAGTTTTTTGAGGAACCTCCATACTGTTTTCCAGAGTGGCTGCACCAGCTTGCATTCTCGTGGGCATTTTAATTGAAAAAGTTTCATATGTTTAAAGATGTCATGCGGCTTCCAAAATCCTTTTTGACCTAAGGCTGCATTAAAAGTAGTACGGTATTGAGAATGAGGAAGGTAGTTTTTCCATTCTGTGATGGAAATGTTAACTGGATATGCTTCAGTTTTAGTTTAACTCAGAACTTTGATTTAACATTTATTTTATTTTTACCATGGGCCAGGCACTGTGTTAAGGCTTCAGGAAGAGAAGCATGAATAAAACAACTAGTGTGAAGGAGCTCATAGTCTAGTAACTGGGAAAGACATGGGGACAAATAATTATGACACAATTAGGTGCATTAATGCCGGTTTATGCAAGATTTAGTGATGGTCCAGAGGCAAAGAGATTAAATTGAATTGACCTCAGGGTGTACAGAGAAGTCTTCATAAAGATCATGCGGCCTAAGGTAGGTGTTGAAATATGAGTAGGCACATGTCGAGTAGAATAGGTGTGCATTCAGGAGGACGAAGGGCATCCAGGCACAAGAAATGGCCTGCACAGAAGTGTGAAGCAGTGAAATGAATTTGGGGATGAGAGAGAGTGGACTGATTGTGCTACGGGGAAAAGACAATCTTAGGAAATGAAACTGAAACTAAAAAAGACAAAGTGGAAATTACTCAAAAGAGAGCAGTTAAAACGGTGAGGGAACTGGAAACAGGAAAAGTTAATTTTCAGAGAAAACTTGAGGGGAAGAAACGTCCAAATATTGGAAAGATTTCATGTGAAAGAGGGTTAAACAACATTGGATTCAGTGGACAGTAGTGAGACCAAAAGATTGTTCCCCAGCACATAGAAATCAGAGATAAAGGTGAGATTGAGCGTTTGGGAAATGGTGAATTCCATTACTGCCAGTGTCCTGGCACAAGTTGGATGGCCTCTTGTAGATGTTAGGGAAGAAGGAAAACAGTAGACGGGTGTTTGAAGTAGAGGACCCTTAGGGCCCCTTGAACCCTGAGGTCCTGTGATTTCTTTGAACTGAACATTGGCATAGTCATTTTGGTCTCATCCTAAACACACGTGTGTATTTACTAAATTGTTTCTCAACTCCCTTTTCTAGGAGAGCACCAACAGCCCCATTTTCCTGGTCTCACCAGAGGACTAGTAGCTGTTCTTTTATACTGGGATGGAAAGCGGTGCATTGCAAATTCCCTGAAAGCCTTGATACAGTCTAGACGAGGAAAGACGTGGACCCTTGAACTCAGGTCTGTTTGCTTCTTAGGATTTCAAGGCTTTATTAAAAATTATCTGAAGATTTATTAATTTATTATTAGAAATAACATAAATTTCTCCTTCCAGTATGTATAATTTAAGTAAGATATGTAACATAGCCGAGCAATAAATACTTCCTTATTCTGTAAAGAATAACAGATTAAAGCTGCTTTATTTTGTTAACAAAAAAGAAGTATGCTTAGAAGTTTATTGATGCCTAGTTATCTAGAAAGAACTAAAAGAGCTGGGTTATAATTCATCCTGTTTTGTCCAGTAACGTAATATTATTGTCAACAGCATTTGCTATATCTGTAAGGTGAAGAAGTGTATGCATTACTGTTCATTGTAACTTTCTCTATTGATTTCTTTTCGTTACAGTCCAGAGCTGGTTTCCATGACAACACGCTTTACAGATGAACTGATGGAGCAAGGATTGACTTATAAAGTGCTTACTCTGGTGTCACAGATTGATGTGAACAATGAGTTTGAGAAGCTACAGCGGGAGAGAGGTTTGGGCAGTGAAAAACATCGAAAAGAGGCAAGGGTTCACTGAGATCTGTTCATGGGTTGTCTATGTCAGGTCTCGGGCAGAAAAGTCATGACAATTAGAACAATTAGAACGTGGGCATAGAAAATTGCTAACGTACGTTAAAATGTGTAGGCATCTGTGTCCAAAATTGGCTTGTAGCTGTTTTCACTTCTTTCTAGTCACTTATATGCTGTTGTAGCTCTTTTCCTGGAATGAACTCTTCAGGAAATAGGTCATCCCATGACAGAGCTTGGAACTTAAAATGAGGAATTAACAGTAGGGTTTGTTTAGAATTCCAGAGGTGGCAGGTTAGGGTCACTTGTGGATTCAGATAGATTTATTTAGTTGCTTAGCTTTGGAAAAGGTAGTTTACATTTTTGGAAGAAGACCGGGTGGTTTCACTGTGATTTATGTGTACTAACAATCATACATTTTTCTTTCTAGGTTTCTGATCTTATCAAGGAGTGCAGGCAGTCTCTGGCAGAAAGCCTTTTTGCCTGGGCTTGTCAGTCACCTTTAGGCAAAGATGACACTCTGCTTCTTATTGGACATTTGGAAAAAGTGACAGTTGAGGCTAATGGTTCATTGGATGCAGTGAATCTGGCTCTTCTTATGGCGCTTCTGTACTGCTTTGATATCAGTTTTATAGAACAAAGCACAGAGGAGCGAGATGGTATTGGATTTTATACCTATTAATACATTTACTTTTTTAAAAATGAGATTAAATTATGGAGATAACATTTAAGAAGGGCAGTATTTTAACTAACGTAAGAAATTGTACATTTTATTCCTGTATTTATTCCCGTGTGTGCAGTTCATCCATATTTGAGTATTGACATAAAAGATGACATTTAAAAAATTCTGCGCTCTGTTAGATGTCGTTATTGTCCTTCTCAGTTTTGGAATAGGAAAGTGATAAAGATTACGCAATACATGTTCATGAGTTCTCCATGCGTAATTTACGTAATTGCTTGTTTCTTTACATTTTATTCACATTTCAGACCTTTCATGAAAACATTCTAGGGGAGGGTAACTATCATTTTTAGTAATATATCATCTTTGATTTATGTTGTCTCTGAAGTATATAAAATTTTTACTTGGTGACCTTATTCATAATTACTGCTTAGAAAAGAGGATCTCAAAAATGATTCCTGCAGAGGAAGATTAGTGCCCTTAGCGTCACAGGTGTTTATAGTTATTCTAACAGTTATCCCCTGTCCACTTTTGACCGTATTGTTGGCATCTTTCAATAGGTGGGTATGTAGGGAGAATAGACCTTTTCCACTCATCTTTGGTGGCCATCCTTAGACATTAGGGAAGGCTTATGGAAGGCATAAGTACTCCTTTCCTCCAATCAGATTATCACACGGTGCTTTGTGTGCCACAAAAAGAGTGGTGCCTCTGCTCGTATAGGAATGCTGCCACTTAAGGCATTGGTCAGATTTCCTGTATTGAATGAAATGAAGCACAGAATTAAGTGGGGCCAAGCTGTGTTCATGGAACTTTGTAAGTGGTACTTGCAGCAGCGAAATGAAATGCCTGGAAAGTTTCATAGGCTAGGATGTAAGGTTTTTGTATTAGGTTGTAATTTTATGAATTTAGGATGCTGATGATTAACTCATTTTAATTGTGATTTCTTGTTGGTCGTTCTGTATATGTTTGATTAATAAATGGGAGAAGTGAATTATTAGTGCATGTATAATAGTAGACAGAAACTTTCAAACTACAGGAAATTAAAGAATGTGTTCTTGGTTAAAGATTGGGAACCACTAGGGCACCTGGGTGGCTCAGTCGGTTGAGCATCTGACTTCAGCTCAGGTCATGATCTTGCAGTCTGAGAGTCTGAGCCCCACATCAAGCTCGCTGCGCTGAAGCCGCTATCAGCACAGAACCCGCCTCAGACCCTCTGTCCACCTCTCTCCCACTGTGCGTGCACTCTCTTTCTCAAAAATAAACATTAAGAAATAAAAGAAATATGGTACGCCTGGGTGGCTCGGTCAGTTGAGCATCCGCCTGCAGCTCAGGTCATGATCTTGGGGTCCGTGAGTTCGAGCCCCACGTTGGGCTCTGTGCTGACAGCTCAGAGCCTGGAGCCTTGGTTCAGATTCTGTGTCTCCCTCTCTCTCTGCACCTCCCCTGCTTGCACTCTGTCTCTCTCTCTGAAAAATAAATAAACATTAAAAAAAAAATAAGTATTAAAGATTGGGAACCACTGACATCAAAAGGAAGGACAAGAAAATAAGTAAAATAAAGTCTTAGGTGTCAGTGGTGTTTCCCATTTTAGATTTTTAAAAAATTTTTATTGTTTTTGAGAGAGAGTTTACAAGTGGGGAAAGAGCAGAGAGAGAGGGGAACAGAGGATCCAAAGCGGGCTCCGTGCTGACAGCAGCCAGTCCAATGTGGGGCTCGAACTCATGAACTGTGAGATCATGACCTGGGCCAAAGTTGGATGCTCAACCAACTGAACCACCCAGACTTCTCGGAGAGAGAGGGAGCAGAGGAGGGGCAGAGAAAGAGGGAGAGAGAGAATCTTAAGCAGGCTCCACACCCCCGTGCAGCCTGACTCGAGGCTCGATTTCACAACCTCCCATTTTACATTTATTCAGAATCCTATGCTTGTTTGAAATACCAGAGTATGACTGAACTGTAAATAGAAAATCATTTAATTATTATTTAGCAATTTCATTTGTTATAATCACAGTCGATGCTTGTTTGCAATTTGAATTCTTGTTTTGGTCTGTTTTTGCTTGATATTTTAATGTAGGCATTTATGTAGTAAAATTCTATCTTTTTTTTTTTTTTTTTAAAGATTTTACTTTTAAGTTCTCTCTACACCCAACAGGGGCCTCGAATTCATAACCCCGAGATCAAGAGTTGCCTGCATTACTGATCGAGCCAGCCAGGCACCCCAAATTCTATCTTTTTTGATCTTTAAATTGCATTGATTTTAGAATTTGTATGCAGAAAAACTGGCTTTTTAACTGTTTTAAAAAATTTTTATAGTATACTTATAAAAAAACCATTGAAAAAAGAATTAAAATTTAGAATTATTGTCAATTGCCTCTTTCAGTATTAGTTTGTATAGAATTTTTACGGTAGTGTGTTTTTTGGTTTGTCGAACACAAACACTATTTTTTGGTTAGTCCTGATTCTTTGATAATTCATTGAACTCTGATTTCCTGATCTTTAGCCATCATTCCTATGTATCAAAAGTGAGGATTTCTCTACTTGTTGGCACAGTGGTCTATTTTTGTGTTTTCAGATATGATTCATCAGCTTCCACTATTGACAGAAAGACAATACATTGCAACCATTCACTCCCGCCTTCAGGACTCACAGCTTTGGAAACTGCCTGGGCTGCAAGCCACGGTTCGACTTGCCTGGGCATTGGCACTGAGAGGAATATCTCAGCTACCTGATGTGACAGGTAAATTGATTGTAAGGAACTCTCTTGTGGAAAGAACGTATCAACTTGAGTGCTATGTTATCTTTGACATATAAGCATGAGCATGGGAAGATATCTGGAGTTGTATTAAATGAAGCTTTGGAATGTGGTAAAATACAGACTTTTTTTGTCCTGGTCTCCCAAAAGAAATTTTATGAAATATGGTTTCCCTTTCTTGGAACCAGTGACAATGCTCTTTTTTCCCTTAAGACTGTACAGTTTTGAGGGGCGCCTGGGTGGCTCCGTCAGTTGAGTGTCCGACTTTGGCTCAGGTCACGATCTCACAGTTTGTGAGTTCAAGCCCCGCGTTGGGCTCTGTGCTGACAGCTCGGAGCCCGGAGCCTGCTTCGGATTCTGTCTCCCTCTCTGCCCCTCCCCACTCATACTTTGTCTCTCTCTCAAAAATAAAAAATAAAACATTAAAAAAAAAAAAAGTAAAATTTTGAAATGGCAGTATCACAATAATTTTTTAAATTAAAATTTACGATTTTTTTTACGTTTTCTTGGTTTCACAAAATAATTTTTCACAAATTAAAAACTAGTGTTATTTTAAAAGAAAATACATTAGAAAGGAGATATTTGTATCAGTTAAGAATGGACGTGGAAGTCTGACTTTAATAGTCTATGACCGACTATAGCATATCCTGTTCTGCTGTTGACATTCATGTAATTCTCATACTATAGTGTTTTAACAGGATGAGAACTATGTTTTTGTTGTAATTTGAAGCCCAAAGAACTGTCACTTGTTTTTATGGTAGATCTGGAAAGATTTTATTAAGGTTTATTATCCATATCAGTGTTTTCTAGTTGTGGAGTGTCAACAGATTCTAGTATCTTATCAATTATGTGAATCTAGAATGTTTTGTTCACTAGTGTCCTACTGTTCACAAGGAGACTGCAGAAAGCATTTTTTTTTTTTTTGTATTAGGGGGTCTTTCTTTGGCCAAGTATTGTTTTTCAAAAAATTTTTTTAATGTTTATTCATTTTTGAGAGAGAGAGAGAGAGAGAGAGAGACAGAGCATGGAGGGGTGGGGTCAGAAAGAGAAGGAGACACAGAATCCGAAGGAGGCTCCAGGCTGTGAGCTGTCAGCACAGAGCCTGACGTGGGGCCCGAACTCACAGACTGCGAGATCATGACCCGAGCTGAAGTCAGGCGCTTAACCGACTGAGCCACCCAGGCGCGCCGGCCAAGTATTTTTTATATTAAAGCTAATTCATGGCTAATTAGACATTCATATTCGTGCATAACTTCTATTTCTGAACTATATCTCTTAGTCATTTGCAAGTCTTATTTTAATACTTGTCTGGCATAAAATTATCCTTTAAACTTTTAAGTGGGTATGTGGTACTTAACTTCACATATTGTGATTTACTGTACTCTTGCCCTCATCTGGAAGGGTACAGAAGAATGTGTTACAGTTTGCTATTGATGACAGTAGGCTTAGGATTCCATACCTAGTTTCGAGTCCCAAATCTTTGGCTACTTATTCTCTTTAGTTTTACATGTTCATATTTTTTTTATAAGTTTGATAATTAGGGGTACTATAATTAAACATTTTTAAACTAAAAAAGTTTCTGAAATTTGAATTTTAAAAAGTGCTAGAATTCAGGGGCACCTGGGTGGGTCAGTCGGTTGAGTGTCCGACTTCGGCTCGGGTCATGATCTCACGGCTCGTGGGTTTGAGCCCCGCGTCGGGCTCTGTACTGACAGCTCGGAGCCTGGAGCCTGCTTCAGATTCTGTGTCTTTCTCTCTCTCTGCCCCTAACCGACTCGCATCCTGTCTCTGTCTCTCTAAAAAATAAATAAACATTAAAAAAAAAAAAATTTGTTTTAAAAAAGTGCTAGAATTTAGATATTAATGCTGCTTTATTACCTAAATAGTCTTCAAGAAATAGTTCTTGAATTGATCATCATGCAGTTTTAATTCCAGTATTTCTGAATTCAAGTGAAGGTTTGTAATTAATAATTATTATTAATATTTAATTTATAATCTTAATAAGTATTATTAGTCAAAATAAAAACAACTATTTTGTTCTCAAGGAGTTTGTATGGTATGGCTAGGCTTTATTTCAAAATGCAAAATAAAACATAAAAGCTCATTATTTTCCTCTGGTTGAGGCTCTTGGCTTCTATCTGTTCCTGACCCCTTCCAAGGCAATGAAAATTGGTGGTACTTTGAGGGATACCTGGGTTGCTCAGTCAGTTGAATGTCTGACTCGATTTTGGCTCAGGTCATGATCTCACAGTTTTGTGAGTTCGAGCCCCACATCAGGCTATGTGCCGACAGCACAGAACCTGCTTAAGATTCTCTTCTCTCTCTCTGTCCCTCCCCTGCTCGCACTCTTTCTTAAAGAAAAGGAAAAAGAAAATGTACTTTGAGTAGCGCACTATGTATTTGATTTGTATGATGCTCAAGCAGAACAAACTATGTAGCAGTTCTTATCCAAAGCCGGATTACCACAAGGTTACCTAGCAATTTATATGTACATTTAAAAGAAGTAAATAGCAATCTATTTCTTGAGGACATAACGGTACCTATCACATATTTTACCAAAAGATTGAACATAAGTAAAGTCTCTGGAGATCAAACTGCCAACTTTTAATGTAAACAGAGGACAGAGGAATATGTTAACTGTACCACTGGGATGGATGTCAAACCATTGTGGAAACTCTACAGGATAAAAGTCTAGTTTCTACTGCAGATAAGGGCAAGGGAAAAATTGAAAAGATACAGGAGGAGCCCACTACAGATGTATCACTCAAACGCAATCTGTAGATCTTATTTGGATCCTGATTCAAGCAAACAGATTGCACAAAAGACAAAAAGCAAAAATCCAAACTAATATCTTTTATAACATTCATGGGACGGTTGTAAATTTGATTACTTTGTGGATATTTGATACTGAGGAATTTTTTGAAGATTTAATGATATTGAGATATAATGGTATTTGTATGTATCACTTACTTTTCTTTTGATTTTAAAGAATCTTTTTGAGTTGTATACTGAAATACTTATGAGTGAAATATTGAATAGTCTGGCATTTGCTTTCATCTAATTTGGAAACGCATGGAGATCTAGAGGAGATAAAATTAACTGTAAATGGATAGATAATATTGAAGCTAGATGATGGGTGTGTGGTTTTCATTATATTGGTCTATATATTGATAGATACCTGTTTGAAGTTTTTCAAATAAAAAGCTAAAAAAAGTTACAAGTAGACCAGTTTGTCTTTAGGTTAAGGTTTAGTTTTTAAGTTTTGCTACTTGGTTGCCAAATTAGAAGAGTTACTTAGGTGGTCATGTTCAGGTTTTGGTCTTATTAGTTGTGAAGACTTTTTCTGAATGATCTAGTTCATTTCATTGAGATTAAAGCATCAGTTTGTTAATATTTTGATAATAATTCCCTGATTATTTCAGTATTACATCATGTATCTCTGAAGAAATTATTTATCACTCATGTTACTGAGAAGAGCACATGGTTTTCTTTTTCTTTTTCTTCTTTTCTTCTTTCTCACAAGTGTTGTTTCTTACAGGAATACAAGGTTGGTTTATCATTTAAATCCAGGTTAACATATAGTGTAATAATGATTTCTGGGATAGAGTTTAGTACTTTGAATGCCCATTGCTCATCCCAAGTGCCCTCCTTAATCCCTATCACCCATTTAGCCCATCCCCTGACCCAACGCCCCCTCCAGCGACCCTCCATTTGTTCTCTGTATTTTAAGAGTCTCTTATGGCTTGTCTCCCTCTCATTTTTTATCTTATTTTCACTTCCCTTCCCCTATGATTATCTGTTTTGTTTTTTAAACTACACATATGAGTGAAGTCATGGTATTTTGTCTTTCAATGACTTACTTCGCTTAGCATAATACACTCTAGTTCCATTCACATTGTTGCAAATGGCAAGATTTCATTCTTTTTGATCACCAAGTAATAATTCTGTTTGTGTGTGTGTGTTTTTACAATACACACACACACACACACACACACACACACACGCATATACAACGTGTGTGTGTGTGTGTGTGTGTGTGTATACGCACACATACATATATACACACTACATCTTCTTTATCCATTCATGAGTCAGTGGACATTTGGGCTCTTTCCGTACTTTGGCTATTGTCAATAGGAGTACATGGTTTTCTTTCTTTCTTTCTTTCTTTCTTTCTTTCTTTCTTTCTTTCTTTCTTTCTTTCTTTTTTTTATTATTAAAAAAATTTTTGTGTGTGTGTTTGTTCATTTTTGAAAGACAGAGACAGAGCATGAGCAGGGGAGGGGCAGAGAGAGAGGGAGACACAGAATCCAAAGCCGGCCAGGCTCCAGGCTCTGAGCTGGCAGCACAGAGCCCAATGTGGGGCCTGAACTCACAAACTGTGAGATCATGACCTGAGCCGAAGTCAGACACTCAACTGACTGAGCCACCCAGGTGCCCCATGGTTTTCTAATGTACTTTTTCAGTAGCTCTTTTGAGTTTGTGAGTCAGTTACAGTGGGTACAGTCTTAGTTTTAACATAGACATGCTTGAAGGTTGAGAAGATAACCTGAATTTTGAAACATCAGCAGAGTATTATGAAATACTATAGTCTAGTTTAATAACTTTTTCTCCATGTGCTGTTTTTTAAAATATATTTCTAGCTCTGGCTGAATTCACAGAAGCAGATGAAGCAATGGCAGAGCTTGCAATTGCTGACAATGTTTTCCTGTTTCTCACTGAATCCGTGGTGGTGTCAGAAAACTTCTATCAGGAGGAATTTTATATTCGTAGAATCCATAATCTCATCACAGATTTCCTTGCACTCATGCCAATGAAGGTATGTGTAATAATATAGGATAAGTAAAAAGTAGTAGAAGATTTTTATGAAATAATAGAACCGATCAATTAGCTAACTTTATGTTTTAGAAACTAGTAAAATATTTTACTACAGACCGTAATTTGGCAATAGTTGTGTTACAGCTTTTGAATTAGTAACTCATGAAAATGAAATAAGACTTGTTAACTGAGAATAAGCTTAAAAGAACAATATATTTGACACTGAGAATAGTTAATAAGGAGAAAGCAATAGTTAAATCACTATGGGTAGAAAAGTATTAATACCATGCTATCCCAGGGATCAGTGCTTAGGTTTGCCTTATTGATATATTTTTACATATGATTTGGAAGAGCCATAGTGGAAAATTTCCAGTTTTATAGATAATTGTTTAGACTCTTAATTAGTGTATAAATGGGCTTCTGCTTGCTTACAAGTAATGCAAAGGCTACTTTTGAATAAAGAATTCAAGCTATCAGTATGATCTATAACTATGAGCCATGTCAGATGGTTTCTTGAGAGTGTGTGTGTTTTGTGCAGTGTTGTGCCAAGAAAGCCATCAAAGTGGGGGCAGGAAGTAAATGAGGGAGTAAAGCCCTATGAATTCACTTTTTATGTGTGTATTTTAAAAAGCACCCCAGGGCCTCCTGGGTGGCTCATTTGGTTAAGCGTCCGACTCTTGCCTTCAGCTAAGGTCATGATCTCACAGTTCGTGGGTTCACACCCCGTGTTGGGCTCCATGCTGGCAGCGC
Organism: Lynx canadensis; assembly: GCF_007474595.2. NCBI lineage: Eukaryota > Metazoa > Chordata > Mammalia > Carnivora > Felidae > Lynx > Lynx canadensis. Next base: position 150,761,865 of record NC_044304.2, read on the forward strand.
AGAACCTGCTTGGGATTCTCTGTCTCCCTCTCTCTCTGCTCCTCCCCTGCTTGAGCTCTCTCTGTTTCTCAAAATAAATAAACAAATGTTAAAATAAATAAATAAAATAAAACAGAAAAAAGCACCCCAGAGTACCTACATTTGTAATATTGTGTGGTTTTGGTACCATACTTCCTGAAACACATAAGGCAAATGGAAAAGGTACCTCAAATGGCAACAAACAAGGAGTGCAGTGCTTATTCATTATTTAACGAATTAAGTGTTGAGTTTCTTCTGTGTGCCAGGTACTATGTATTCTAGGTGTTGTGAAGAAGACCAATAAGTAGGAGACTCATTCGTTATCAGCAAAGAATTTAGAATCTAGTTGGAGAGATTAGGTAGTAAAAGTAGGTAAATGAGAGGTATAGATAGTAAACTACTGTGAATTTATATAGGCTAAGGATAGCTCTCTTAGGACTAGAATAGTCAAGGAATACTTGGAAGAATGTTTTTTAAGTTTATTTATTTTGAGAGAGAGAGAGGGAGGGAGCACGTGTATGCATGAGCAGGGGATGGACAGAGAGAGAGGGAGATAGAGGATCCCAAGCCTGACATGGGGCTCAATCTCATGAACTGTGAGATCATGACCTGAGCTGAAATCAAGACTCTGGGTGTTTGACCGACTGTGCCACCCAGGTGCCCCATTCAAGGAATACTTTAACAGATAACCTGAACCCTCAGTAACCTTGGAGGACTTGATAGATTAACACCACAGAATTTTGGAATAGGAAGAAGCCTGCTAATCCTTTCGTTTTACATTTGTAGAAATGAAGCCTTAGAAAGCTTAAGACTTAAAGTTTTTCCTAATCAGTAGTCCAGATGGGACTTTGATTATGGAAAGATAATCAGTGGTTTGAATAGGGTAAACAATTCACACAATTGGGGATACTGGAGGGTTTTTTTTTGATACAGGAGTATTTAGGTTATCTGTCTCTTCTTGAACAAACTGGTTTGTATCTGTCAGTGAATTTGTCCTTTTCGTTCAGATTGATTGACATTAAAGTTATTCCTAATACTCCTTTATTATACTGTTCATGTATATAGGTTCTGTAATGATGTTTCCTTTCTTATTCTTAATTTTGATAGTTTGTATCTTCTCTTTTTGTTTCTTAATTAGCCTGGCTAGAGGCTTATCAATTTTATTGATCTTTCCGAAGAACCACCTTTTGGCCTCATTGATTTTCTTTTCTTTTCTTTTTTTTTTTAATGTTTTATTATTTATTGTTGAGATGGGGAGGGAGGGACAGAGAGAGAAGGAGAGAGGATCCTGTGCTGTCAGCCCAGAGCCTAATGTGGGGCTCGAACTCACGAACTATGAGATCATGACCTGAGCTGAAATCAAGGGTCGGACGCTTAACCCACTTGAGCCACCCAGACGCCCCTCCTTGATATTCTTTTACTTTGTTTTGCTATCATTGATTTCTGCTCTTTATTTTTTTCTCCCTTTTGCTTTGGGTTTAATTTTCGCTTCTCATTTCAGTTTCTCTAGAACACTTATCTCTTAATTACTGCTTTAGGCTGTGTCACATAAATTTTGATATGTTGCTTTCTTTTTTGTTCGATTTAATATGTGTTGTAATTTTCCTTGAGGCTTCTTTGATCGATGAGTTATTTAGAAGTGGCATTGTTTAATTTCCAAATATTTGGGAGCTTCTAGGTGTCTCTCTGCAACTGGTTTCTAGGTTATTTTAGTTGTGGTCAGAGAACATACTTTATAGGATTTCAGTTATCTTAAATTTGCTGAGGTTTGTTTTATGTTTGAGAATATGGTCAACTTGGAAAATGTCCTATGTGCACATGAAAGGAATGTATATTCTGTTGCTGTTATGTGGAATATTCTGTAAATGCCAGTTAGGTAAAGTTGCTAATAGTGTTTAAGTCTTCGACGTCCTTACTAATTTCACATACTCGTTCTATTGAATAATGAGAGAGGGAGGCGCCTGGGTGGCTCAGTTGGTTGGGCTTCTGACTTTAGCTCAACTCATGATCTCCTAGCTCGTGAGTTCAAGCGCTGCATTGGGCTCTTGCTGACAGCTTGGAGCCTGGAACCTGCTTTGGATCCTGTGTCTCCCTCTCTCTCTCTGCCCCTCCCCTGCTTGTGCTCTGTCTCTCTCAAAAATAACTAAATATTAAAAAATAATGAGAGAGGAGTGTTGAAATCCTCACCTGTAATTGTGGGTTTGTCTAGCTTTTTGCTTTTGTTTTTGTTTTTAATGTTTATTTATTTTTGATAGAGAGAAAGAACAAGTTGGGAAGGGGCAGAGAGAGAGGGAGACACAGAATCTGAAACAGGCTCCAGGCTCCCAGCTGCCAGTCCAGAGCCCAATGGCCTCAAACCCATGAACTGTGAGATCGTGACCTGAGCCAAAGTAGGACGCTTGACTGACTGAACCAGCCAGGCTTCCCCCCCCCCTTTTATTTTATTAAAAAATTTTTTATTTAACGTTTACTTATTTTTGGGACAGAGAGAGAGAGCATGCGAGCGAGCATGAGCAGGGGAGGGGCAGAGAGAGAGGGAGACACAAAATCCAAAGCAGGCTCCAGGCTCTGAGCTGTCAGCACAGAGCCCGATGCTGGGCTCGACCTCAAGAGCTGTGAGCTCATGACCTGAGCCGAAGTCGGATGCTCACCGACTGAGCCACCCAGGCGCCCCAGTTCACATGAATGTTTATAAGGTAATGGTTCTCAGCCAGGGCAATAATAGCGTTCAGAGCATGCTGGGGAAATGAATGGCACCAGTGTTGCTTGTTATAATATCTGTGGTGGAGTTGTTGGTAGCCAGTAGGTGGCTCAGGGGTGCTAAACTGTGCTGCAGTGGTCAGGATGATCCAGCCCAGTGAAGAAATGTCCTGTCTAAAATGTAGTAATGTTCCCGTTCAGAAACACTGTTGTTAAACTCACTTTCTCTGTAGTGGAAAATGCATTGAAGTTTTAAGATATAAATTATGGATGGTGATATCATACTAAAATTCCTAGTATATTTGGTTATGTCATTAAAGTGGAATAGACGTTATAACAGGTTTTCTTTTGTGTAATCACTTTTAGACAGTTGGCTGGTTTCCTGTTTTCAGTATTATTAACCCATATAATAAATTTCCGTATTAAACTGTATGCAATGCATTTAATAGGTAAAACAGTTGAGGAATCGGGCAGATGAAGATGCTCGAATGATTCACATGAGTATGCAGATGGGTAATGAACCTCCCATTTCACTTAGAAGGGATCTGGAACACTTAATGCTCTTGGTAAGCCATTACACTGGATGCATGGTCATCTCTCCCTCCTTCCATTATTTACTCCCTAACTTTGGAAAGGTTCAGCTGTAAGATCTTAAATAATTGAGTTCCATAAAAATGTAAATTTTCAATTCAAGGTAATTTTTGAGTTAGAGGCATTTTCACCCAGTGTCTGCTTATTCTTTGCAGATTGGTGAGCTATATAAAAAGAACCCTTTTAATCTGGAGCTTGCTCTGGAATATTGGTGTCCCTCAGAACCTCTTCAGACTTCCACTATCATAGGTTCTTACCTTGGGGTGGCTCATCAGCGACCCCCTCAACGCCAGGTAAGCTCTTCGTTTTTCTGTTTTTCTGCCTTGGTGTAAGCGGGAGTCTTGAACCGTGAAGAAATGTTAATTCCTAATTGCTGTTAACACAAATGACTACTTGTGTAACCTTTAGAAATTTGCACTTTTTTCCTTTTTGAAATTTGAAAGTGTTAAATTTAAGTTCTGATCATTTTGGAGTTCATGTAGTCAGTCTTATGTAACATATTAGCTATGTGTCCAATCATAGAAAGGTGTCTAGTCTTTCTATGTGTCACTTGCTTGAATGTTACTGGTATTTATTTATTAATTTGTCCCCAGTAGGCATGACAATAACCCAGTATACACCATTCTTAACAAGTTGGGGAGGTTAGGATAGGTGTAGGTACTAAAGGGAAAGGCTGAGAAGTTAGAATTGATGACAAAATGAATCAGTAAAAAAAGTAGGAAAAAGTCCATTTTCTGTCCTATATTAACTAAAGTATGATACGCAGTAGCAAATAAGATGGATTGCAGTATCGATCTTCATCTTTTGGGATTTCCTATTCTGGAGTCTTTCATGTTGAATAATTTTTAGTTATGCTAGAGGCTGAGATCACACACCTTTTCTTTTTACTGCATTTGTTACATTTATTGTTTCACTTTTCTCCCCATTTACAAAAATGTCTTGGAGGAGTGATTAAAATTTTTGAAGATTAAAAAAATCCTTATATTATGAAATATTTGAAACATGGAAGAGAGAATAATTATAATGAACACCCAACATCTTAATTTAACAGCTGTTAACATTTTGCCTCATTTGCTTCATCCACTGCTGTTATTTTTACTACTTTTATTTTTCTGGAGTACGTGAAAGTAACTTATAGACAGCATGACATTTCACCTTTTACTGGATAAGTGACTATCTCTTAAAAATAAGGATAATTTTCTCCATAATTAGAAAAATCGCTGTTCTAATAGATTTAACAATAACTTCCAGAGACCAGTAACATTTTCAGTTCTGAAATCCAACCAATGAGACTGAGTGTCTGAATAGCATTTTTATTTGTTAATAGATTTAAGGAATAAGCAAAGATAAAAGGGAAAACTAAGAAGTGGATTTACAGAACAGGAATGTGGGAATGTGGTATTAGCCAGAACACAAAACAGTATTTTTAGGCTACCCTCCAAAATTCTTTCAGGTTCCTGGGTCTTCATACTAAATTTGACTGGGATTCAGGAACCGTGGGTTCCAAGTATATTTGACTTTGCTGGTTTATTTTAGAGGAGTAAATTTCTTCGATTGTTTTACATATTTAAAATGTGAGTAGCCTTATTTCTGTGGCATTGAGATGTTTTGAAACAAATGTGCTTTTTGTTCATAGAAAATTCTATAATTGATTAAGTTGCTAGTGACAATCTTGAAAAAATAATTTTTCATAAGTAGAATACCAAATTATTTTATCTTTGAGGCATTAAATCAGTGCACTTAGTTTTAGTTCATATGTAGTCTTCACTAGTTAGTCCATGCTATGTAAACTATTGATTTTTCCCTACTTCAGGTCGTCTTGTCAAAGTTTGTTAGGCAAATGGGTGACCTGTTGCCTCCAACGATTTACATTCCATATTTGAAAATGCTCCAAGGATTAGCCAATGGGCCCCAGTGCGCCCACTACTGTTTCAGCCTGCTTAAAGTCAATGGTAGTAGTCACGGTAAGAGAAACTTGGATGTTATCTAAGTTTGTTGTGACATTGTTTTGTTTGGGTTTTTTGAGAGAGAATGAGCGGGGGAGGGTCAGAGAGAGACTCCCAAGCAGGCTCTGTGCTGTGAGCATGGAGCCTGACATGGAGCTCAACCTCACGGAACTGTGAGATCATGACCTGAGCCAAAATTAAGAGTTGGACGCTTAACCAGCTGAACCACCCAGGTGCCCCATGACATTCTTGAACTCACTATTCCCCTGCCTGTTAAAGAATATTGGTTACTTGTACTAAGTTTTACTAGGTATATAAATTATTTTTATAATAATGGGAAAGAAGTACCTTGGGAGCTTTCTTAATTACGGTCTCATAGGTTGGGGAGTTTTACCATTGACTTTATTAGATACAATTCAGTTTAAGAAATCAGAATTAATATATAAAAACTTCCAAGAACACATCTGGTATTCAATGCATACTATATACCCTTGCCCTATGATTTTGATTTTTCTTAATTCATAAGTACTTGTTTTCTAAATTTCTCTTCTTACAGTTTCTCTGTCAACCCTCTCCCAATTTCCTCATTTAATTTTCAGACTTGAGTCTGGTTAAATTGAAACACTGGAAAAGAGAAGAGAAAGAAATAGTTATTAAACATCTGCTTGGTAGGTCCCATGATTGGAATTGAGCTCTGCCTAGCTCCAAGGCCAGTGTTTTGACTACTCTGTCAAGGCCTGCTTATCTTGCCCTGTGCTTGGTATGTAGCGGAGTAGTGTAAATTACAAATCTAGACTGTCCTTATCTCTGTCTGTGGGAATTTAAGCTCACGTTTGGGAATTAGCTGTTGGGGAAAGGAGCCCCGTGTAGTCACAGGACAACACAGAGAACTCTTATGGATATAAAATAGGTAACTGACATCCAAGTAATTTACCTTTGCATGTGCCTGGGTACCACCTGTTCTTAGCCCTGAAGAAAAATTAATCCAGAGACTGAGCTCACAGATGGATTCTACCCCATTTTCAACACACTGCTTATTCTTGACAAGACAACATACTCTGCTTATCTAGGATAAAGGCACAGTTTATTGTTTTCAGTTTATTTTCTCCCTCCATTTCCAAGCAAATGCATAGACATTTTTGAAAGAAAATTTTATGCTGTCTTTCTTTACAGTTGAAAATATTCAGGGAACAGGTGGCAGTCCTGTTTCCTGGGAACATTTCTTTCACTCCTTAATGCTTTACCATGAGCATCTCCGGAAGGATCTTCCAAGTGCAGATAGTGTCCAGTACCGTCACCTTCCTTCACGTGGCATCACCCAGAAGGAGCAGGATGGACTCATTGCCTTTTTACAGCTCACATCCACCATCATTACTTGGGTAATTATCATCCACAGTATGTAAGAGTGTAATTTTATTTGTTTTCTGGCACGGGGGCATTTTAAGAAGATCCCAGACGTTTGTGAAATGCTTGAAGTTTATAAGTGATGAGTTTTGCACACAGAATTCTGTTTTTAGGCTCTGTGTTTCTTTACCTTCAGAGGATGTAACGGTAGCTCTACTTATTGCCGTCAGCTAATGTGAAAACAATAAATAGCATGTGCCTGAAAGAAAATAGAAGGACAAATAAGAATCAGTGTTTGGATTCACATCCTTCTAGAAGGTTCCCTAGTGTAGATATTTGTTGGTGTGTATCTATGCTTAAAGAATATTTTTAAAAAATTTGTTTGATTTTTTTTTTAATTTTAGAAAGCGCAAGCAGGGGAGGGGGCAGAAGGGGAGAGAGACAGAGACATTGAGAGAATATTAAGCAGGCTCCACACTGAGCACAAAGCCTGATGTGGGGCTCAATCCCATGACCCTAGGTTCTTGACCTGAGCTATATCAACAGTCGGACATTCAACCGACTGAGCCACGCAGGTGCCCCAAGAGTTTTTTTTCAATTTTTACTTTAAAAAATTTTTAGTTTGAGAGAGAGAGAGAGCAGGGGAGGGGATGGGGGGTGGGGAGAGAGAGAGAGAGAGAGAGAGAGAGAGAGAGAAGGAAAATCTTAAGCAGGCTCCGTGCTCAGCACCGAGCCCATTGCAGTACTGGATCCCATGGCCATGAGGTCATGACTTGCGCCAAAATCAAGAGTCAGACGCTCAACCAACTGAGCTACCTAGGTGCCCTGCCACAAGAAATTTTTTATTATCATTATTTTTAATGTTTATTCATTTTTGAGAGAGAGAGAGAGAGAGAGAGAGAGAGAGACACAGAGAGTGGGGGGAGGGGCAGAGAGAGGGAGACACAGAATCTGAAGCAGGCTCCAGGCTCTGAGCCATCAGCACAGAGGCGGACACAGGGTTTGAACTCACCATGAGATCATGACCTGAGCCGAAGTGTGACACTTAACTGACTGACCCACCCAGGCACCCCAAGAATATTTTTAATTAAAAAGAAAAGTTATTTACTGAATTACTCTTTTATTCTCTCCTTACACCAAACCATCTCACCTGCTACTCCCAAATTAGTCTTTAAATTTTTTTTAAATGTTTATGTTGAGAGAGAGCATGTGCAAACGGGATGGGTGGAGTGGCGGGGGGAAGAGAGGGAGAGGGAGAGAGAAAGAGAGAGAGAGAGAAAATCCCAAGTAGGCTCTGTGCTGCTAGTGTAGAGCCTGACTTGGGACTCAGTCTCAACAACCGGGGGGACCATGACCTGAGCCAGAATCAAGAGTCAGATGCTTAACCAACTGGACCACCCAGGAGCCCCCCAAATTAGTCTTCATAACAAACATTAGTTTCATTATATAATTTCTCTGCTCAGAAATCTCTTCTACTTGTTTCTCTTATACCCTAGAGCAAAGTTGTGTAGACATTCTGTCTTGAAGATAGGAATAGTGTCTTTGTAGTTTTTCCAGGATTAACATTATTAAACATTAAAACATGAAGATAGTAATTACTTCTTATTGAATTAAAACGGAGTGGTATTTGATACCATATATATCTTCATTTTTTTCTCAAAAATTGAAATGGCATTTATTCATATAGTAAAAAATATATTACATTGTTTCAGGCAGGATTGACAGTGCTTAGGTTAAGATTTATGTGACCCTGGCCGACCATTTATCTCATATGTATTATTTTCCACGCTTAGAGCTATAAAAGGAATTGTAAAAGGCTGTTTCTCCCCTCTTCTTTACATTGACTGAGCAGTAATCTGATATGATCCACTGATAGACTTCACACATAAGCCATAAGCTTCTCTTTGTTTTAGTATGTATTAGGCCTTTGAATACTCGGTATAAGTGCTAGCAGTTTAGATTATTGCTGGTCATTTTTCTTAGCTTTAAAAAATGGAAAGTCCTTGTTCTTTTTGTGTTCAATTCCCAGAGTGAAAATGCTCGTCTGGCACTCTGTGAGCATCCTCAGTGGACCCCGGTTGTGGTGATCCTGGGACTCCTGCAATGCAGCATTCCCCCTGTTCTAAAAGCAGAGCTGCTCAAGACCCTTGCAGCTTTTGGAAAATCTCCTGAAATTGCTGCTTCCCTCTGGCAGTCGTTGGAATACACTCAGGTAGTATTACAAGCTGTCTTATTTATCACAGTTTGGAAAGTGAGGCTTGATACTGTGGCAGAAGCAAGAGCATCCAGTTCGCAACTCCCAGTATACCATGACCTTCCCAGTTAGACAGTTACGACTGTAGTACTGAGCATAACATCAGAAACGAGCCACCTTGGGTTTTTCTCTTGGATCAGTTGACAGCTTCACTAGGTTGCTGGAGATGGGTTCTTCTCTTAAGACTTTGTTTTTCAGTGTCTGTGAGAAATTAATAAATGGACAGAATTCCTCAACTCGTCTTTGAGACCAGGAGGATAAGAGCCTTCAGGCATTATTTGTACTCATTAAATGTGGGGAACATCCGCTTTTCTTTTTTGCTTCGTCTGTGTCCTCCTGTCCCACACGAGAAGAATGAAGAATCTCTCTTTCAACTTTCTTTAGACGTAAAGCGTATTGGCATTTTTCTGTGAAGGTGTAGTTATTCAATGTATATGCTAAATTTAAAAAGGAGACTAATGATGTGCTTTACAGAAATAACTCTAGGAAAATGGTGAGATGGAATATGTGTTTGTCTAAAAAACACTACAACATACAGGTGCCGGTGATTGTAACTTTGTTTTGAAGCAGTAGAATATTCTAGTTATTTTCTAACCTGTGTCCTGAAGATGTAATGATACTTAGCAAGAGCAAAATGAAGGGAGCTGGTATGTACCGAGAGGCTGAGTCACTTTTGGTTTAGTATTAATGCTTCATTTTTGCATTTAGAAGTGTGTCAGTACTTCATGTCCTAAGTGCTTATACTGCTCCTTTATAATGAAAATGCAATATGAGTGGGTTTAGACATTTCTATCCTTAGAACAAGACTTCTTTTTAAAGGCTGCTGCCTGATAGTATATTTTCAACTTGTAAGAATGTCAAGTAACGTGACATTAAGCGTAATTAACTATACCATATACTGCTCTATGTTCCTAGCAAGGTCAGGTCGGAACAGCTTAAACTCAAAACTTTTGCCCACATAAGAAACCTGTTCAAACCTGTTCTTGACAAATTTAATTATTGGTTTTCTGGTGCTAATAGTAGGGCTGGTCTTGAACACTGGTGAGATTTTTGTCCCATAAATCCTCTTAAGATTCATTCCTGGAATATCTCAGGAAATTTGCCGAAAATACATCTCATGTGCACTTAGAAACCATCAGTTTTCTGAAGCCCAAATAATTGGAGCTTCTACCTGAACCCTGCACAGTTGCTGATGAAAGTCCGTCAGAGACTTCTCAATTGTCCTCTCTGATTAGCATCATAAGGTACACACACCTGTGGGTGTGAATATGACTGTTTATATTACAGAGTCACTGCTTTTCATTGAGGAGTAGGGAATGCTTCTAACATCTCATTCTTATTATTTTAAGATACTGCAGACCGTAAGGGTTCCAAGCCAGAGGCAAGCGATTGGTATCGAGGTAAAGTTTTCCTTTGAGTTTAAATGCTCTACTCGTACATTCACATGATGAAAGTTAACAAAAAGTATTCTTATACCCTGTGAGGTTCCTTATAATTTTCAAGTTTAATATGTTTTCATTTGAAGTGTTGTCTGGTCAGTGTTGAAATGGACATGACATTTTTTCCTGAGAGGAAGCAAAATACTTCAGGTTTCAGAGTTGGGAAAGGATGTTCTACGGCAGCCACCCAAACTGAAAGTTTGCGTTGAACCCAGTTTAATTGGATTACTTGGGTCAACCTGAAGTGAGAATTTACTTGTTTTAGTTTCTTTGCTTCTCTCTCTACACTCCCCCTCTCTTTTTCAAAAAGAAACATAGAAGATTTCTATTTTTAATTCACACCTGGGAACAATACATGGGAATTTGAAATTCTTCCATCTGATTAATTCAATTTATATGATACTTTGGTGTCTTTTCCTCTAAATGAAAAATGGTGAGATAACGTATCTTTTGGTGTGATGATAATTATGATGACTAGCTCAATACTAGTGAGTCAATGTCTGCAAAATGTTGTGTACTTTATAGCTGATGGTTTCATATTACTAAATTTCTTTATTTTTTCTTTTGGAAGGTTGAACTAAATGAAATAGAATCCCGGTGTGAAGAATACCCGTTGACTCGGGCCTTTTGCCAGCTTATTAGTACCCTGGTGGAGAGCTCATTTCCTTCTAATTTAGGTGCTGGCCTGAGGCCCCCTGGCTTTGACCCTTATTTGCAGTTCCTCAGAGATTCTGTGTTTCTCCGATTCCGCACAAGAGCTTACCGGAGAGCAGCTGAAAAGGTAATATACAGAGAAAACCTATTTTCTCCTTACTCGTTTATTGCTGCTTTTTCTCTTATTAAAGGTATGAGATGCTGTAAATTCATTTTAGCTTTTGGCAATCAGTAAAATTCATAGTTTTAACACAGAGATGTCCGTGATCTGATTAGTTTATGTGCATTAAAAAAAATGAATTTGGGCACTAAAACCAAAGCACTGACTTTTTAGTGACGATAATTCAATTGATACAAATTCATAGTTACTCAGATCCTTAACTGAACACATTTTGACCAAAATTGAACCAAAAATGTCACACCTTTGTCAGTTGGAAACATATCATCCTTTATTGAGGTGATTTAGTTTAGAGATTGAAATAAGTTGAAACTTGCACACCAATTTCTCTTGATTAGTAGCACTTCTGGATTATGGAGCCTTGTCATGATAGGAAGACGTATTGTGATCTGTCAGTTATGTTTGCCAGGGATGGAGGCTGAGGGAGCACTGACATTTACATACGTATTTCCTCTGGTTGCGACACACTCGCAACTGAACTTACTGTATATATCGTCTTACGTAATTCCGTTATTACTGTGAGGCAGGTACTATGAACATTCCCATTTTACAGATGGAGGCTTAGCAAGGTTAAGGAACTTGCCTAAGGTCCAGAACCAAGATTTGAACCTAGGACTCTGATTCCAGATTCAAGCTCATAACCACTAAGCTATGTAAGAGACCCTTTCAGGTTCTGACGTAATTCACTTAGTCTATAATGTTTATTGCCTCGCAGAATACGCTTGGATGTATCTTGTAGGGACATTTCTACTTTGTAATTTGCTGTTTTTGAACCTGTTGGGTTTATTTGTTGTTATATTAGTGATTATAAAAATAATTTTGTTTGTGCTAATTTGGGACAATTAGGAAACTATAGAAAAATGTAAGAAGAAATTATATTATCCATAATCCTGTTGCCAAAGGAAGGATAACGTATCCTTCTTCATATATACATGTATCCATATACGTATATCCATATATACGTATATCCACACACACACACGTGCGCGCGCGCTTAAATTGAGATAGTTAACATTCGTTTGTAGCTCTTTTTGGCCACTAAATACAGTATCATGAGCACTTTTTCATGCCATCAAAGATTCTTTGAAAACCATCTCTTCATTGATTGCATAATCATTACTTGTATGTAGCATGGTGTACGTATTATTACCCTTTCATTGGACACAGTTTGTTTCTAATACTTAGTCCCAAATAACTGAAACTCATTTTTTTGTCTGTTGTTTTATGATTTTTGCTTCTCACATAGTTAAAATAAATACTGGGAGAGGTGTACATTTAAGTCCTAAAATTACCTCTTTAACATCTATTTCCTTATTGGATGAAAACAATGACGGCAGCCATGCCTTGTTAATAAAAGGCATTTCAGATGCTGAATAATGGATGCTGGTAATTGTGACCTCTTCAGCAAAATGCTCTGATACGTTTTCATACTTGTCTCAAGTACCTTATTTGCCTTTTCTTAAAAAGGTCATTATGACCTAAGGGTTTAGATCTTGAGTCAACCATGTTCTTGCCAGGGGTTACTGTTTTTCATTCATGCATCTGGACCCTTCCAGTGCTGCTGTTTCCCCTAGTTACCACTGATTTCAGTTCCACCCCAACATATTTACCCTCAGGCATTTTTCCTCAACTTCATGGATTCTTTTCACTTGAAAGTCTTCTTCAGGTTTAACTTCTGTCACTGTATTTTAGAACATTAGCTTCTCACAAAAACAGTGCTTTACATTGAGATAAATAACATAGACATAGAGCTAGTATATATATATTTATAAATCCTAAAATCATTCATTATGTGGTGATAATAAGCCTTTTTTACTTAAATAAGTGATCTTGAAGTTTTTGGAAAATATAGATAGGTGGATAATTTAAAAATAATAATAAAAAAAATCACTGTATAATCCTAATTCCTAGACTCAGCCTTGATAAAATTATGTGTAGTGGAAATTATTTTAAAATAATAATTTAAAAAACCACCCTAACTACAGTTACCAGCCTCAGCCTTAATAAATTCTTTGCAGTGGAATTGTTTTTAGAACAAAGTTTTAATTTTGCCACCTATACTATTATACATGTTTTTCCTTTGGCATAAATATTTTTCCTCGTCACATAGCTTTTAAAAATCATTTTTTTTAACATTTATTTTTGAGAGAGAGAGAGAGAAAGAGCACAAGCAGGGGAGGGGCAGAGAAAAAGGGAGACACAGAATCAGAAGCGGGCTCCAGGCTCTGAGCTGTCAGCACAGAGCCAGACACGGGGCTCGAACTCACAGACCATGAGATCATGACCCGAGCCAAAGCTGGATACTTACCCAACTGAGCCACCCAGGTGCCCCTTAAAAAACTATTTTTAACAAAAAGATAATGGGTCCATTAGGGGCAAGCGTCCCTTGAGTCTTCTTAACTTGTTTGGCTAGAGTCATATAAGATAGAATACTGGTCTGGGAATAGAAGTCTAGGGCTTAATTTCCAGCATGTTTGCTACCAAGCTTTATGGTTTGGGGAAGTTATTCATGCTCTGAGCTTCATTAGCTTTCTTTGTGATATAAGGGCGGTTAGATGATTTCTCGGCCCCTTTACAACCTGAGAATTTTAGAGAAAATATGAAATATTTGACACTTTGGAGAAGGGACTTCAGTCATGTTCTGGAGAAAAGTGGGAGGAATGAAAAGCTTAATAAGGCCGTCACCTTGGACTGTTTTATCATTACTGTAATATTTGTCTCTTTCTATAGTGGGAAGTTGCTGAGGTTGTTTTGGAAGTGTTTTATAAATTGCTCAGAGATTATGAGCCTCAACTTGAAGATTTTGTAGACCAGTTTGTGGAATTACAAGGTAATTTATCACTTCCAAGTATGCTGTCAACTATTGATAAAGCTATTTATAACTTATATATATAAGATACAGATTATTTCTAAGTTAATGAATTAAGTTGGGATATAATCTTTTTTTGTTACATTGTCTTCGTTATTTCAATTGTTCTGAGCAAGAGAAAATAAAGTAAAATTTTGCTGAATGAAAGAACACCTCCTTATAGATCCTTTAAGGAGTTAACATAGGTAACTAACTACTATGAGCAAATCAGCCCTTTGGGAATTACCACTGTGTACAGTTTGTGCCATTGTCTCTAAATTGAAAGTAGCCCGTTTAGATGCCATTTAATTTACAAGTCTCATATATTTCATATAAATCAAGGGTATGACAAAAATACTAACTGACCATCTCCTGGACTGTGTTATGTTCTGTTTAGGAGAAGAAATCATAGCCTACAAACCACCAGGATTTAGTCTGATGTATCATCTTCTGAATGAGTCACCAACGTTGGAGCTTGCTCTTAGTTTGCTGGAGGAAGGCGTTAAGCAGCTGGATACCTATGCCCCTTTCCCTGGTGTGTGCCTGAATGTCTTAACGTCTTGAAAACAGTTTTGATATTTTCTTTTTTTTATAAATGGAGGTTTGAAAGAGATGATTTTTGAAGTCCTTTTTCACTGTAAGATTCTCTGTATCCACAGTGGTGGTTTCAGTGAGTCATACAAGCAAAGTATATTAAAAGTGAAAGAGTAAGGTACAGAGACTGTCAGTAGAACTGTGTTTCATTGCATGGTCTTTTATAGGTAATTATAATGATCTTTCTTTCACTTTGATGTCTCTAATGTGCTTACATTTAAATCTTATGCACTTTTTGTTTCTTGTCCATATGGTATTTGTCAAGGCACTTACTATCGTGCCTGATACAGTGTTTGATAAATTTCACTTAATATCATTATTACTGCTAATTATCATGGTTTATTGAGTGCTTCGTATGTACTTGGTGCTGTTAAGAGCACATTTAACACATTTAATCTGTACAAAAGCCCTTTGTGGTAGATGTTATTACTTCCAGTTTGTAAATAAGGAAATTGTGCAAGAGAGAGGTTTTGCATCTTTATCTGCAGCAAGTTTTAGGGCTGTGATTTGAATTTAGGCAGTTTGGCTCTAGAGGCCATGTGTTTTAAATTTGAATGGTGGGTTTATGGGTGATCCTGTTCAAATTCTCAATTTCTTTATTTGCACGTTTTCTGCAATGAGCATGTATCACTCTAAATTACTTACTAGGTCTTGGCACCATTCACACTGACATTCAAAGATAAAAATCTTTGTTGTGGGGGCCGTCCTGTGCTTTGTAGGCTCTACCCACTAGATCCCTGTAGTGCTTTCCCAGTTGTGACAACCAAAAGTATCTCCAGACCTTGCCAGGTGTCTTCTGGGGCCTAAATCACCCCCATCCGAGACCATTGCTTTAAATAATCAAGGAAGAGATCAGGGAAAATGACGAGAGGCCATTGCATACAAAGAATCTTGAGTTACCAAATTACTGTGAATTGCTCGAAGTGAACAGTTTTATGAAGTTGCTGCTGTAAGAGACCTCTGAGGGCTTTTTGAGTCCAGAATTTGTCCTTTAGCTTGTTTTCCTAAGAACTATGTGTTTTTAAGATTCACGTAGAACTTTCTAATTTTCTTTGTAATTTTTTCTAGGGAAGAAGCATCTGGAGAAAGCAGTGCAGCACTGCCTTGCCCTTCTCAATCTTACTCTGCAAAAGGAAAATCTCTTTATGGATCTTCTAAGAGAGAGTCAGCTAGCTCTAATAGTCTCTCCTTTAGAACAGCTATTACAGGGAATCAATCCCAGAACTAAGAAGGCCGATAATGTGGTGAATATTGCCAGGTAAGTTACATTTGTAGGTAGAAAAATGTCTAAATAAAATCACGTGGGCATTCTACCTTTGATTTCCAAATCTGATCGGATCTCATTCATTACTTGGCGAGTGGGTAAGTGGGGCTCTTTTGTTCTTACCTTCCTTAGCCCCTCTGATTTTAATTTCTCTGACCTTTACAATTTCTTTTTCTTCTTCCTTAATGGATTCTGTTCCTAAACATTTCTAAGTATAAAATGACATTACTTTGGTACTATTTGTCTCCTGTAGGGAGACTGGGTGTTTGGAGGACAAGGCTAGGGAGCAAACTTCTCACTGTATATGTCCTAGCTTCCAGTGGCTTGCTTGGCACTGTTTGTTTTGTGACTTACAGAGACATCACCCTGATTACTGTCTTCAGTTTCACATGGCGTTCTCCTTGTGTGCGTGTCTATTCCAAATTCCCCCTTTTAATAAGGACAGCAGTCGTTGGACCAGGGTTTTCCCTAATGACTTCACGTTAACTTGACTGACTGTGTCTACAAAGACCCTGTTTCCAAAAGTTCACTTTGGGTTCAGATATCGGTGATTGAATTTTGGAGGAATGCAGTTCAACCCATAATAGACTGTATCTAGTTAGAATGGAAGTCATTGTCTAATTTACCCGAGTGCTCTACGACCCTGATTCTATATGTTCTTTGTTGAGAAGAGTGTTTTTAAAGCCAAAAGTTGTGTCACATTGTTCCTCAAATGTTTTCTTGTTTAAAGATACCTATATCATGGCAATACTAATCCCGAATTGGCTTTTGAGAGTGCCAAGATCCTCTGCTGTATCTCTTGTAACTCC
Source organism: Lynx canadensis (assembly GCF_007474595.2). Taxonomy (NCBI): domain Eukaryota; kingdom Metazoa; phylum Chordata; class Mammalia; order Carnivora; family Felidae; genus Lynx; species Lynx canadensis. The sequence continues at coordinate 150,778,504 of NC_044304.2, forward strand.
AATATTCAGATAAAATTGGTTGGAGATTTCACACATGACCAGGTAACTGATGTTCTTGTTATTTCTTAATGTTTGTTTATTTCTTAAGAGAGAGAGAGGGAGAGGGAGGGAACAGAGAGAGACGGGGACAGGGGATCTGAAGCAGGCTCCATGCTGACAGCAGAGAGCCTGATGCAGGGCTCGAGCTCACAAACTGTGAGATACGACCTGAGCCGAAGTCGGATGCTTCACCGACCGAGCCACCCAGACGCCCCATGTTGTTACTTCTTTTGGGTCATTCTGAGTACGTATGGAAGTCACAGTTGTCTATTAGAGGAATCATATTCTTGTTTATGAAAAAATTCTGTGAGAGTAAGTAGATTTATATATGACGGTGAAACCTGTTCATCAACTGGGCTGTGATTCGTGTTTGCGGATGTCGCCATCCGCAGTGACAGTGCACAGGCTGTAGTGTGTGATTGTGCTGTCTGTGCTGTCGCGCGTGGACAGGAGGGCGTAGCGGGACTGTTGCTCCTCTAATAGAGCAGTTGAAGTGATGAGGTTTGTAAGTGCAGCTTCTGCTTGTATTTTGCATCTGTTGTTTCTCCCTCTGTCAGTTGGGTACAATCTGAGGGAGCCTCTGCAATTCTCAGTGTTTCTCACTGTTGAGTTGTCTACTTCTGCGGCTTTCTGGTGACTTACATTTGTGTCACTTCATTGGCCTTTGCACTATAGACAGTTTTCAGATGTTCATTTAATCCAATTTATAGTCCCTTTCTATTCCGAATAGCTCGCTGAATAGCTACTATTGGGGAATCTGCTGCTTTTCTTCCCTCTTTATAGGCGTTTGTCCCATTGTATCTTCATGTTAGAAACCACTGCTATTAGCTAGTTATATTTTGTTGTGTCCTCCTTCGCAGTGTTTTAAAACAGGGACTACTCTGGCATTTTGGATGGGACAGATCTTCATTTTGTGTGTCACTCTTGCTCATATTGCAAGACTCTTAGCATCCCTAGTCCCCTAACACTGTCTGTCAGTAGTAAACTCTGGTTGTGACAACTCAGAAGGCTCTCACATATTTCTTTTTGTCTTTTTTGAGTTTATTTCTTTATTTTGAGAAAGAGTATGAGCAGGGGAGGGGCAGAGAGAGAGAATCCCAAGCAGGCTCTGCTCTGTCAGCACAGAGCCCAGTATGGGGCTTGAACTCAAACCATGAGATTGTGACCTGAGCTGAAATCAAGAGTTGGGCACTTAACCCACTGAGCTACCCAGGTGCCCCTGGCGTCACATATTTCCCAAAGTGCCATCTGGAGTGTCAGTACCACCCAGGTTGAGAACCACTGTTCATAGTAAAATATTGATGTCTAATCTGGCCTTTGGATGAGGTTCTTGAAAACTACATGATAGGGGATGTAGTAGGTGAGGTTCTCAGCTCACTCATATTAAAAAAATGTTTTTAATGTTTATTTATTTTTGACAGAGACAGAGCATGAGCAGGGGAGGGGCAGAGAGAGAGGGAGACACAGAATCCGAAGCAGGCTCTAGGCTGTGAGCTATCAGCACAGAGCCCGATGCGGGGCTCGAACTCACAAACCGTGAGATCATGACCTGAGCTGAAGTTGCATGCTTAACCGAGTCAGCCAAGGTGCCCCTCACTCATATACATTTAAGTATGAATTATTATGACCAGTTTTAACATCCTGCTATATTCCTCGAGGAGATTAAGTAGTATCTAATCTCTCAGCCCAGAAACATAAAACTGGTGACAGGCAAAACATTTGTAAAGAGAGAAGATGAGAATTTTATATTTTATTTTAGTTAAGATCCCATACCATTGGGTATATAAATGAAGAGGTCATGAGATGGCAATTAATGTATTTTTTTTTTAAAAAAACTGATTTGAGGGGCGCCTGGGTGGCTCGGTCAGTTGAGCGTCTGACTTCGGCTCAGGTCATGATCTCACAGTTCGTGGGTTTGAGCCCCACATCAGGCTCTGTGCTGATGGCTTAGAGCCTGGAGCCTGCTTCAAATTCTATGTCTCCCTCTCTCTCTGCTCCTCCCCTGCTCATGCTCTGTCTCTCTCTCCTTCAAAAGTAAATAAAAACATTGAAAAAAAATTAAAAAAAAAATAAAAATAAAAACTGATTTAATTCTTGGAAAGAAAATTGGGGAAGCAAGTTTTGAAACCGAGAAAGTGTTAAAAATTTTGTTTCTTGGGGCACCTGAGTGGCTCAGTTGGTTAAGCATCTGACTCTTGATTTTAGCTCAGGTCATGATCTCACGCCTGTGACATCGAGCCCTGTGTTGGGATTCTCTCTCTCTCTCTCCCTCGCTCTCTCTCTCTCTCTCTCTCTCTCTCTCCTCCCTCTCCCTCTCCCTCTCTCTCTCTCTCTCTCTCCCCCCCCCCACTTTTGCTTGCACTCTCTCTCTCTCCCTCACAATAAATAAACATTTAAGAAGATTTTGTTTCTTCAATTATTTCTATAGAGAGCTAACTTACTACTATTTCAGGAACTGAGTTTCCTATTAAAAGTGTAATTGAAACCTAAATACTTTAGAGATTTGCCTTTTTTCTTTAGAGACAAATGTTGTGAATGTATATCACATTTATCATAGTTTCTCTCTCATTATTAAAGAACTTTATGAATTTGTCTTTTAAACAAATCTTTATATGACTCCAGAGTGTAAGTCAGAAGTTGATGGCTGGATTTGTGGAATGTTTGGATAGTGAAGACACAGAAGAATTTGTACGTCTAGAAGAGGGTATGTCTTTCTTTCTTTCTTTTAGTTTTTAAATGTTTGTATATTTTTGAGAGAGAGACAGAGACAGAGTGTGAGTGGGTGAGGGGCAGAGAGAGAGAGGGAGAAACAGAATCCAAAGCAGGCTCCAGGCTCTGAGCTGTCAGCACAGAGCCCAACGCAGGGCTCAGGCTCACGAACTGTGAGATTATGACCTGAGCTGAAGTCGGACGCTTAACCGACTGAGCCATGCAGGCGCCCGTAGGAGCCTTGAAGAAAAACATGGAGGTTTGGAATGCAAGCTATATATATTTAAATGTGGCTTATGTTGATTTTTGTTTTGTTTGTAATTTTGTTTTGTGGGTTTCCACATGAAGGATCAGAACTTGAGAAGAAACTAGCTGGAATCCGTCAGGAAACAAGAATCCACATCTTGAATCTTCTCATAACCTCTCTGGAGCGCAATCCACCCAATCTTGCTCTCTACCTGTTGGGCTTTGAATTGAAGAAGCCTGTCAGTACCACAAACCTACAGGACCCAGGTACAGCCATAAGACACACACACATTTCTTTCTTGTCGTATTTGTTTAGCTAAGTGATCATTCATTGAGTTCTGGACTCATGGGATAATTCACTGAAAGTGAGAGGTCATGTGGTAGGTCAATCTTTAGGACTTAGACCAAGTCTGGACAAATTAAGCCTTGGAAAATTAGCATTTATTAATTTTTGGTGTCAGTATTTGAAAGGGTGTTTACAGTAGAACATATGTTTATGGAATTTAACTTTCTAAAGGTATTTTAATGTCTTAATGCAGAAATTTAAAAGTTGAATTTCTTTTTGGTTTCACGTAGGAGTCTTAGGTTGCCCTCGAACATGCCTTCATGCCATTTTAAACATCTTGGAGAAAGGAACTGAAGGGAGAACAGGTCCAGTGGCAGTGAGAGAATCTCCTCAACTCGCTGAGCTATGTTACCAGGTATACAGAAGGCTGCACTTCATAGCACTTCGTAGAAGAAATTTAACTAGATGCTTGAATATATCACAGATGCAGAAGTATAACAATAAGACTTGAGTTGAAATGAGTTTATCTGGTAGTTGCCTTGTCTTTCATATATAGATTAAATCCATAAAGCAGAGACCCCAGATCCTATGTGTTGCTCACTTGAAAAATGAGAGAAAGGGGCGCCTGGGTGGCTCAGTCGGTTGAGTGTCCGACTTCGGCTCAGGTCATGATCTCGCGGTCTGTGAGTTTCGAGCCCCGCATCGGGCTCTGTGCTGATGGCTCAGAGCCTGGAGCCTGCTTCGGATTCTGTGTCTCCCTCTCTCTCTGACCCCTCCCCCGCTCATGCTCTGTCTCTCTCTCTCTGTCAAAAAATAAATAAAAACATTAAAAAAAAAAGAAAAAGAAAAATGAGAGGAAATTCGAGGTGGATTTTGACCTGCTAGTGTAGAAAGTTTCCAGTGGTTCTGTTGCATGTTGTTTCTTTTTGGTGAAGACAGCAGTGGATTTGGGTCAGAAGACCTCTGATTCTCATCTCTGTGATTTAGCTAGTTAGCTAAATCACCTTGGGCATGTCACAAAACTTCTGTTGAGTTTTTAGTTGTGCAGTGGGTTGTTACGAGGCTTAACTGAGAATGTAAGATGTGGGTGAAAGTACCTTTTTTTGTTTTAAGTTTATTTTGAGAGAGAGAGAGAGTGGGAGGGGCAGAGACCTAGAGAGAGAGAGAAAATCCAAGCACACTCCTCACTACCAGCACAGAGCCCAAAATGGGGCGCAGACTTACAAACCGTGAGATCATGACCTGAGCCGAAACCAAGAGTTAGACACTTAAATGACTATTACCTGTTAGCTTAACTGACTATTAACTTGCCACCCCAGGCGCCCCTGAAAGCGCTTTTTAAGAACCATGTGAATCCGCAGCTCTGGAGCTAGATGTAGGGTGGTAGAAAGTCCAGTTGTTTAAACTAGGATGAGAACCTCTGCTTTGCTTCTGTTCACTTATGATTATTTCTTGTTTCATTCATTTGTGTTTAAGAACTAGGCTTTATAGGATGCGACTAATTTCTCAATTTCAGTAGCGCCTTGGTTTACATTGCCATAAGAAAGGCATCGTTGACCTAGAGTGAGCTGGACGTTTTTCTTTATTCTCCTGTTTCTCTTTTTGTAATTCCCTTCTATTTTCTTCTATCTTCTGGCTGTCCAGACAGCCCTTCACTGTAAGTACTAGAATCAAATGAATTCTTCCTTAATGGGGGAATCAACTTGATGTACATTTTAACAGCATTACAGAATTCAACATATTAGATAGAAGTAGTCGATAGCTTAATCTCTAGGCTAAAGGAGTTAGGCAGGTGAAGTAAGTGAATGAAGCCAGATGTAAGACAAAAAGGTTGGGAGAGGGAGGAGGAGGAGGAGGATCTGGCGGACCGGAAGCACGTGCACTGCTAGTTTTCACCATGTCAGCATGTGGGTCCCGTTTGCCAGATTCTCTGGTTTTTAATACACTGTACTGGCCAAAGGAAGCATGTCTGTACCAGCAGTCTGCCAGCTTATTACATATGCTCTGTGACTTTGCTACTCCAAGCGTGGTCCAGCCTCAGCAGCAGCACTCCTGGGAGCTTGTTAGAGCAGAATCTCAGGCCCCACTCCGGGCCGCTGAGTCAGAATCTGCATTTTAATGAGGCACTGCTCCATTTTTCATGAAAGATGCTTCCTTCACCTATAGGTTTATACTTCACTCTGCTTCAGAAAAAAAATTCAAACTTTGAAGAGCTTGTGAGTTAGATAACTCTGATTGTAGCAAAGGGAACTAGTTTGGACCTTACTGATACCTTCCTCTCCCGGCAGTATGCGACTTTCTGGGTGCAGAAGTTGAGATTTGAGCCTAGACCTGTGCTCTGTCCTCTCAGGATGGACAGTTTTCTTGCCTGGTCTTGGGAACTAGGGAGGTTTTTAGGCACATGCTTGTAAAATGGCTAGTAGTCCTTTGGGAACTCCTTTTCTGTGTCCTTCCTCTAATACATTACTTGTCCCACATCTTTGAGCCTCTATTCTTGTATCTTCTTAACTGATCATCTGATACGATTGACTGATTTTGTTTTGTTTGAAGACGTTCATTATCAGCTTATCAAATTTTTATTTGTTAATAGAGTATCAAAAATAATGTCAAAGCTATTTGAAAGACAACATGCATCTGCAGTAGAACTATTTAAGTTTTTACTTTGTGTTCTTATCCTTTCTTCCTTGTGTATACCTGTTTGTATAGTTACATTCAGCTGACAGTTTTGTGTCCTTTCCCCCTCTCTGTATGAACTTTCTGTACATTATATCCAAGTTTTTACTTTGCTCTAACAAACACCTTTAGTTACTTTTGTTGTTTTTTGTTTAAGAATATAATTCCAGAGGTGCCTGGTGGCTCAGTCAGTTAAGTGTCCAACTCTTGTTTTGGCTCAGGTCATGATCTCAGTTCGTGAGTTCGAGCCCCATGCCGGGCTATGTGCTGACAGTGCAGAGCCTGCTTGGGATTCTCTCTCTCCCGCTCTCTCTCTTGCCCCTCTCCCACTCGTTCTCTCTCTTTCTTTCAAAATACATAAATAACATTTAAAAAAAGAATATAATTTCAGACATGGTTTTGCAGTTGATTGTCATTACTGGTTTTATAAATTGACAGTGAACACTGAATTGGCGAATATTGAACCATTGCTCCCAGAGAAAACATAGGTTAGAACCCTGTAAGCCTCTGTCCAGACATTTTCATTGAAGATAATTAAATAGCCAGGTGCCCCATGACTTCAGATTTTAGTTTGCAAGTAATCTTGACAATTATAGTATGCATTAAGTAGTGCCAATAACAGATGAATTTAAAATTCCTTTTACATGGAAAGCATCTAATAAGTATAAAATAAATCTTTCACAAATGAAAGTTTTCGCTACCACTTTGCCAAATACTAGGATTTGCTTTTTAATGTTTTATTTATTTTGAGAGAGAGAGCATGAGTGGGAGAGGGGCAGAGAAAGAGGGGGCGGGGACAGAGGATCTGAAGCAGGCTCTTCACTGACGGCAGAGAGCCTGATGTGGGGCTCGAACTCATGAACCGTGAGATCGTGACCTGAGCTGAAGTTGATGCTTAACCAACTGAGCCTCCCAGGCACTCCAGGATTTGCTTTTTATAGTTAAAAATTTTGCTGTTTACATTAAGAGGCCTGCCTTATGACTGAGTATTTATTTATTTATTTATTTATTTATTTATTTATTTATTTAAAGTGCGATCCATACCAATGTGGGGCTTAAACTCATGTGACTTCCGAAATTAAGAGTTGCAGTCCCTACTGACTGAGCAGTGAGGCCTTAATTTTTATTTTTAATGTTTATTTTTGAGAGAGAAAGAGGAGGGAGTGCAAGCAGGGGAGGGGCAGAGAAAGAGAGGGACAGAAGATCTAAAGCAGGTTCTGTGCTGACAGCAGAGAGCCGGAAGAGGGGCTTGACCTATTAACTGAGATAATCACCTGAGCCAAAGTCAGACACTTAATGGACTGAGCCATGCTGGTGCCCCTTAATTTTTTTATCACTAAAAAGGATGGACAATTTCTGATGTGGGCTATATATTTTTTTTCTTCCTCTCAAATGTTTTTTGCCGTTTTATCTATTTAGGTATATGATACTCATATACCTAATGCAGAGTTTTATATATGTTATAGGTATTTCTTATATTTATACAAAAGCAAGCCTTTATCCCCAATTCTATTATTTTCTGTTAAATTTCTATTTAATTTAGTTTATATTTGTTATTTAGTTGAATCTGGATTTCTGTGTAATTTTTTTGATTACTTCAATCCTGGTAAGTTTATTACCTTCCTAAGGTTCAACTAAATTAAGTATGGTTTTTAGAAGTTATTTCCTGGGTGCCTGGTTGGCTCAGTCAGTTAAGTGGCCGATGTTGGCTCATGTCATTATCTCACGGCTTGTGGTGCGAGCCCTGCTTTGAGCTCTGTGCTACGCGTCAGATCAAAAGAATGGAGCCTGCTTCAGATTCTGTGCCTTCCTCTCTCTCTGCCCCTCTGCTTGTGCTCTCTCTCTGCCTCTCAAAAAGTGAATTAAAAACACTAAAAAAATTTTTTAGAAGTTACTTCCAAGTGATTTGTTATTAATAATAGTTAAAATACTTAACTATTTACTATAACTTTTTCAATTAACTATATGTATTAATAACGTACTGAGGTTGACTTAAACATGAGTTGTATATAATGTAATCAGCACTATTCCAATCTGTATTCTTGAGTTGGGGTGCTAATGATTGCTTGTAACTGAGCATCTGTGTTTATCCATTTTTCTTAGTTATTGGTGGGTCTTAGCTTCTGTTTAGTAAATCTAAGTTCACCTTTTTTTTTTTTTTAATTTTTTTTTTTTTTTTCAACGTTTATTTATTTTGGGACAGAGAGAGACAGAGCATGAACGGGGGAGGGGCAGAGAGAGAGGGAGACACAGAATCGGAAACAGGCTCCAGGCTCTGAGCCATCAGCCCAGAGCCCGACGCGGGGCTCGAACTCACAGACTGCGAGATCGTGACCTGGCTGAAGTCGGACGCTTAACCGACTGCGCCACCCAGGCGCCCTAAGTTCACCTTTTCACTTATAATTATAACACAAAAGAAATGATTTGTGGATTTTTTACTTCATTTTAACTCTTTAGGTGATATATCAGTTGTGTGCGTGCTCTGATACATCTGGTCCTACTATGAGGTACTTGAGAACCAGCCAGGATTTCTTATTTTCACAGTTGCAACATTTACCTTTTTCTAACAAAGGTAGGACATTATTTTCCCATATTGTTACAACAATTTGTGAAGTGTATGTGATTTTATTATATAACATTCAGGGTAGCAGTTACAGTATTTGTGGAATTCCGTTTCATTTTGTTACTTTGCTTTTTTTCGTTATTTTGGGTTGCTTTTGTAATTTGTCACTGAGAAGCCTCATGTTCTAGCTGCTGGCATAAAGTTATTTAAAAATAGCTTGTCAGGGATGGAATTTGATCCTTATACTACCAAATAAAATTTTAAATTGTGTTGAAGAGATAAGAAAATATTTATCTGAGAAGATTCTGGAAATTTAGATTTTTTGAGTGACGGTGTTTAATTAAAATGTCTTGTTTTACTTTTGTTTCTTGTGTACGTATTGAAACCACTTGAGATCTTGAAATGAGAAATAGAAAGCTAAGTATAGTTGGAAATAACTGAGTTTATTGACCTGACCAACGCAATCCCAGGCTACCTCTCTTTTATAGGATTCTACTTTATATAATTTTCTTTCTGATCAATTTGTAACAATTTCTGAATTCGATTTATATCTAGACAGTTACAGTCCATGGAGTTTTTTTTAAGTTTTTGTGTTTTTTTTTTTTTTTTTTTTGTATTTACGTTCTGGGAAGTGTAAGCTCACGGATTTCGTAATAAATTTTTATTACTAGGAATTATCTGCTTCTAATCCACGTTTTAGAGTGATGAAATGAGAGAACTTTGGGAATTATCTATGACAAACATTTTTCGCTTCATTTTCATAATAAGCATGTCTTATTTTTAATTCTACGATCTTGTTTATATTATAAGCTTTTAAGCACCCTCCTTTATACCTAATTAGAAAGAAAGTTAATGCTTTGTCTCTTACTGTATCTGTATTTTAAAATCAACCTAGTTTTAAAAAAAAAAATGAGTTTTGCTTGTTACTGTGGTGGTAGGGGTGGTGGTGTAGTACTATTTGGTGTGTTTTATGTTTATACTGTTCGAATTTAGGACTTTAAATCAGGCATATTAAAAATAGTGGAGTCAGAAACTTGTATAAGTGATTCCCAGTCCTGATTTTAGGTTTCATTTTTGGTTTGTTTCTGGAAGTGTTTCAGTGTGCGGCAGAGTGGGGAGGGGCTCAGTCTTTCGCGACAGCACTTCGCCTACGGCTGCCAGGATGTGCTAAGTTCTTCTCCTCTTCTTGGTGCTGATGCGTGTCCTTGTCCTTTTCTTGATGAACTTGAGATGCCCCCCCTGCCCTTGGAGACTTTGAGCAGGCCGCACACTACACTGCTTTTGTGGAGTGAAGCCACACACCTCTCAGTTCATGTCCCGTGTGAGCTTGGAGTGCTTGGTGAGGTGCCCTTGGTGGCTGTGCCTCAGCTTTCTCATGCTCTTGGTCACCTTGTAGCCCTTTCTGAGGCCCACAGCCGTAGGGTAGCGCAGGGCTGCGGCTGCTATGCTGTGAAGACCAACCCTAATTATATGTGAAATCACATGTCCTGGATTATCTTAAAAGAGATCATAAAATTATGCATTGGGTATTTGTTTATGAAATAAAAGTCAAACTGCATATTAGGGCTTTTTTTTTTTTTACAAGTTATATATTTGAGAATTAGTGTTTGTTTTAAGTATGAAGTCTGTGTTAATGTCAAAGTAGGACAGACTTAGAATTTTACAGATAAGTGTGAAATTATCCTGTAATGGAAAATTGATTCTCTTTTGTTCTTCATTTGCTTTGGCTCATCTTTATAGACATGGACGTGCTTATTTTTTTTCTCTTAGCATCTGTTTTTGCTTTTTTAATTTTCTTCCAGGGTGATAAATTATTATGATGCCAAGTTTCATAAATATGGAGTCTGTTACGTGAGCAAATACCTGATGAGTTAAGAAATTTAGATCTGTTACAATCCTGTTATTATACTCTAGGAAACTAAACTCATGTATTTAACTTGCAGAGTATGAAATGTCTATGCTTGAACCAGATGTCACGGCTAATGAAGACTGCCTCAATAGAACTTACGGGTAACTTCTCTGAATCGTCAGCGGTCACATACCAGAGCCTCCTACATCTCTTACTGGACGACATGCCTGTGAGACCGTATTCAGGTGAGTGTGTACATGTTGCCATTTGTTCTCTTGTGCTGCTGACTGGTCTGTGTGAAGGCATGCGCCGCAGTCTTGCGCTTAGCGTGTGATTGAGGCTAAACAAGTTCTTTCCGTCTTTAGAATTTTTTCCTTAAAACGCAAAATTTTTAAATTCATCCCATAATTGCTATTTGATTATTGTTTTGAAGCATCCACATTCTGCTATATTCAAATATTCAGTGGAGTTTGCCACACTGAGCCAGGATGACCAAGGTATTTAATGTGTGTTATACATGCAAATTAAACATAAGCTTTTCTAATCATCGCATTGGTGGGAATGGGTCTTGCCTCTTTGGGAGTTCTGATTATCCTCTTTACAATGGTGAAGTGGATCTCCTGGGGACAGAAAGAATTAGATGAATGTTGGTAAGTTCTCATCATCTTTGCATTTCAATTCTGCATTTGCAGAGGGCTCTCTGACCTAGCAACAGTGATCTAGAAAAAAAAATACCTTGTTATTTCCAAATAAATTTTATGAGTATGTTGTTGTTTTTCCTGATCTGTTATTATTGATGCTCTAACAGATGGTGAAGGAGGAATAGAAGATGAAAATAGGTCTGTCTCTGGGTTCCTTCACTTTGACACTGCTACAAAAGGTAAAACCCTTTGAATCTATAATAAATTTATAGGTATCTATTAAATTGCTTAAATTTGAAGAGATAATTATGACGCCTGTATCTGCAAATTCTGAACTGGTATAGAAGAGCTATAGAAAGGATTAGTTGTCATGAATGAATGGGAAAAAAATGTTTTTGCAAATGGATGTATTAGAAATAAAATCACATTTAGATTTCAACACAGTTTTCCATTTCTGGGCTTAACATCCTTTCTTTCTTCTCCCCCCCCCCCCACCAACGTTGATTTATTTGTTTTGAGAGAGAAAGTGCGAGCGTAAGCTGGGAGGACAGATAGAGAGGGAGAGAGAGCGAATCCCAAGCAGGCTCCAGGCTCAGCACAGAGCCTGACTCGGGGCTCGATCTCACTACCGTGAGATCATGACCTGAGCCAAAATGAAGAGTTGGACGCTTAACCGACTGAGCCCCCCAGGTACCCCCTCAACTCCCTTTATTGAACCTAGCACTGTCTTTGAGAGGGAGCTGAGTACAACGGTTTGCTCTTCTCCTCACCGTCCCAGATAAAATTGAACCACTTTCTATTTTTTCTAGTACGTCGAAAGATTCTAAGCATTCTTGACTCGATTGACTTCAGTCAGGAGATCCCTGAGCCTTTGCAGTTGGATTTCTTGATCGGGCCCAGATCGAGCAAGTTATTGCTAACTGTGAACACAAGAATTTACGGGGACAGACAGTCTGCAATGTCAAGGTAAGGATTGTTTTAAAGTGTGTGCAGTATCAAGTGGTTTAGACTTTGAGTCCTCAGACAAAAAGGGAACCATGCAATTGTCTTCTGATAAGGGTATTGGTTTATTGGACTGTGGTTTTCACTTTTCCAACAGCAGGGAAATGAAACAGAATAGGCGACACTAGCTTTACCTCTTTAAAAGGTTCCCCGTCACCTTCCTGATAGTAGTCATGCCACCTAGCTATGGAATGGTTTTACTCTCTACCAGGTAACTGGTAATGGTCTCACTAATAGGAAGAAGATATCCAAGGGCATTTGCGCCAACTTACCTGCCACAGAGGCTCCTTGGTCCCACTCAGTAATGTGAGGGACACCTAATGTTTTTGACTGGAGACCGAACAGAGTCACTTATAGATATATATAGAGGTATCCAAAACTGTTTCCACTAAGGCAGTTTATAGTAATTGCTAGAGGTTATTATTCTGAATGGTCTGATTTTTCACATCTTTTCTCATTTCTGTAGCTTCTTCATAGAGTCCTTGTAGCTGAAGTAAATGCCCTCCAGGGTATGGCAGCCATAGGACAGAGACCTCTCCTGATGGAGGTAAGCCCTATTGAGAACTTGTTAGTTTGAATCTTCTACCTATTTAACTGCCAGTTAGAAGACAAAACTGTAAATTGACTTGTAGTTCATCAGTTAGTAAACTACTTGAAATTAAACCTTAATGGAATCTTCCATTTTGACTTTAAAACTTGTAAACTAAACTGAAGTTAATATCTGGATGCCAGAGTAAATACGTTTTTTTTTCTGCTAGGCTAGTTTAGGATTTGCAACCTGTCCATATTGTGTATAGACTTCCCTTGTTCTCTGTCGGTGAGGGAAGAGAGAGTGGTTTTTCATCACAGGTGGGGAGCAGTGGGTAAGAGGTCAGGTGAGAAGAACCACACACATGGAAACACAGGTGTGTTGTTTGGCTAGGCCAAAGCAAGAAGCAAAGAAATAAAAGATATGTCAGGGAGACATGCCCTTGAACTTGAGTTTTAGGCAATTCCAGTGCTCTAGAGTAAGTGTAAGTAGATACTACAAAGAAAATGGGGTTAAAAAACCCCTACCACCTCTGCTGACTGGCATGCATGTGGAAGGTTTCCTAAAATATACTACAGATGTGTTCAGGTTAACTGACAGAATAAATAACTCTTGAAAAATAGGACTCTGTTGGGGTACCTGGCTGACTCAGTTGATGGAGCGTGCGACTCTGGATTTCAGGGACGTGAGTTGGAGCCCCACATGGGTGTAGGGATTACTAAAAAAGATAAAGTTAAAATTGGACCCTTTTGGTAAAAGACATTATGCTGCACATTTATTAATCTTGTGGTTCAATTTCTGTGGCTTTAGGAAATCAGCACTATACTTCAGTATGTGGTAGGAAGAAACAAGCTGCTGCAGTGTCTTCATGCAAACGGCACGTGCTGGAGTCATGGAGGCAGCTGGTCGAGATTATACTGACAGCTTGTCCCCAGGACCTCATTCAGGCAGAGGATCGGCAACTGATTATCCGTGATATCCTACAAGATGTGCATGATAAGGTAACGTACTTCCTAAATTGCTTCCTGAACTTCCTTACTTCCTAATTACTTCCCGTATTGCTGAACAGATCTTTATATACTACTTAAAAAACACAGTTTCCCACCATCCTTTTTTTCCCCTTTTATGTTAGGAATAAATAGAGTTGTGTATTGCCAGTGTTAAGGCGATCCTTGAGAAAGTCTTCTGTACAGTAATGGCTCTCAAACCAAAGTATGTACTCACATACGTAGGGAGCTTTTTAAAAATACACGGATGGATCCCACCCCGGACATACTGAATGGGACACTCTGGTGGGTGACCACTTGTGTGAATTTACATTAAAGACCTCTCTAAGGAATCCTGATAGGAATCCCTTCTGGTTAAGAACACACGTTCCGGGGGCGCCTGGGTGGCGCAGTCGGTTTAAGCGTCCGACTTCAGCCAGGTCACGATCTCCCGGTCCGTGAGTTCGAGCCCCGAGTCGGGCTCTGGGCTGATAGCTCAGAGCTGGAGTCTGTTTCCGATTCTGTGTCTCCCTCTCTCTCTGCCCCTCCCCCGTTCATGCTCTGTCTCTCTCTGTCCCAAAAATAAATAAACGTTGAAAAAAAAAAAATTAAAAAAAAAAAAAAAAAAAAAAGAACACACGTTACCAGTATCATATTTTAAATTTTCTATATTAGCTTTTATTTTCTTTGATCAATGACATTCCATTCTTCTATTCTTAAAGGTAGGTGAAAGCTCAGTGTATATAAACCTGTTAATGACTGTAGCTGATTTGTCTTTCTGCTTTAAGATACTAGATGATGAAGCAGCGCAGGAGTTAATGCCAGTGGTAGCAGGTGCCGTGTTCACCTTGACTGCTCACCTAAGCCAAGCCGTTCGCACTGAACAGAAGCAACCATTAGTCTTGGGACCCGGAGAGACCCATTACGCTTTTATGCTCGATAGCTCGTTCGCTTCGTCACCTTCCTCCAGCAGAGAACCCGGTGGTGGGTTTTGCTTCTATGGAGACTCTTCGCTTCACATCATATTGAAGAAAACTGTTAGACTTCATTTTGAAGACAGGTTTTTTCATCTAAATTTCTTACAAATCACACCTTTGTGTTTGTTTTAACTTTCATTTGAAACAGGGTTTGTACTCTGTATCTCCTTAGGTGGCGGATTCCAGCGAGTGAGGACACACCTGTACGGCTCTTTGTTGTATTACTTACAGATCGACCAGAGACCAGATGAACCAGACACATTAGAAGCAGGTAGAACCAGATAGATTTCTAATCTTTTCTGTCTCAGAGATTTTAGAGATTCTGTTGTAGAGATTAAGTTACAAAAAAAACCCGTTTTCCGTCTTCTGGCTAAGTAAAGCTGTAATAAATGAGTCTTTATGGAATCATGAAAGCACTTATGTGAAATCGAGGAAGAATGTGTAGTTTTTAAAATTAAGACGATAGTACATGAGTACTATAAAAAAAAACCCCTCAAATACCACTTTAGCTTGTATGCGTTTTTAATTCCCTCTCTTTCTCTCTGGTCCCACTGAACAGTCTGCTGTACATAGCGTGTACATGTCTTTCTCCCCTTTGCAGAGCATCACGGTGCATATCTAGTTGAATCTTTTCAGATGTCTCCGTTGTTCTGTAATACGGAAGTAATGTTTATTTAACCATTTGCATTATCATAGACACTTCCATTGTTTCTATTTTTACTGTCACAAATATGCTGCATCAAATGTTCCGTTATATGCCTTTGTATTTTTCAAGAAGAATGCTTCATGGTAAAATTTCCATGTGAAAGACTATGCGCATTTTTATTTTAATAGATTCTACCAGAGGCGCCTGGGCAGCTCAGTCAGTTGAGCATCTGACTCTCGATTTCAGCTCATGTCATGATCTCACAGTTGTGAGATCTAGCCTCACGCTCAGCGTGGAGCCCGCTTAAGATTCTCTTGCTCCCTCTCCCTATATCCCTCCCCCACTTGTGTGAGTGCTCTATGAAAAAAAAAAGAAAAAAGCTCCTACCAAATGGCTTTCTGCCAGTCTAAACCCTCATCAATAGTGTACCTATATCTTTTTGTACTAATGTGAAATTTTTCTTTTTTTTTTTTTTTTTTAATTTTTTTTCAACGTTTATTTATTTTTTTGGGGGACAGAGAGAGACAGAGCATGAACGGGGGAGGGGCAGAGAGAGAAGGAGACACAGAATCGGAAACAGGCTCCAGCTCTGAGCCATCAGCCCAGAGCCCGACTCGGGGCTCGAACTCCCGGACCGCGAGATCGTGACCTGGCTGAAGTCGGACGCTTAACCGACCTGCGCCACCCAGGTGCCCTGAAATTTTTCTTGAATAAATTCCAAGAGGTAGAATTCTTGGTCAAAGGTAATGGCCTATTTAAAATATTGATAAATCCCACTTCTAAAATAAATTAGCATTTAAAAAAAATTTTTTAACATTTATTTATTTTGAGAGACAGAGTACAGGTGGGGGAGGGGCAGAGAGAGACGGAGCCACAGAATCCAAAGCAGGCTGCAAGCTCCGAGCTGTCACACAGAGCCCGTTGCGAGGCTCGAACTCACAAACCATGAGATCATGACCTGAGCCGAAGTTGGACACTCAACTGACTGAGCCACCCAGGCACCCTTAATTAGCATTGTTAATTAAGAGTAATAATCTGGACTTTTTGGTCTCCAGATATGAAAATGTTTTTAGCCATTCAGTAAATGAATGTATAATACTCTACACCAGAAATGTCCTGCTATTTAAGAACTTGTCATAAGCATCTTTTGATAATGGACTTCCGATACCCGTCTGAGAACCTTTATGAGTATTTGCTGTTTTGTACACAGATTCTTAAAAACCACTCTGTGTGTAAGACCCAGATTATCTCATATTATTCTTTACTGGCTAATATTTTTACATATCTTTCTAAGGAGATAATATAGCCAAATGATGTATTTGTAGAAATGGCCTACCCACTTAAACAAAGCACAAAAATTTTTTAGGATCATTCAAAAGAATAGTTCAGAGAAGCTTTTTAAACAGAGAGAAGCTTTTCTTAAGAGATAATAATGGGGATTCCACTCTCTACTCCTCCCCCTCCAACACACCTCTCCATTTTCCTCTTGTCTGAAAATTTTTAACATTAGATTTAGTGGAATTGGCAAAGTCACTACTTAACCACTAGGTAGAGCTCTACAACATACTTTTTTTTTTTTTTTTTTTTAATTTTTTTTTCAACGTTTATCTATTTTTGGGACAGAGAGAGACAGAGCATGAACAGGGGAGGGGCAGAGAGAGAGGGAGACACAGAATCGGGAAACAGGCTCCAGGCTCTGAGCCATCAGCCCAGAGCCTGACGCGGGGCTCGAACTCACGGACCGTGAGATCGTGACCTGGCTGAAGTCGGACGCTTAACCGACTGCGCCACCCAGGCGCCCCTACAACATACTTTTTATAAGGCGTCATTATCAAGATGAAATAAAGTGGTGTGACCACAAAAGAAAATTCTCCTTTGTTTTTTAATTTTCAAATGATGTATTTTTTAATTTCATCCTTTAATTAGTTTTTTTTTTTTACCACTTAATTGCTGCTTATTTTGACTTATTTTACTTATTTTGGGGGGGCCAGGGCTCAAGTGAGCAAGGGCAGAGAGAGACAGAGAGAAAGGGAGGAGAGAGAGAGAGAAGCGGGGCTCACACAGGGCTCATGTTTTTGCCCGAATCAGGGCCTTGAACTCACCTGATGTGCCATTTGAACTCACGAACCGTGAGATCATGACCTGAGCCAAAGTCAGATGCTGAACGACTGAGCCACCCAGGTGCCCTATTTGGACTTATTTTAAATAGCAAGCACTGTATTTCCTAGACACTAGTGTTTTTAAGTTTCAAGTTAGAAATACTAAATTTAATAAATATTTATTGATACCTACTTTGTATGTGTATGTGCATGTTTTGACATGGTACTACTTTCTATTTTATTTTAAAACAGGAACTGAATTTTTTTTTTAAAGTTTTTATTTATTTTTGAGACAGAGAGAGACAGAGCATGAACGGGGGGAGGGGCAGAGAGAGAGAGAGGGAGACACAGAATCCGAAACAGGCTCCAGGCTCCGAGCCGTCAGCACAGAGCCCGACGCGGGGCTCGAACTCACGGACTGCGAGATCATGACCTGAGCCGAAGTTGGAGGCTCAACCGACCAAGCCACCCAGGCGCCCCTGGAACTGAACTTTTAATGTCTACATACTTATTTTCCATACCTCTTTTACTTTATTTTAACATAACTATGTATACTGGATACCGGGCAGCTATTTTTCCTGTTTTGTGTAAAAAGAATCCTACTCACAGAGACGAAATGACTTGCTTATCTGTGGCAGATCTGATATTAGAAATCAGTTTTCCTTGATTTTTTTTCTCAAGTTTATTATTTGAGAGAGAGCATAGCATGCACATGGGGGAGAGTCAGAGAGGGAGAGAGAGAGAATCCCAAGCAGGCTCCTCCTCACTGTCAGGGTGGAGGCTGATGTGGGGCTCAGACCTCACAATTCGTGAGATCATGACCTGAGCTGAAAGTGGGATTCTGAGCCAGCTGAGCCACCCAGGTGGCTCAGTTTTCTCTATTTTAATAGAATGTTCCTTTTCCTGGCCATAGCATCTCACGTCTTCATCCTTTTTGTTATTGTTGTCTTTTTGTAATTTGTAATTATTTCTTTTAATTTGATAGAATAACACCTACCAGCAGTGTATTTGTAGCTCATAGTACGAAGGGCTAATTTCTAATACGTAAAGAACACCTACGAATCAAACCCAGTAGAAAAAATGGTCAAAGGATATGAGCACACAGTTTAGGGGAAAGAAAATTCAGTTAGCTCTTAAGCATATATTAGCTTTGTGAAAATCACTGTAGGTGGACTCCATCACCTTGAGTTGGCAATGCAGATCTGGGGAGAAACAAAAGCATATATTCTTTGAGTAAAATTCTTTGGAAGATTCATATATGTCAAGAACAGTGCAGTTAAAATCTGACATTTTGTTTGTTTGCATATGTAATCCCTGGGGGTTAGTTTGACAAGAGTTGACATCATGACTATCTCTCTTTGTATTCTTTTTTTTTTTTTTTTAACTTTTTAAGTGTTGATTTTTATCAGTTTTTGAGAAAGACACAGTGCGCATGGGGGAGGGGCAGAGAGAGAGGGAGACACAGAATCTGAAGCAGGCTCCAGGCTCTGAGCTGTCAGCATAGAGCCCGACACGGGGCCAAAATCCACAAACCATGAGGTCATGGACCTGAGCAGAAGTTGGACGCTTAACCGACTGAGGCCACCTAGGCACCCTCTTTTTATTCTTTTCAATCTTTTATTTTTTCTCATTTCTACCAGTGACCACGGGAGAAAATACAGATAATTTGACCAAAGCGTAATGTTTAATATGAAGCCCTGTTGCTGTATTCTTAATTTCTTTATTCGTTTGTTTCTTCAGCTTTAGTATTATAAAAATACTTCACATTTAAATACAGATAATTACAAAGATACACATCTTCAGCACATTTTTATAAGATTATTATTTTCAATAAAAGTTTATTTATAAAGCCAACTTATAAAGTTATGCTAACACATCAGAGCCATGATATAGTGCATCTTCCGTAGTTTTATTTTGTAAGATTAGCCCTATTTGAATGTTCTGTATAATCTCAGTAAAATGGATTAAATTGTTGCAATTTTAAGTACTTTCATTATGAGCTTTTTTCATAGGTTCTCTTTCCTTTGAATTGGCTCTTTTTCCCCTTAAATTTGGTAAGTTAATTGTACTCAGTTTTGTATTTCTTTATAAGTAAGAATTAGAAATTGTCATAAACATAAGAATTTTCTTCTCTGCTCATAGTTCTTTTGGGCTCTTGTGACCTTTGAGCAAGAATATTCTGTTCTTTGTGAACCATAATATCTATTCATCTTGTTTTAAAAAGAAGATTAGAAAAGACAACCTATTGCCATTATTAAATTTTTGAGAAACCAGAGCATCTGGGTGGCTCAGTCAGTTAAGCATCCAACTCTTGGTCTCAGCTCAGGTCATGATCTCACAGATCATGAGTTTGAGCCTCGAGTTGGGCTTTGCACTGACAGCATGAAGCCTGCTTGGGATTCTGCCTCTCCCTCTCTCTGCCTCTCTCTCGCTCTCTCAAAGGTTTATTTATTTTGAGAGAGAGAGAAAGGGGAGAGAGAGAGAATCTCAAGCAGACTGTGATATTAGTGTGAAGCCAACATGGGGTTTAAATCCATGAACCGTGAGTGAGATCATGACCTAAGTTTGAATCAGGAATTGGTCACTTAACCAACTGAGCCATCCAGCACCCCATAAATAACTTAAAAAATTTTTTTTTGATAATCTTATTGTGACATTAAAAATTGTATGGTCTAGGCATTAGTATGATCTGGCATTATAGTATAAATACACCTATAAGTCATAAAGTAGTGGGACTAAAAGGATTATATAGAACATCTTGCCTTCCTCTGGACTCTGTTCTTTGAGTCTGATTCCAACAAGTGACTTAAAAATACTAGCTATACTATGGGTTGTGTGTAGTAAAATGCAGGCTCTTTGCTTGATGTGAATTTAGATGTACATTTCTCATCATTTTATTTTTACAACCTGAGTCAAAGTCCTAGAACCTGAGAACCTGATTAAAAATTAATAATTGGGTATTTAAAAAATATTTTAGCTTTTGTTTTTTATTTCAAAATAAATACTGAATGAGGAAATTTAGAACATATTATAAACAAAGGTAAGAAGAAGCCCCACATTCTACCCTGCTAAGATAACCATTGCAACATTTTGTTATAGCCAGCCATATTGACTTAAAATCTCCTGTCTTTTCACTCAGTATTTTATCAGCTTTTTTCTTTGTTAAATAATATTTTTAATAGCTCTATACATTTTGTCACTTATGGGTATACCATCACTTAGCTTGTCCGTTTTGGACATTTAGATTATTTCCGGTTTTTCACAATATGAATAACAAATCTGATCTCATTTGGTGGTTGATTATTTCACTTATTCCAAAAGCAGGAAATATTAATTAGGTTCTTGTTTTCATAAGGATTATATTCTAGTATAAATGACAGTATATGTATTTATAAAACAGGAAGCATTAAGTTGGGTGATACAGGCTAGATGCCAGCAAACTTTTTCTGTAAAGGCCAGTTAGTGAATATTTTAGATTTTGCAAGCCATATGCTCTCTGTTGCAGCTACTCACCCCTGCCTTATAGTGTGAAGGCAGCCAGAGACTGCAGTTGAGTGACCATGGCTCTGTCACATCACAGCTTTATAAAACAGGTCAGATTTTGCTCTCAGCCCTTAGTTTTTGAACCCCAAGTGTAAATTATAAGAGGTATAGAAAAAAGAAAATCAAGACTTTCACTGGGCTTTGCAGGTGAAGTTGTATTTACATAGGAATAAATGGAGGGCTCTTCAAGCAAGACCCAAACTTAGGAGGGAGTAAAGACTAAGGAGGATGTCTTTGCTATAAGCAAGGGTTGTGGAAAATAAACGGTTGGTGGGAAATAAAATGGAGTGAAAGGGTAGGACCATATTAATGACCTTGCAAATGAAATTGCAGTGTTAAAGCTAGTTGGATTAAGCAGTTGATAGCCACATTAAGTTACTGAGAAAAGTGCTATGAAGTTGGTATTTAGAAAGTTTGTATGGCAGTGATTTATAAGGTATGTTGGCAAGAAGGAACAGTTTTGGTGTAAAAGAAACTAACTTGGTGGTTTCTAATGAACTAATTTACCCTCCAAAAACGAAAATTAAAAGAAAGTTCTAATTAAGTTGCAACCTTAGGATTTTCCTTATTTCTAGGTGGTACTGTTAATAAAATGTGAACTTAGAGATCTGTTCACAGTTGGAAAATGCAAATCAGTTGTTTCTTTACGACTAAGCCTGGTCTTCTGCAATCCTTGATTTCAGTTTTCTCTGTAAAACCGTAGGGGCTCTTGGAGGAGTGTCATCAGGGTTTGTGTGGAGGAGTCCCGGAGAGTGATGTTCCAGCAGCCCTCTGCCCTCATTTCAGCCAGTTTGAAATCTGGAATCTGTGGCTAAAACTACAAATTACAAAGTAGTGGCTTTCAGACTTTTATTCACAACCTTTATTCAGACAATTTTGTAGCGGTCCTGTGTGTAAACAGAAAAGATGCTATAGCTCCTCAGGCTGGCTTTGTGAAAACCCATCCTGAGGGCATCTGGTGGCATCTCTGGAGCACATTTCTGAGCTTTCTCTAACCTGTCCGTCAGTAATTAATGTTGTGCTACTGTGCTAGCCACTGTGCTAAATACCAGGACAATAATGGTGGGCAAGACAGAATCCGGATGTAACACAACCTGATGTACTGGTAAATAAGTACTATGCAGAAAATGAGGTAGTGCTGTGCTGTGTATGTGTAGGGCGAGTTGGATGTAGCTGAGAAGTGATGTTAGAGGCTGGAATGATGAAGACGAGGCAGCCATGCTGAGATCTGAGGAAAAACCCGAAAGATCAAAGTGCAGAGATCCTGAGACCAAAGTGGTGAATGTGAGGGACAGAAAGGCTCGTGTGGTGACAGCCAGCGGAAGAGGGAAAGAGTGGAAGATGAGGTTGAGCAGGAGATGGAGACAGATGACGTGAGGGAATGGATGTGATTGAGAAACATAAAAATCCCATACCCTCCTTTGACAGTTATTGAAATTAAAAATAAGGACGACTGAAACAAAAGTAGCGGTAAAAATATTTGAGGGGGAAAAATATTATTAAAACTCTGCAAGTTTGCCTTCTGCGAACATTATAATGGAACGTAAGGCACAATGTGGGTTACTTTTATTTTTCATGATTTAACCTTCTTCGTTTATACTCTCCGTTCTGATCAGTTCATCTTGAGAACTTTTCTCTGATTTAAAAATAGTTGCCGTGTAGTAGTTGTAAAAAGTCATAAGATTGGTTTGAAATACAGGTTATGGCTTTATGTAATACATTTTTGAAACTCTTCTAGAAGGTTTACATGAATCTTAGTAAAATATATGATCATATCTTTAATTATCTTTGTATATTTAAATTATTTTCATAAGGGGTATGCTTTTTTAATAAGTATTTTTAATAAGTATTTCAATTACAAAATATAAATAAAATCTGATTTTTTTGGAAGCAGATTTTTGTCGACTTTGTACCTAACTTTTTTTAGTCAAAATTCTCGTAGATCTCAATAAAGGATGAAAATAGATTGATCAGCAGAATAAATACAGGATATTGGTTCTCTTATTGTCTTATAATTCATTTTGATTTTGGGCGTGTGGGTGTCTCAGTCAGTCTGACTCTTGATTTTGGCTCAGATCATGATCTCACAATTCATGGGATTGAGCCCCACCTCAGGCTCTGCACTGAGCATAGGGCTTGCTTCGGATTCTCTCTCTCCCTCCCTCTGCCCCTCCCCTGCTCATGTGCACGCACATATGTGCATTTACTCTCACAAAAATAAACATTGAAAAAAGTAGTTCATTTGATTTATTTAAGAATAGGGAGTTTATCCTTTTCATAATACAGTTGTCACCTTAGTGTACAATGTGTGCATTGTGTTTTTGAAGTTTAGCTGCCTAGACCCATTGGTTGGTGGGCCCTTGGGTACTACATGAAATAATGGAGGGATTTTTTTTTTCTTGTTCTATATGAAGTGTAATTGCTCAGTCACCACACTGTTTTTTATTGGGTGTTTTAAATATTTTCTGTTGTAACCCTTTTAGCCAAGAAAACCATGTGGGAAAGGCTGACAGCCCCTGAAGATGTATTTAGTAAATTACAACGAGAAAACATAGCCATCATTGAGAGCTACGGTGCTGCCCTCATGGAAGTGGTCTGTCGAGATGCTTGTGATGGCCATGAGATTGGAAGGGTACAGTAACTCCTGTTTAGTATAACAATTGAATAAATATTTTGACTTATTAAGGTATAAACTGAATTAACTTTGCAAATGCATGTTATAATTGAGAATTATTGTCTGCAATATATTTTAGTGAATTGTTTTTAATGTTAATTTTTGAGAGAGAGAGAGAGAGAGAAAGAGAGGGGAGGTGCAGACAGAGAGGGAGTCACAGAATCCAAAGCAGGCTCAAGGCTCTGAGCTGTCAGCACAGAGCCGGATGCGGGGCTCGAACTCACAAACCACCGAATCATGACCTGAGCTGAAATCAGATGCTTTAACCAACTGAGCCACCCAGGCGCCCCTACTGAATTTTCTTATTGTTATAATTTGGAATTCTATTTATTTATTCATATGTTTCTTTATTTCTGTTCAGAATCTCAGTTCAGAATTTCCCTCAGCATAATCTTCTGCTGATTGTGAGGTTAGCCTTACACTGGTAGAATGCCTGCTAATAAAGATCTTTGGTTAAGAGAATACTGGGTACACAGGTTTTATACTGAATATGTCTTTCTTTGCTTGTGGAGGGGAATTTGCATTATAATTCTTTAAAATACTGTACCACACTGGTAATAATACAATGAGAAGATAACTTCCTGCTAATGAAAGAGTTCATAGTATTTGAATCATATACAGCTGATCCTTAAACAACACGGGTTTAAAACTGCGTGGGTCCACTTACTGTGCAGATTTGTTTTGACAGATACAGTACAGAACTGTAAATGTATTTCTCTTTTTTGAACATTTTTTTTTCCTCTAGCTTACTTAATTGGAAGAATACAGTATGTAATACATATAAGATAAAAAATATGTGTTAATCAACTATTTATGTATCCACCAGGCTTCTGGTCAGCAGTAGGCTCTTAGTAATTATAAGGTTGTGGGGAATCAAAAAGTTATACATGGATTTTCAACTGTGCTCCTAACCCCCGTGTTGTTCAGGGGTCAGACGTATTTGAAGATGGTGGGAAACAGGCCTTTAAGAAATAGGATGAATATAAACTGTGTAGTAAGTTCTTGTGTTCAAAACAAAACAAAACAGTTTAAGTGTTGTTATGCATAGAAAAAGGACTGAAGAGGAGAGAGGCCAAAATGGAGTAGCAGTGTTGATCAGGCCACATATATTCTATATGCTTTTCTATGTTTTCTAGGTTTCCTGTAATGTGCATGTATACTTCACAATTAGGGGGAAAAAGCTATTTTTACAAGTTCCTCTTTTCTCCTTTATTAATAAATCAAGATTCTGTATACATAGCTCTCAAGTTTCTTAAAAGTAAAAAAAACCAACAAAATAAAATTACTTGCAAGCTCCCATTTCCCTTGTAAGAAAAGCTCTAAATATTTCATATCAAGGGAGTTTCTGTCCTTGGTCTTGGTAGCCATCTCCATGTTTTGGGCTTTGATTTTGTTCTTCTTCAGATGCTGGCGCTGGCTCTACTTGATCGGATCGTCTCCGTAGATAAACAGCAGCATTGGCTCTTGTACCTTTCTAACAGTGGCTACTTGAAGGTGCTCGTGGACAGCTTGTAGAAGATTGACCATACTTTGCAGAGCTTATTAACGCCACAACCTCCCCTCTTAAAAGCCTTTATACTTACGAATCCAAAATGGTAAGACTTTGTATTCATTTGAATTAGATCAACCCGCTCACTTCCTCTTAGAGCAGTAGATGTATTAAAGAACGTTAATGTGGCCGACATGTTTGTATTTCTGTCATGTAAGCTATAATCATTTCAAGAGTTTTAAATTTGGAAACATTGTTAGAAATGTAGCTTCAAAGCATGCCAAAGATGAGTTGAAGTGATCCCGAGAGGGTTAGCCGGGTAATGGAACTGCTTGCTCCTCATTCAGGTTGCTGATGATGGGGAATAATGGGACGCTGAGTGCTCTGAGGAGAGCAGTAAGCAAAATTGTCTCTTCACCACAGAATTCAGACTGTATTAGGCTGCCTGTGGAACATTCCAACGTAGCTGTGCTGGTTCTAGTTTAAACACGAGATTTTCAATACCATATATAATGCATCATTTCCTTTCCTTCAGATTGGTTTTCTCTGTTTCCTCCTGGTTGAGAATACTACAGAGTCACAATAATGGAAGCACTAAAGTCTTGGACCCGTTATTTAACTCCCCCCTCCTTTATTTATTCAACAAGTGTTTATTAAATACCTATTATATGCCAGGTGTGGCAGTAGGTGCTAGAGATACAGCTATGAGCAAAACCATCTCCCCCCGCCTCCATATGCCCACGTGATGATAAGTAGGACTACAGTTGAGTTGAATACTGTTTCTTGCAAGGCACTGTACTGTGACACCTCAGATATGCTGTGTTTAATCCTCGGAGAATCCCGTGTATAATGTGCCCCGCAGAGCAAGCTCGGAATTTCTCTTCAGTATGATGAGAGATCAGAAATATGCTGTGAGAGAGGTCTCATTTTTATCTGAGGCCCTGGATATGATTTCTGTATTGATGCTTTTCCTTTGTAACTTCTTAGGCATTTCTTACAAGAGTGGCCAAGATACAGGCAGGGCGCTTTAGAGCTGCTGAGGTCTGGGGTATAGTGCGACTGGCGCAGTGCCAGGTCTATGACATGCGCCCAGAGATGGACCCGCAGGGTAAGTGTCCGTATACGCTGGTATTGTTTCCGTACTGTTCCTTCATTGTAAAGGATTAGCGAGGAAAAAGAAATTCCAAACGAAATCTTCACCATTGGTTTATCATTCTTTTTGAGCAGTACTCTTTCACACCTTGATAACTTTAATTTTGGTCCTACATCCCTGCCTTTTACTAGTAAATGGAAGTTGCTAATAAGGTAAGAGTAGGAGGGGAACCTAATGCTTTCCATTTTAGGGCAGTAATAGGGAAATAGGAGAGCATTTTGTTAGTAAATGGTTTTCTTCCCAACTTTAGTCTTCTGTTCAATAGAATATATATTTTAGTTATACTGGTCCTTTAAAGTATTATAGTGAAATTATAATTTGTTGTGGATTTCTTATTCCTGATGACTTGAATAGTATTTTATATTTTTCTTTTTGTAGCGTTTTGCCACCTGCTTGTACATTTGAAAGCTTTTAGGTCAAATTATTTAAGTTTCAAGCTTCTTAACAGATTTCTTGGTTCAGTTTGAATATGGGTTTTGGGTTTTTTGTTTTTGTTTTGTTTTTGTTCTTCATTTTGTCTACTGGCTGCAGCATTGTTAGCCTATCCTCTTGGAAGTAAATAACACTGTTTTACTAATTTTCTTCATAAGCCCATTGCCAAATTGAATATTTGAGTTTTTCTAGGATTAACTATAGAACTGTTTTACCTCCAGAAAAGAAATGTAGGTGTTTTTTTTTTGTTGTTTTGTTTTCTGAAGTTTTAAACATAACAGCTATTATTTTCGCCTTAGGTAAAGAGGATTGAGTTAATTACATTCCTGGGTCTTGGCATATAATCACTTGTCTGTGCAAAGCTTTTCTCTTATTTATTTCGGTGTTTTGTGTCCATTCTCTTCATTCGGCAACCACTTTCTTTTGTCTAAAAATTTAAATATTTATAATAATAATATTTTATTAATACCTAATCTTAAAAGTTCAGTGATATTAGGGGCACCTGGGTGGCTCAGTCGGTAAGCATCTGACTTCAGCTCAGGTCATGATCTCAATGGTTCATGAGTTTGAGCCCCCATCAGAGTCTGGAGCCTACTTCAGATTCTGTGTGTGTGTGTGTGTGTGTGGTGTCTGTCTGTCTGTCTCTCTCGCTCGCTCTCGCTCCCCCTGCTCATGCTCTGTCTCTCCTTCAAAATGAATAAACATTAAAAAAAAAAATTTTTTTTTAAGTTAAGTGATTTTACAGCTTCGTTTTAACTTTTTAAAGTCTTGATTTTTTAAATCTAATGGGCACAGTAGATTCATTTTGGCTGTGGGTATAGGAGGGGGAAACTGGGGAAATAACTTGTTTTTATTTGTTTCTTGCTTATAGTTTCTATGGCCCAAGGGAGCTTTCAGAGTAGAATAAATATTTTAGGAAATTCCAAGCATTGTCTTCAAATTATGCAGATTTTCTTTACTGAGTTTTTTCATAATTGAAATAACTCCGTTTTTACTGTCTATATGAGATGGAGAATTCTCATTAGTAGCTTCACATCTTAATCAGGCACCTGTGATTGTTTGCCATGGAGATGGGCAGGAACTGTTAGCGTCCCTTAACTCTTGGACTGTCGCTCTCTCCTTGTTGGGTGGAAATGAATGAAGCATGTTTGGCATGAGAGACCCGCCAGTTTTCATCCCTGCCCCCGTGGACCGCTACCGGCAGATTCTGCTCCCGGCTCTCCGCTTGTGCCAGGTCATCCTCACGTCCAGCACGGCCCAGCACTTGCAGGCAGCAGGCCAGGTAAGAAGAGTCATTGGCCTGGAGGTCGTCTGGTGCAGGGGCTGCGTTTTAGAGTTGCAGAAACCCTAGGCATAGACAGCATCCATGGGTTCACCGTCCACTGTGGCAGACCCGGGCACTGATAGCCAGTCCCCTGGTACCTTGCGTGAACTTCACCAGCCCATTCTTACATATACTCTTATTTGAATGAAACCCCACAGTGAAGAATGGAATAGTGAGATGGAAAGCAAGAGCTCAAAATGTGTTCTTCTGTAAAGGGAAGTGGTTATGATGATAGGAATAAGCTGCTTCTAAAATGTGGTTTAACCAGGGATTTAGTGAGAGGCCATACACTATGTTAGGCCTTGCAGAAAGTATAAAGGATAGATGATAATGGCACATTTAATTGTGTATTTAGAGAACGAAGTAATTGAAGTAAGTGAATTTTCTAACTAAAATTTTTTTCATTGAGCACCAGAAATTCGTTTTATTTTCCTCTCTTTTCAGTTGAAAACCTTCAAAAAAGAAATCTTTGTCTCTTTAAACTAATAATACAATATATAATCTAGCCATTCACCGATTAGACTTATCATTATGACTCTGGAGTCTTTATTGTTTTGCCCTATTATTGCAACACCCTCCAGAACTGTGTCCCAATACTCATGTAATGTTATGTGCTTTCCCTGTCTTCAGTCTCCAGGCTTATGTCACCAGGGTAGAATGCTGCTGTTTCTAACATAGCACCGTGGTTTTGTTTTGTTTTGTTTATGTATTTTTTTTTAATTTTTTAAGTTATTTATTTTGAGAGAGTGTGCTTGTGTCCACACCCGGGAGTGCGCCCCTGAGTGGGGGAGGGGCAGAAAGAAAAGGAGAGAGAGAATCCCAAGCATGCTCCACGTTGTCAGTGCAGAGCCTGGTGCGGGTCTCAAACCAAGAACCATGAGATCATTACCTGAGCCGAAGGTGGGCGCTTAACAGACTGAGCCACCTAGGCACCCGGTTTTTTTCTTTTTTCCCTTTTTATAAGAGAGAGAGCACGCGAGTCGGGGAGGGGCAGAGGGGGTGAGAGAGAGAATCCTAAGCAGTCTCCGTGCTCAGTGTGCAGCCCGATGTGAGACTTGATCCCACAACCCCGGGATCATGACCTGAGCTAATATCAAGAGTCGGACACTCAACCGACTGAGCCACCCAGGCGCCTCGACATCTTGTTTTATACTGCGTTAGTACATCTTACCCCTTTCATATGTGGCCTTTGGGTCAGTTCTTTAAAACTCAGAGACTTCCCCTGTCTTCTCTTTTATTGAGATTAAGATTTTTTTTTTTTTAATTTTTTTTTTTTTCAACGTTTATTTATTTTTGGGACAGCGAGAGACAGAGCATGAACGGGGGAGGGGCAGAGAGAGAGGGAGACACAGAGTCGGAAACAGGCTCCAGGCTCTGAGCCATCAGCCCAGAGCCCGACGCGGGGCTCGAACTCACAGACCGCGAGATCGTGACCTGGCTGAAGTCGGACGCTTAACCGACTGCGCCACCCAGGCGCCCCTTAAGATTTTTTTTTATTCCAAGTGGGACATCGTGATGATATAAGATTCTCTAATGCCACTCTTGCACTGGCTATCGCAGAATCCCCCAAGGCGCTTGTTTTAAAAACACAGATTACGGAGCACCACATCCAGCAGTTATGGGCTAAGGCCAGGAATCTGAATTAGAACCTCAAAAGGGACACAGTTGCTGAGTGATTCAGATGTTTGGCTTGTTTTGGCATAGAGGCTCAGCCTTCAAGGCGTTTAATCGAGTTGAGGAGACATCCCGTGTGAAACTAGAGTCCATGATGGTAGGCTGGAAAATGCCAGTGTGGAAGGGCGCAGTTTAGAGGGCAGGGTTTTCTCTCGTTTGTATTTACCATATCAAAAGGAGAATTTAACAAAAGCTTTTTATGTGATTGTCCCCATGTCAGGCCAATCAGATTTTTATAGAGCAACTTAAATTCAGTAAGTCATTTTTATATCCATTTATTTTAAACTCCTGTTCTAGTTCCACTTGGACAAAATAAAAGAAACTGAGAGTTAAGTAACAGTATTCATACAGTAGTTCTAAGTTATACTTTTCAACCGTAGCCTCTAAATACAGTAATTTCTGAACTTTGAAATGATCTTTCATGTGAATTTTAGGTAAATATTTGCTTCTTGAAGAAATAAGCCACATAAATGCAAAAGACGATTCTTATATTACGTTCATTGTGATTCATGACATTGAATTTCTGGCTTCAGCGTACTAAAAAAAGATGAATTATAAATTCATAATACAGTTTTCCCTCCTGTTGACCTCTGTTTTTTCCATTTCTCTCCCTTCTCCTTGGCTCAGGTGTTGCAGTTTCTCATTTCGCATTCTGATACCATCCAAGCAATCCTGCGCTGCCAGGACGTGAGCGCTGGGTCCCTGCAGGAACTGGCTCTACTGACGGGAATTATAAGTAAAGCAGCACTTCCTGGTGAGTCGATTATGTTGGATGGACTTTGAAATTCTTTACAGACTGACGTACGCTTAATAGAATGAGGTTCTTATGGCTTTGCGATACATAGGACTTACTTGAAATTGGTCCTAACCGTTAACTGCTTTTTTTTTTTTAATTAGTCAGTTTTTATTTATAAGAGTGATATATGTCATACAAAAATTCAGAGTTCAAGAAAATAATGACTACTCAAAACCTCACTGCCTAGAATTTACCAAGTGTTTTTTAGTATATATGCTGCTGAAGTGAGCCTTTCAAACGTTGTTTTATATGTACGTACACGAGACAGGGACGGAGGCACACAGAGATAACTTACGAGAATGACATTATTTTTCACGTGCATTGTTAGAAAACTATTTAATTTTATGTGAGTTTAACAGATTAAGAAATTAATTGAAGAGAGGAACACCTGGGTGGCTCAGTTGGCTAAGCATCTGACTCTTGATCTTGACTCAGGTCGTGATCTCGTGATTCATGAGATTGAGCCCCAATTCAGGCCCTGTGCTGACAGTGCAGTCTGCTTGGGATTCTCTCTCTCCTTCTTTCTCTGTCCCTCCCCCTCTCTCTCCCTCTTTCTCTCTCTTTCTCTCCCCTTCTCTCTCTCTCAAAAGAAAAAGAAATTAATTGAAAGAAAAACTGAAGACCTTGTTGAATTCCAGACAAATGTTTTTTTTTTTTACTACAAGATTACAAGAGCTGTTAGTTCTTAAATGATCACTGTGATGAAGAAGGAAAAAAAGATTATGAAACATTATTAAGATATTTGGTTATTTTTTTTCCTTTGAATTTCCTTACCACCTGTATATTTTAGACAGAATCAATTAACTCCTATAGTATGGAAGACTGAAATCATGAGTTCTTTTATACTTCTTTTTCCACCTTCAGATTATCTTTGCCTATATTATTTTTACTTTGTCAGGTTTATTACATTCAGACCTGTACCTGTGAAACCTTCCAGCTGTTCAGTTTTACTTGTATATTTACATGCATTCACTGAAACACACCATGTTTTTTCCCCCACAGCTTCACTGTTCTTAGTTCTTTCTTTCAATTTATCTCTTGGTATTTTTAATTTGTATTGAGGTCCTTTCCCCCAAGAAAAAGTATATTATAGTCCCTGAATTTTCTAATGTTTATCAGCATCTAAAGGTTGCCTCTTTTTCTCCCTCTCTCTCTGCCCCTCCCCTGCTCATACTCTGTCTCTCTCTCTCTCTCTCAAAAATAAACAAACATTAAAATTTTTTTAAAAAGGGGGAACACCTGGGTGGCTCAGTTTGTTAAGTGTCCGACTTCAGCTCAGGTCATGATTTCACAGCTCATGGGTTCGAGCCCAACGTCAGGCTCTGTGCTGCCAGCTCAGAGCCTGGAGCCTGCTTCGGATTCTGTGTCTCCCTCTCTCTCTGCCCCTCCCTCGCTCATGCTCTGTCTCTGCCTCTTGCTCTCTCAAAAATAAATAAACATTAAAAAAAAATTAAAAAAAAATACAGGTTGCCTCTTTTCGTGAAAGATGGCATGGCTGATTATGATTCTTTCCCTCAGAACTTATAATATTAACGATAACAGCTTGCATTTATTAAGCATAATGTGCCAAGTACTATTTCTTTAAACACTTAGCATATTTATTTAATTCTCACAAGGGTCTTATGAGGTAGAACTGTTTTCCACATTTTACAGGTGAGAAAACTGAGGCACAGAGAGGTTACCTTGTCCAAAGTCACATAGATAATACTGCTGGTGTAGTTTCCCAGCCAATATGGCTTCTGAGCCTGTGCAGTTAACTAGTAGGCTACATTATCTCCACTATGTTGCTATGGAGAAGGCTGAGGCCAGCCCAGGATTCTACCCCACCACCGATATGTTTTCCTCTCTGAGGGGTGTCAGTGTTTGAGCCCGTGGTACTGGGAGAGCGAGCGGGTTTGGCTGGGCAGAGTGCAGTGCCTGTTGAAGCACTTAGGCCTGTGCTTATTCTGAGGAGAGCCCAGCTTCCACTCTGCCCAGTCACGGTGTGTCCCAGTGCCGTGCGCTTGTCGTGCTCATTCCCCACTCATGCCAGTGTCTTTCAATGATACCAAGTCAGGCCATCCTTCCTGCCTCTGCTGAGGTCCCACGATGCTTTGTAGTGGTTCTCCTAACCGTTTTCCCCTTGGTTTCCCCGGGGCCTTACCTAAGTACTGTAAAAGGCTTCTTTGCAAATTGAAGAGTGTCCATGAGAATTTGCAAATGTTTTTGGTTTAATCTTTTTTTTTTTTTGACATTGCTTCTGAGGAGTGGAATAAGGGTCATGGGCTGAATCGTGCTGCTTACTTCAGAATTTTCTCTAGTTTTTTTTCTTTGCCATCACCATTTTTCACTATTTATGGCATAATTCTTCCCCCACCCCCTTGTGCTGAATTTTGTTCATTTTGTAGGTTGATGACAGGAGGGACATTCTATGATGCTCCTTCATTCTGCCATCTTAGCCTAGAAGTGCTGAGTTAGGTATCAAAAGAATTTACCTTTTATCAAATCCTCTCTGACAAGGTGGTTTTATTCATGATGTCTTCTGTCAGTAACTTTTTTAAATGCCTAAATTTTCTATATTTTGCTAATAGCATCATTTGACCCTGTCATCGTATTAAGATTGTATTAAGAAAAGCACTTTATTTTATCTTATTAATGTTTTTTTGTTTGTTTATTGAGAGTGAGAGAGGGAGGGAGCAAGTACAAGCAGAGAGGGGCAGAGAGAGAGGGAGAGAGAGAATCCCGAACAGGCTCCTTCCAGTTAGCACAGAGCCCAAAGCAGGACTTGATCGCATGACCACGAGATCATGACCCGAGTTGAAATCAGGAGTTGGATGACCGACCAACTGAGCCACCCAGGTGCCCCAGCAGTTTCACAGGCTTGTGATAAATTCCAACAAAAGAAAAGTACAAGTGGTGCAGCGGCTCTCTAAAGTGGTTTAGGGAACAGCGACCAGCAGTTCTCGTTCTCTAAAAGGAATTAGGTATCAACTTAGCTTATTTTTTTGAGAAGTTTCTCTGCATATGGCGTCAAATTGTCCCCTCCCTACACAAGTGAAATCAGATGATACGCACTTCTATGTAAGTAAGTAACTTCTTTTTTCCAGTTTGTCTTGGAGATCTTTTCCCTCATCACATAGAGCTCCTACCTCATTCTTTTAAATTGGGTATCATTTTCCAGTTGCGAGAGTTAACCAGGTCTTTGTTCTTTAACCAGACACCTGTAACATGTTTACTGTTTCCAAGCTTTTTAAAAAATTTCCAACAGTGTTGCATTTAATAACTGTGTATGTATGTCTGTGTGTGTGTCTATGTGTATATATAGGCATTTTTGTAGATTTGAGCTGGTAGGCTTGATAAATGCCTGGCAGTCGTTGGCCAGAAAATAAAAACACTTAAATTTTTCTTCTGAAGATAATGACAAACACCCTCCCAAAAGTTTCAGACAAACTTGTAACAGTTTTCACTCCTATCAACCCCACTCTGCACAGTTCAGCCTTTGATGACATACTGTTTTGTATTCTCCTGTAATTTTACTATATATTTTTTTATCTTAAATTCTCACATTAAATTTTAAGCCCATTTATAACTGTGTCCCCCATATTGCCTAGCCTCATACCAGTTATGTCATATGTCCTCAAATACTAACCAAAAGGTTAATTTTTTTTCTATGACCCACAAATATTCTGGAAAGTGTTTTGGAGTTGAGACCAATGTAAATGGTACACCGAGTACTCATTCGGCACTTAGCAGAAGCATCTTATAGAAACTGAGAGCGTCTTACAGAAACAGAATTGGTAGTCTTTTTTTTTTTTTTTTTTAAGATTCTGTCTTTTTTTTTTTTTTTTAAACGTTTTATTTATTTTTGAGACAGAGAGAGACAGAGCATGAACGGGGCAGGGGCAGAGAGAGAGGGAGACACCCAATTGGAAGCAGGCTCCAGGCTCTGAGCCGTCAGCCCAGAGCCGGATGCGGGGCTCAAGCTCAGACTGCAAGATTGTGACCTGAGCTGAAGTCGGACGCTTAACCGACTGAGCCACCCAGGCGCCCCAAAGATTCTGTTTTTAAGTAATCTCTACACCCAACATGGGGCTTGAACTTACAACCCTGAGATCAAGAGTCGCATCTTCCACTGACTGAGCCAGTCAGGTGCCTCCCAAGTAGTCTTTTAAAGAGAGGCAGCAGGTGGAAAAAAGGAACTGGGGAATAGCAATACATGTTGCAGAAATCAGGAAACTTGAGAACAGAGAGGAAAAGGTCCACATTTCATGGTGGTGTTAGGTACAAGGTCCAGCTTTAAGGGGTAGGATGGGAAAGAGGGTTTAAAAATACAAGCAGCAAATGTGGACAAAATATTTCAAGAATTTGGTATTAACCATATTTTCACTTATTTGGGGGTTTTATTTTTTGGAGTACAAGGGAGACCTGAACGTGTTTTCAAATAGGGAAAAATCTTCTGTGGCAGGGTAGATTTGGATAAGCTGGAAAAGTGATCCTCAGAGCAAACTCCCAGAGGAGGTGGAGAAGGGAAGGGATGGGATCTAGTGGAATAATGAGGCACAGGTGCGGCACAGCAAGCCAGCATGTGAGGTCGTGGGCTGACAAATCTAGAAAGAGGAGGTCTTGTTACTATAAGGAGCAAAAGATAAGGTTCTGGGTTACACGCTCTAGAGCGTATGCTTGGAGGTAAGGACTGAATTAAGGAGATTGTGAAAACAAAGGGTGGCTAGGACGGGTTCAGGTGGGTCATGAGCATGAGTACAGCCATGGAAGAAAGGAAGAAACCAGCAGAGTGAGTGAGCTGCGTGTTTACCTGGCGAACTCGATGGAAGTAAAGGGTGTTCGTCCCGGTACTGTAAGATTGATCAACTTGATTTAAGAATTCTGTAATAAGTCTAAACAGAAGTTTAATGGGAACTTTTGTGTGTACGTGCAAACTCTACTTTGCCTAAGGGGAAAAGGAAAAAAAAATCAGATGATACAGTACCTAGAAGAGTTAAAAGAAAAAAAATACATTTCATTTTTAGTGTTTTATATCCTAAACTCTTTCAGCAGGAGAGAGTAATTTACTTCTGAGTTTAGAACATTTTTAACTTTTATGGTTATAAATGAAAAGTAGATTTATCTCAAAAACTTTAAAAAGTGCCTTTTGAAATCACAAATTCAGTCTAGATTTAGATTGCATTTGAGCGAACATGTAGTGGTGTGCTTATAGTCTTTGTGAAGTTGTATTTCCCAGAACTCCTTCATGGCAAGTCTGTGTCTTTTCTTGTACATAAAGAATATAAAATACTCGAATCGTTCTTCCTAGTTTTTAAATGTTTTTATTTTGTTGACTTTAAAACTGTATTTAAAAGCATTCCAAATTTTATCAGGTATATTAAGTGAACTTGATATTGATGCAAATGAAGGATCTCTAATGGAGCTACAGGGACATATTGGAAGATTCCAGGTAACTGACTCTTACTTCTTTAAAGAGTAGTACTGTAAGACAACAAAATACAACAGCCCTCTTATCCATCCTCCCTGTTCTGGTTCCTGGATTTGGGCAGACCCTCTCAACGGTTTTTAATCTATTATCTCTAAATAAATATGCTTATTTTTGAATTTTAGGAATCATCTGTTGATTTTCCATTGAGAAGGGTGAGAACTTAAGATCCCTTTTTTCCTTTCCTTCCACCATACAGTATGGACACTTCTCACAACACCCCTCCACCCACTGCCGAAACTCAATATAATTATGAATTTGATTAGATCAGTACTTAGTGTTATGCTGTTATTATTATGTAAATGTAGTATTTGAAAAAGAATGGGTGATAGGTTACTTTTGGGCACAACATTATGTTTTCCCTAGAGTGAATAATTATTTCTTTTTTTATTTGCTTGGTTTTTATGTGTTTATTTCTAAGCTCTCTTCCAGTTGTGTGATCTCCTTTAATATATTCAAGCATATTAGATAGCTTATCAACTAGATATTTATCACAGTCTTTCTGGGAGCCTCCTGGCCTGCTTTGATCCGGACATCTTCGTTTTTGATTGGCTGCAGAGTAATTATATTTATATACTAGAATTTATATTTCATTGTTTTTGATATAGTAATTTTCTTAACCAACCAATCCTCTTTTCATGAACTGTTTTTTCAAGTTTCCAAAAGAAAACTGCCGCTATCAGCATTTTTGGGTACAAATTTTTGAACTAGAGATTAGATAGCAATAACTGGTATCACTGGGTCCAAGGGTGCACACACAGTACATGTTGAGTCATTATCAAACAGCACTCCAGAAAGGATGGTACTCTCACCAGCAATGCCCAAATACTCCTTCCTTCCTTCCTTCCTTCCTTCCTTCCTTCCTTCCTTTCTTTCTTTCTTTCTTTCTTTCTTTCTTTCTTTCTTTCTTTCTTTCTTTCTTTCTTTCTTTCTTTCTTGTCTAATGTTTTTCATTGGTAGGGAGAAAAAGACATTTTTGATGGGTCTCTCATAAGGTGATAGAAATGTTTTAGTGCATTTGTTTTGTCTGTAAGGGTAGCAAACGGCAGGTGATCTCTTAAAAATAGATATATCTGTTTTGGCAAAATAAACTTATATTGTAATCTTTTCGATATGTTTTGCCTTATCCAGTCTTATTATGTAAACTAACATCAGTTTACATAAGCTACTATATATCTATGTATGTCTGTATGTGAATGTAGGTGTGTGTGATACCAGTTTTCAAAGTGCATGTTTTTAATGTCCATTTATTATGTGCAGAGCACTATAGACTAAGAACTGTAAATACAATTCTTTGTCTCAGGTAATCCTGACAACAACTAAGGTAGGAATCACTATTTTCCTAAGAATGTGAGCATTGAGGCTTCTGGAAGTTAAGTAACTTGTTGTAGATCACATAGCAAGAAGTCAGGTACCTGCTATGGAAACCCACATCTCTGATTGCAATCACTAGATAGGCGTATTACCAATTTTGAAAATCGTGTCCTTCCCTCTAAGAACCTTAGGAAAAATGGTATTGTCGGGTGAAAAGTAGCAACATTTCAAGGAGAGGACATCTTCATTTTATCTGCCAAGGGTACCTGTGTGTTCTCAGCCCCTTTATGAAGTCCCCAGAGGCGGCTATAGGAGAAATAGCCTTTAAACTTGAGCATTCATAGACAACATTATCGCGGACATGCTTGTTACAGACTGTCTTCTGTTTGCCATCTCATTTTGCTTCTCATTATTTATCAACTTGTGTTTATTTAATCGGTATCTACCAAGGAATTATTTGGTGTGATACAGAATATTCTCTAATGTTTACAATGTAATGGGGATTAACTGCTAAAAAAAAAAAAAAAAAAAAAAAGATGTTCTTTTAATGAGTTGACTGCCAAGCAGATACATTTGCAAAAAGGTGAATTTTAATAGTGCTAACTTCAGTGCCTCAGTTGGAGGTAAGAAATCAGATGCTTTAGAGAGTGATTCCACTCCCCAGTGAGTTCTTCTTTTTTATATCCCTCAAAGAGGGGTAGCTGATTTTACACGTACCGGATTGGCTCTGAACAAAGTATCTTTCTCTTTCTTAGCGCCAGTGCTTAGGACTCCTGAGCCGCTTTGGGGGCTCTGACAGACTGCGTCAGTTTAAATTTCAAGATGATAATGTGGAGGGAGATAGAGTGAGCAAGAAAGATGAGCTTGAACTGGCCATGCAGCAGGTAAGAGGAGTGAGCGTTGTGTATCCGTTCTTGAACATCTGTGTGTTTTTTGGAAGCGTGATGAAAACAACAGATGTGAGTGGTTTTACAGATTGATTTAGAGCTTTGTTGTAATTTTACAGATTGATCACTAGCTTTGTTTTCCTTCAACTCTGGAGTTCCCTGATATTGGGCATTTGGGGAACTAATATTTTTGTCACTGTTACTCTTCCATTGTAGATCTGTGCCAATGTCATGGAATATTGCCAGTCACTCCTGTTACAGAGCTCCCCCACCTTTCAGCATGCTATGTGCCTCTTCACCCCGAGCCTGTCAGAAACCATTAATAGAGATGGACCCCGGCAAGGTGAGCCGAGTCGTTTCCTTCTGTATTTGAGTATTAAGTTGCTGTGGTTAAGACAGGCTCTAGTTGGCTCCAGTGAGATGCAGTGTTTTCTTTATGTGTCATTAGTGGGAAAATTTGTAAATGACTTTAAGGAGCGGTAAGGAATTGGCGTTGTTAGTCTTGTGGATAGTCTAGAGAGCTGGAGAGGACAGAGAAATTCAAGATTTTCTGAGGATAAATTTCTAAATAGAAGAGCCTTGTGGGGAGAGTGTGGTTTTGAATAGTATCTGAGACGCCAAAGAAAGGATCTAGGATTGGTGATTAAGCTAGTCGGGTGAAAAATGTGAAAATGTAACAGTTTAGATGTGAAATCATGTTAAGCTGAATGCATGTCTAAATTGGGTCCTGTATTATAGCTCCAGGTTTCTGTACCATAGCAAATTAAAATGTAGATGCTAAGTGAGCTGACATAGCCCATGATTTCCTAATGACACAGTCGGCAAGATCTGGAATGTGAGGGCTAAAGGTTGATTGAAGTGGTTATCCCATGGGCCACTCGGAAGCCAAAACCCATTCTGATCTCAATGGTGGTAATGGAATGGACTGCTGCTGGTTTCTGGAAGCTCTTTGTGTGAGGTTTCTGAAAATCATTTTGTCACATTTTTATCTCCTTCAAGATCTTATTTTCCCTGGAAATTACTTAATCACTTAAAATACTTAATAGAATGATGTTATGAAAAATATATTAGTTTAACAATATATAACCGCTGTCTCATGTAACTGGTGCCAAGAACTGACTCTATTTGTGTAACTCTATTATAAAGTGACCAGGGGGGCCCTTTTCTTCTCCCTTGAATCAAACATTTTCATACAAACTTGACCTGATCATAAGATTTTCAAGTGATGGACACCTGGGTGGCTCAGTTGGTTAAGCGTCTAACTTCGGCTCAGGTCATGATCTCACAGTTCGTGGGTTTGACCCCTGCATCAGGCTCTCTGCTGACAGCATGGAGCCTGCTTGGGATTCTGCCTCAATCTCTCTCCCTCTCCCTCCCCCTTCCCCTCCCTCCTGCCCTCTTTCCCCCCTAGCTTGTGCTCTCTCTCTCTCTCTCTCTCTCAAAAACAATAAACATTAAAAAATTTTTTTTAAATATTTTTAAATGAAATTGTAGTTTTGTCATTTATTCTCCAAAAACAATCATATGCTAATAATGTATCATTAGTAATTATTAAAATTTCATTTAGCTTCTTCTCACTTTGAGCACATCTTTCCCATACTGGATCATTCTTTGATCTTTAATACTTAATGATGAACTTTATGAAGGCTTATATATTGGTTTTTATTTTTCCTCAGACTTTTTAAAGATTTAATAAGCTTATATACCTTGGCCAATTGTAGACACGGCGTGGGTAGGTATGTAGTAAGTTCAAGAACATTTAGTTGTAGAGAAGTAGCTTAACCTTAGCAGTTAAGAATATAGACCGATGATGAACTGCCTAGACTTGAATCCCAATTCTCTAAGTGACTATTCATATGACTTCAGAAAAATTATTTAACCCTCTTTGTGCCTCAGTTTCCTCATCTGTAAAATGGGAGTAATAACAAGCTCCTTTTTAGTGTAAGGATTAAATGTGTTAATATCTGTGAAATGCTTTAGAACAGTGTCTGGTCCTTAGCACTGCCTAAATGTTAGCTCTTACTATTTTCATTATTGCTGTTGTCATTGCTGTCTATCATTTAGTATATGTACTATTACTTGTGGTCCAGGGCCCTTTCCTATAGCACTTCTACTCCCTGGACCTTGTGATCTTTCCTGCAGAATCTGCTTTCTGTAGTCAGCTCTTTTGTGAGCAGCCCCCATGAAGCTAAGTCTGGTAGCTTCTGCACACCTTAATACTTTCTAGACTTGAGCAGGTTAGCGTGTGAGAACTCCTGATATGTGCCAGAGTACTGTTAGCATTGGACCATTCTCTTTCTGGATGTGTTCCTGCCAGACTAGATAATGATACAGACGTTCCTGGGCACCAGAGTACCTAATTTCACCAGCAGAAGGCTCTGTATCGTAGAGACTGTCACATCTTCACTGAGGACTAGAAAGGGAAACCTGGCAACTGATGTGAGTCCAGGATGTCCTGGTTGGTGGCAACATCCGCTGACAAGGAACTGTTTTCTCGCTTCCGCTCTTCACGAAGACCTGTGAAATGTGACTTAGAAGCAAAGTTAAGGGAGACAGTGGAGAAGGAAGCCAATGCACATCTCCCTGCAGTATTCGTGGCAGTTAGAGCCACTGAACAAAGATTATCTCCGAATTGAACTCGAAATTACTAAA
The DNA here is from genome assembly GCF_007474595.2 of Lynx canadensis. NCBI lineage: Eukaryota > Metazoa > Chordata > Mammalia > Carnivora > Felidae > Lynx > Lynx canadensis. The sequence continues at coordinate 150,819,154 of NC_044304.2, forward strand.
GTGCTTCTCAAGAAATCCCTCAATCAAAGGGGAAGTTGCTCCACTTGCGCCAGTCCTGCCAGCTCTTCCCTTTGCAGAAGACTTTCCCGACATCCCATTGTTCCTTTGTACCTTCATCAGAAGCTAGTCAGGTAAAAGGCAGATCATTTTGTTTTCTTACCCAAAAGGACTTAAGGTGCTAAGAGAGTTGTTGAAGTTTAAATTTCATTATATTATTTGAATATCTCAGTTAGTGTTCTCCTTCTCTTGGGAAGAATGACTTTGAGCTGGGAATTCAGCAACCAGAAAGATGCAGACCAGAAGTGAATCCACATAACCAGAGCTGTAGGGTAAAGCAGGAATTATTCGCCTGGAGCCAGGAAACTCCAGACTTGTGTGTGAGGCTTGCGTCTGTGTGTTCATGGCGGGGGCAGGGGGAGAAGCTGGATGCAAAGGTTTATAATTAATGGTTCTGAAAGAGGTCTTCCCCCTGATAAAGGGAAAGTTCTGTCAGTGTCCCATCGGCCAGATTTCCTTATTCTCTTCAGGTCTTCAGCTTTATGCACATATCTGATCATAGTAGCTCCTAACCCCTCCTCTGAACTGTCAGAAGTATTTAAAAGTGGTTTTGGGTTGGGACTCCTGGGTGGCTCAGTCAGTTAAGCATCCAACTCTTGACTTTGGTTTAGGTCATGATCTCACAGTTCATGGGTTCAAGCCCCTCATTGGGCTCTGCACTGACAGCGCGGAGCCTGCTTAGGATTCTCTCTCTCCCTCTCTCTCTCTATGCCCCTACCTCACTTGCTAACTCTCTCTCTCTCTCTCTCTCTCAAAATAAATTAATAACCATTGAAAATTTTTTTTTAAAAAAATAATTTTGGGTTGGTTTTAATAATAGGTTACATGCCCTTCAATTCCGGGCATATCCTGTTTAAAACAGGTGATTTGAGAGGCATCTGGGTGACTCATTCAGTTAAGTGTCCAAATCTTGATTTTGGCTGGGGTCATAATCCCATGATTTGTGGAATCAAGCCCTGCATCGGGTTCTACACTGAGAGCACAGAGTCTGCTTGGGATTCTCTCTCTCCGTCCCCTCCCCCCCCCCAATAAATAAATAACAATTAAAAAAAAAACTAAAACAGGTCATTCGAGATTCATATCAAATTCTTGTAAGTGGAACATCGTTTTTTATTATCAACTCTATTAGATACTCAAGCTCCAGTGATTCCATATTGGCGCCTGCCCGGTTTGGGCATTATTGTCTACCTGCTGAAACAGAGCGCTAATGACTTCTTCAGCTATTACGACAGTCATCGACGGAGTGTCAACAAACTTCAGAATGTAGAGCAACTTCCACCTGATGAGATAAAAGAGGTATGAACCTCATCATGAGCTGTGGAGATTTCTGAGAAGCCTTTGCTTTTCCTCACAAGGACCAGAATACTGGTGTCAGACTTGTGAGCAAAGACGATGTATGCAGGGAGACGAAAGGGCTTGAAGTGGTTCCTCTGTGTGGCTTTAAGAAGAGCCCCTCACCTTAGCACCACGCCTCATAAGCAGAGTAACACGTCACTGAAAAACAGTGAAGCTGCACTTGTTTAAGAACACCACCTGCCCTCCGGTAGAACGGCAGCTGGCCTTTGAAGGAGGGTTTTGGTAATTTATACTCTAAAATCTGTGCTGAGAAACTTGGTGTCTATTGCAGATGCTTATTCAGTAGAAGTGATCCCTTAAGATGCCTCTGTGCCTTCGGCATCTTCAGTATCTGTTGAGTGAATTTTTCAGACAAACGGGATGGCGGATCAGACTTGACTGCCTGCTCTCAATGAGCCAGAATCACTCGCTGACGTTTATTGCAGCTAAAGATGCTGAGTTGCCGGGCTTGCTCCCTCAGTAGCCAGACTGCACGGTATCTCTTGCCCAGTGCTGCAGCTTCTTGGTGTCCTTTGGCAGCCTCGGTGTTGAACCGATTTGCCATTCCTGGTTTGCACCAACTCCCCTGAAAACTCGGTGTCACTCTTCAGAGGAGTCAAGCCTGCCCCTTCTTGCCACTCTTCTGATGATCAGAGGGAACACTGAGTGTTTACCATGTGCCAGGCCCTGAGCTACAAGTTCTGGCTCAACACATGAGCCTTTTTTTCTCAGATGAGGAAATGGAGGCACTGGAAGTTTGAATAACTTACCCGAAGCCACCCAGCTAGCACGTACCGAGGCAGGAGTTATTGGTGGGGTTCAGGCGAGCCCTGGAACCGGGTGGCTTACAGCCGACAGCCCCTCCTCCTCCCATTGCAGCTCATGGGCCGTGCCGGTCCTCGCAGGGGGCCCGCAGCCTCCCAGTGAAGCGTGTGGCGCCCTCCCAGCCCGTCTGCCAAACCCAGCGCCTGGGTTGTAAATCGCATGTCTGTGCTTATGCCAAATAGAGGTGTGATGAAGGGAGTTTCTGGCCGATGATATTTTTCTATCTGCTGTAGAAATCCACTGTACGTTTTCTTCAGAACATACGTGACAGCTGTCAGAGAACTTCTCCATGGCAGTGTTAAACCTCCTGCTTGAAAAACCTACTGTTTCATCTCGTTTTACCTTGATGGGAAGTTGAGGGTTGGTCGGCCCATCAGCAGATTGGAAATGTCTATTTCAAGGATGAGACCTTTTCCAGAAAGCAGCACGTGAATCTTCATTTGTGAATTTAATTGGTTTGGCTCGCTGTTTTTCTATAAAGTTAATAGCTTCCTAACTAGCTTAGATAATAGCTCTTGTCTGCAAGGACATTTAAACTTCTTCAAACGTTTTTCACAGTGCTTATCGCAAGTGACCCTCTGTATAGAATTCCATGAAGTTTTGGTTACAGTTCACATCATCACTAATACTGTGTTTGTTTCTGGTTCTCAGTTGTGTCAGTCTGTGATGCCTGTTGGTGTTGAGAAAATCTCCACTGCCCAGAAATATGTCCTAGCAAGACGGCGTTTGGTGAAGTTGATCAACAATCGAGCCAAACTACTTTCCCTTTGTTCTTGTATCCTTAATGAAGTCACAGTGGGAACTGGAATGGTGACCTTTAAAAGATTCTTTAAATGTAGAGACTGTTTACTGATTCTCACATTTTTTGGGCATCAAAGCCATATGGAAAAGGACATAATTATTGTTCATTTTTTCCAGTAAATGCCCGATATATTTCCAAATTAAAATTTTTCCTTACCTTTTAGAGTAGCTAGTAATCCTGATAATGTGTACAGTCACTCTGTGTCTGGATAGGAAGCAAGGACACTGGAGACTGTGCTGGCATAGCACACGCGCCCCCCCCCCCTCCCCCCTCCCCCCTCCCCCAGGCCCCACCTCATTCCTCTCAACACGTCTTGCTGCTTTCTAGGGAAACAGACCCTTACCCCTGTCGGTTAGACTGAGGCAGTGCATATGTCACTAAGTGGTACGGTCTCTCCTTTTTTCCCCTCCTCAGCAGCTGGTTTGATGAGATTGTTTTCCTTTAGTCCGAGCTCTCTTCTGTAGTTATCATAGAGACCTGCCTATTTATTCTTTGGCGCCATCTGGAGTACTACTTGTTACATTGCACGCCCACCGATTCTCAGGATTCCCTGTTTGCCTCCAGAACCTTATTTAAAAGCAGAAGACTACAAGGTAAACTTCATTCTGAAAACCTATAGATCTCAGTGCTTTGAAAACCTAGTTGCATTTTTATTTATTTTTTGTTTCCAGGTTACTAAGAGTGGGTTGGGCAATGGAGAGCTACTTAGTTATTAGACATGGCTGTTTCTTGTGTTTTACTTCTATTCATGGGAAATTGTGTGGACAATGTGAACATCTTAAGACACTGCTCTTCAGCTTCTTGCAGTTAAGGGCTGGCCAGCTCCAGAGTCCCCTGCTCACAAATAATTTTCTAGAAGAATGGATGTGGGTCAGCCTGGGCAATGATCTTTATTAAGTGAGTCTGTTTGACCAGTGAGCTTGTATTCGATCCCTTAGTGGGAAAGAAACGGAAGGAAAGCTTGCAGACCCTGACCTAGACAAGTGAAATGCTTTCCAGGGGCTTCTAGTTACTGAAAGTTGAAATAGATTTCTCAGCCTTGACCCATGTTTTCTGTGGCGCTTTGGTTCATTGTCTTCAGATTCTTCCAGGGTATAGTAGACGCATCCTGGGAAAGCTGTTTTGACTGTGTCTTTTATCTCTAGATTCCTTCGCTTCAGAAACCAACCTGGATTTCAGAAGTGGTCTGACTGCAGTGAGCCAACATGACATAGACCAGGTAAGGTTCTAGTCTCATACCCTTGTTCTTTTCTGGAAGGACAAAGGAAGAGCCTAGTATGTTAATAAGTTTATGATTTTCAGGGCTATGTACAAAGACCTGATTTTAATTCGTGCCTGGCCACCCAACAGCTCTGGGACTTTGAACAACCTGATTTTGAGCCTCCATTTCCTCAGTGAAGAAACGGAAATGATAATTCAGCCTCAAACAGTTTTGTCAGGATTAAATGAGGTTTCATATGTGGGGCTCCTAGGGGAGTAGTGCCTGGAAGGTGTAACATCGAGTTCAGTAAATTACTGAGCATGTGATCTGGAAAACTGCTAGTTTCTTTAGATTAACTTTGTCGACTTTAGGCACAAAGTGTCACTCAGCACTTAATTTTCCAGAAAATAATTTAAATGGAGAGATGGGGAGTAGCCATTACAAATTCCATTTAGGAGACCATAGTATTATACAGTAGTATGTACTTAGTAACCTCTTGGCCAGTAATGTTGGAATGAATGAGGAGCATTCCAAAAATAATTAAAATGAAAACTTAATATGAAACTAATAGGAAAGTCTTGGGAACAGAGTAGTTAGCAGGGTACATGAATTATAGCTGGATCTGTTCCTAGGCATCTGAATGTCCTTAGCCATGATTTTTTTTTTAACTTTTTTTTTTAATGTTTATTTATTTTTGAGAGAAAGAGAGACAGAGCGTGAGCTGGGGAGGGACAGGGACAGAAGGAGACACAGAATCTGAAGCAGGGTCCAGGCTCTGAGCTGTCAGCACAGAGCCCGACGCGGGGCTCGAACTCACGGACTGTGAGATCATGACCTGCTGAAGTTGGACACTTAACCGACTGAGCCACCCAGGTGCCCCCCTAGCCGTGATTGGATAAAGCCTCTGTACTCTTCCCTAATCCCTCTTGGCCACTACCTTTCTTAAAGCTGAAGGTTAGGCTTTATCCAGGAAAGAGCATCCTCCAGACCATGCTTAACCAGACATCGTAAAGAGCATGCTCTCATCCCAGCCCGGACTACATCTGCCCCGGAGTGACTTCATAATAGCAATCCATGTTTTGGCTAGACTTGTTTAGGTAAGCTTTAATGTTCAGTTAGGTCATGGGCACAATTAGGCAAAGTATAGATCTGCCAGAAGATGTTTGATAAATATGTGTTGAATTAATCACTATTTCTGTTTCATTAGACTGTGCTGTTTTAAAGTGAGAAGAAATGCAGGATTAATAAATAACCTTCTCACTCTGTTTTGATTTTACTGCAAAACTGAAGGCAGGTAGATTTTATCTAATTTTGCACTTAATATTAACATTTCACTATTATGCCAAAAAGATCCATTCAAAATCAAATGTGTATTCTAAAATACATGAATTCTAAAGTGTATACCAGGTTCTTGTCTTCTGTTTATATTGTTTGAAAGCGAAAGCATGGAAATGGTTTTTTCTTTCTTTTTTTTTTAATTGCAAAACCAAGTAAAAAGTAAAAGCTTCTTTCCAGTTTATCCTGTTTCTTTCCCCAGAGGCATCCACTCCTTTTTTTTTTTTTTAATTTTTTTTTTCAACATTTATTTATTTTTGGGACAGAGAGAGACAGAGCATGTACGGGGGAGGGGCAGAGAGAGAGGGAGACACAGAATCGGAAACAGGCTCCAGGCTCTGAGCCATCAGCCCAGAGCCCGACGCGGGGCTAAAACTCACGGACCGCGAGATCGTGACCTGGCTGAAGTCGGACGCTTAACCGACTGCGCCACCCAGGCACCCCCAGAGGCATCCACTCCTAAGAACTTGTGTCACCAGTCAGGAAATATTTTACTGCAGTATATCCATATGTCAACAACAGCATCATTTGTTGTTGTTATTTAAAATTTTAAACATTTATACAAGACAGGAAAGAGGGAAAAACAATATCATACCAATAAATTGTAGCATAGAAGGAATGTTTAGTTAATTTGCTACATGAGAAAGGACCACATTACAAAATTTCAAAGATAGTTTAAATTGGAAGACATGAAACAAAAAATATTTGAGACTATAGTTTTAATAACAAAATATCATCTGTGTTAACTCTAGCTTCAGGCTGACGCCATCAACGCTTTTGGAGAATCACTACAAAAGAAACTTCTGGACATTGAAGGATTATACTTGAAAGTTCGATCTCGCTATAGTTTCATACAAGCTCTTGTCAGACGTATCCGAGGCCTGCTGAGGATATCAAGGAACTAAGAGCCCGTGCTTATACTCTTCTAGGGAAGAGAAGAATTGGGGAAAACTGTCCCCTTTTTATGGACTAGTTTGTTTCTAAGTTATGACCAAAAAATATTTTGCTATTTCTTTCTTTATATATGGACATCTTTTCTGTAAATTTCTTTGCCTGGTTCCAACCTCACTAGTAAAAAATAAATACTTTTTAAAAAAAGACACAAAACATATGGCTAGTTGTTTTTGAAATTTTACCTAGAAAATGATCAACGTTATTGGGAATCCACTGTCCACAGTGGTAGTTTTCCCCTAGGGGTATAATTCTAAATGTTCTCTTAAAGGCATAGTCTGGAAATTGCAGTTTTTTATCTCTTTGTTATCTGCATTGCATTTCTGTGATAATCAAGGTCACTCCATGGGGTAGAGTGGACCACAAACTATAGTTACGCTGTTTGATAGAATAGTGTACTCACTACTGTGAAGATATTATAGAAATGTCCCAAGAAAGGAAGTTATCTCTTGGCTAAAATTATTTTTTTTTCCTGCATGTTAGTGGCAGTATAATAATTTGGATTTGTCCAAATTATTTGATTGTGAAATTTCTCAAACTAATCACCTACTGATAATTTCTCATATAATTAATGTGATGCCTACGATTAGGGCAAAAGAATTTAGACCATCATCACTCTACTTCTTGCCCAATTGTGCTTATGTTCAAGTGACTACATCATCTCAAAGTCCATTTTTCCCTTTCTAGCCATAAATTAGTTCAGCCTAAAATAAAGGAGAGAAAGGGAAAAGTGTCTTGACTCATGAGTAGCAGAAAATTAATACTTAGTTCTATAGTGTTTCTTTTTTAAAAATATAAATTTTTTTTATAATTTCTGTGGCTTTTTAGCATATTAAAATTTTTTAAGTGTTTACTTAGGTTTTTCTCCTTAACTATTTGAAAGTATATTGTAGACATAGTGACACTTCATCTGTAATATTTCAGCAACTAATAACAAGGATATTTCCTTCCAAATCATAATACCATTATCGCACTTAAGACATTTGCTAATAAAATACAATAAAATTTTCAAATATTAAGGCAATATTCAAATTTCAATTGCCCCCAAAATGTACTTCTAGAACTTTAATTTTTTTTATCCAGAATTAAATCAAGAATCACACATTACATTTAGTTATCTCTTTAGTTTCCTTGATTCTGAAATGTTTCCCCTCCTTTTTGGGGGGAGATGGTGATTAATGTGACACTTGTTAGCTGTTTTGAAAAGGGTCCCAAAGTTACTTTTGTTTTTGTTTTTAAATTAAGTTTAGGTTAAACATTTTTGGCAAGAATACTACAATTCTGTGGGTGATACTATGCCTTCATATATCAGGAGGTTCCTATCAGTTTGTCCCATTATTTTAAGTTTGCGCACTTAATTAAGGTAGTGTTTGACACACCATCATTGTAAAGGTTATCTTTCTTCCCTTGTAATGAATAATCTGTGGGTTGATACTTTGAGACTGAATTTATGTTTCCAAAAACTATCAGCCATTGCTTTTTAAAAAATGCTTATTTTTAACGTTTATTTATTTTTGAGAGACAGGGCACGAGTTGGGGAGGGGCAGAGAGAGAGGGAGACACAGAATCCAAAGCAGGCTTCAGGCTCTGAGCTGTCAGCACAGAGCCCAACGCGGGGCTCGAACTCACAAACTGCAGATCATGATTGGAGCCAAAGTCAGACACTTAACCGACTGAGCCACCCAGGTGCCCTTAAAAATGCTTATTTTTGAGAGAGAGAGAGCAGGGGAGGGGCAGAGAGAGACAGGGACAGAGGATCCAAAGCAGGTTCTGTGCTGACAGCAGAGAGCCCCATGAGGGGCTTGAACTCACAAACTGTGAGATCATGACCTAAGCCGAAGTTGGACACTTAAGCCAACTGAGCCGCCCAGGTGCCCCTCTGCCACTGCTTTTATCATTAACTCAGGTTTAAAAAATTGTTTTGATCATACAAATAATATCAATATTATAAACATGCAGACACCCACTCTATCCTCATGTTACATACTTAATCAAATCTTAAAATTAACCCTATTTGCTCAAGAACTTATTTTTCTTTTTTTTATTAAAGATTTTTTAATGTTGATTTTTGAGAAAGAAAGTATGAGCAGGGAAGGGGCAGAAAAAGAGGGAGACACAGAATCTGAAGCAGGCTCCAGGCTCTGAGCGGTCAGCACAGAGCCCAATATGGGGCTTGAACTCACGGACTGCGAGATCATGACCTGAGCTGAAGTCAGATGCTTAAATGACTGAGCCACCCAGGCACGCCAAGAATGTTTTTGTTTTTTTTTTCTTTTAAAGAAATATACTATGGTAGATACAGTTGGGGCTCCTGTGAACTTCCTGTTCCCAATTCTCCTACTTCCCTTCCAGAGATAACCATTGTCATGAAGTTATTGTTGAATTTGCCATTCATGTTTTATGCTTCTACTACATATGTGTGTATCCATAGACATTAACAAGTATTGTTTTACAGGGTTGTGTTTTTTTTTTAATTCTTATTTTAATTCCTGTTAACAGAATGTTGTATTAGTTTCAGGTGTACAACATAGTGATTCAGGAATTCATACATCACCCGATGCTCATCACAAGTGCAGTCCTTAATCCCCATCACTTATTTAACCCATCCCTTGTTTTATAGGTTGTTAATCTTGATATGTGGGTTGTCCTACTGATGGATCAATTTGTAGTTTGCTTTTTTTTGGTTCAGCATTGTTTTTAATAATTGCTCATACTCATTTATTATAAAGCTTGAATGGTAGTTATCGATTTTACAGATACCCAAATTTATGCAGTCTGTTGTTGGTGGACTGGCATACATTTAAATTCCCGGTATTATTTGTGTTTGTATTTGCTATTACGAGCTGTGCTGCAATGATTATCATACATGTCTCCTTGGATGAGACATGCGCTATGTAAGAAGGCCTCTCTGGATCACATAATTATGAGTGGAAATCTTGAGACAGAGGTTAAGAGTTCTAAATTTCACTAGACGTTGCTGTATTTTTCTTAGTGGTTGCTCCAATTTACTCCTACCCATGGGGTGAGAGTTCCTGTTTTTTTCATACCATTAAGCACAGTTCCAACTGTCATACTTTTTTTTTTCTAACGACTTATTTTTTTACAGCAGTTTTAAGTTTCCAATAAAACAGAGAAAGAATCGGAGACTTCCCATATACCCGCTGTCCCCACACATGCACAGCCTCCCCCACCCTATCAGCCTCACTCACCAGAATATACGTTTTTACCAGGGACGATCCTACATTGATGCATCATAATCACTCAGAGCCCATGGTTTTTACTTTCCAGTTCACTCTGGGTGTGTATCCATCACTATAATGTATAGAGGAAAATCTTTATCTGCACTGCCTGTTCATTTCTCCATTCCCTCCTACCCACCACCCTCATAACCTTTGTAACCAATTATTTTTTAAAAAATTTTTTAATGTTTATTTTTGAGGTGGGGAGGGGCAGAGAGAGAGAGAGAGAGGGAGACACAGAATCTGAAACGGTCTCCAGACTCCGGCGCTTGAACTTACAAACTGCAAGATCATGACCTGACCCAAAGTCAGACACTTAACCGACTGAGCCACCCAGGCGCCCCGACCAGTTATCTTTTTATTGTTCCCATAGGTTTGCCTTTTTTCAGAATTTAATATACTTGGAATCACAGAGTATGTAGGCTTTTCAGAATAGCTTCTTTCACTTAGTACCATGCATTTAAGCTCCCTCCAAATCTTTTCATGGTTTAATAACTTTTTACTTTTTAAGCACTGAATTATATTACATTGTCTGGATGTACCATAGTTTTTTAATCCACTCACTTCCTGAAGGGCATCTTGGTTGTTTTCCAAGTTTTGGCAATTATGAATAAATCTCGCTTTTATAAACATCCTTGTATGGGTTATGGTGTGGACAGAAGTTTTCAACTCCTTTGAGCAAATACGAAGGAGCACGATTGCTGGGTCATATGGTAAAGATAGTTTAGTTTTATAAGATACTGCTGAGCTGTCTTCCAAAATGGTGGTACCATTTTGCATTCCCCCCGGCCATATTTGACACTTCTTGTTCTGAATCCTCACCGGGGCTTGTCAGTGTTCTAGATTTTGGCTATTCTAATTGGTACCTCTTGTTTAATTTACATTTCCTTGATGACATACAATGTGGAGCATCTTTTCATGTTTATTTGCCACCTGTACATCTTCTTTGGTGAGGTGTCTGTTAAGGCCTTTGGCCCATTTTTAAAGTCAGATTGTTTTCCCATTGTTGAATTTTAAGGGTTCTTTGGATATTTTGGATACATGTTCTTCATCAGACATGTCTTCTGCAAGTATTTTCTCCCAGTCTGTGGCTCTTCTTCTAACTCTTTTAATATTCTTTGGGAGAGCAGAAGTTTTAATTTTAAATCATTGAGCTTATCAATCATTTATTTCATGCACCATGCCTTTGGAGTATCTAAAAAGATCTCGTTATACTCAAGGTCACCTAGATTTTCTTCCCGTGTTTCGTCCAGAAGTTTTATAGTTCTGCGTTTTATGTTTAGGTCTGTGGTCCATTCCGAGTTCATTTTTGTGAAGGATATAAGGTCTGTGTCTAGATTTATTACTATAATAATATTAATATAATATATGTTTATATATAATATTACTATATTATTATTACTTGCATGTGGTTTATTATTATTATTATTATTTGCATGTTGAGGAGTCTAACTTTACACTGTGGTATTGCCTTTGCTCTTTTATCAAAGACCACTTGACTATATTTATGGGGGTCTGTTTGTAGGCTATTTTATTCCATTGGTCTTTCTGTTCTTTTGCCAATACCACATTGTCTTAATTACTGCAGTCTTCCAGTAAGCTGAGTAGTGTTTGTCCTCCAACTTTGTTCTCCTTCAATACTGTGTTAGTTACTCTGGGTTTTTTGCCTCTCCAGATAAACTTTAGTCAGTTTGTTGATATCCATGAAATATCTTGCTGGGATTTTGATTAGAATTACATTTAATCTATGGTTGAAGTTCAGAAACACTAATTTCTTGACAATGTTATTGAATCTTTTGTGAACATGGCGTGTATCCATTTATTTATTTATTTGACTTTTTTATCAAAATGTTGTGGGTTTCCTTATAGGGATCTATATTGTACATATTTTGATCAGTGTCTAAGTGTTTCATTTTGGGTGGTATTAGTGTAAGTAGTATTGTGTTTTTAATTTCAAATTCCACCTATTCATTGTTGGTATATAGGAAAGCAATTGGTTTTTGTGTATTAACTTTGTATCCTGCAACCTTGCTAAAATCACTTGGTTCCATGAGTTTTCTTGTTGATTCTTTTAGGTTTTCGACCTAGGTGATCATGTATTGAAAAATTTTTGCCAATCCTGTGGGTGTAAAATGGCATCCTCACTTGCAAACTTTGTGTATTGTTTACCTTTTTTTTTCTCTCTGTTTATAAGCTTTATTTTTTGTTGGGTTGTGGATTTTTTTTTCTTTTTATGTGTAGGTGGTAAATATAAATTTAGAGGGCTTTAGTGTATTCAGTTTTGGGTTTGCAGATATTTTCTCCCAATCTATTTGGTTACCCTTTGAATTTTTTTTATGGTGTAGAAGCTTACATTTTAATGTAATCTATCTTTTCCTTGAGGATGTGTGTGCATGTACTCTTTATGTTTTATTTTAAATTTGGCCAAAACTATTATAAAACTTGAGGGTCATAAATCTACTTTTCAGTATTGTCTTTTGACAGTTTAAAAATGTTGCTTCCTCTGGGGCACCTGGGTGGTTCAGTCGGTTGAGCATCCAACTTTGGCTCAGGTCATGATCTCACGGTTCCTGAGTTCAAGACCTGCATCTGGCTCCCACTTCAGATGCTCCGTCCACCTCTCTCTCTCTGCCCCTCCCCCACTTGTGGTTTCTCTCTCAAACATAAAAATAAAACCTTAAAAAAAAAGGTTGCCTCCTCATTAGGTCATTAATCCCTCTGGCACTGATTGTTGAGAATGGCATGATCTCTGTTTCCAATCTCTTGCTACAGTGAATATTTTTGAGCATACACAATTTAACCCAATTGCTGAGACAGAAGGTTTGCTCACTTAAACTTAAGATAGTTTTGACCAAATTACCCTCCAATGAAGTTTTAACAGTTTGTATCCCCATCAGTACTGAATCACTATGCCTGTTTCCCTACTCTTTCCAATGAGATGTGTTACCAAGCTTTTTGATTTTTGCCAATCTGGAGAAAAATGATACCTCATTATGGTAGTAATTTACATTTTTCTTAGTGTGAATGCCACTGAGTATCTTTCCATATGTTTGAGCTATTTGTATTTCCTTTTCTGTGAGCTGTTCATATCCTTTGAACACATTTTATTGGGTTGTTGGTCTCATTGATTTGTAGGAACTCTTCATACAAAGGAAATTAGTCCTTTCTCACTTGTTTTATCTTTTTTTTTTTTTCCATACAGGAATTTTTAATTTTTATATGGTTGATTTTATCAGTCTTGTGTTATGGCTTCTGAATTTTGTTTCATGAACCTTCCAATTTGGAAATTATAAAACAATTTCTCCTTTTTTTCCTCTAGCAATTTTACTGTTTCTATTTTTGTTTTGTTTTGCTTTGTTTTGTTTTTGATCTGTAACTTTATGGAGAAAAGCAGAAATGGAGAGAAAATGCTTCTTAATTCCTGATCGCTTTCCTGTTCCTCATCATTGTCCACTGTATCTCTATCATACACTCCATAGGGTTAAAACTAGTATGTTTTGTTATAGTTTGGAACAAGAGTTCTGCTTAATAGACAAGGGTGAGTTCTGAAGGTTGAGAGCAAAGAGAAAAGGTGGTCATCCTTTGTAAGCACGTGTTAAGGGAGGTTGTTGAGGGTTTCAAAGACCAGGAGCGAGAGGTGGCTCATAATATGATAGGGCAAGCTCTGTGTGGAGACAGGATGGGGAGAGGTCTCCTAGAGCTCACTGGCCTCACCAGTTTACATGACAGGCATTTATTGATCCCTCGTCTCACTTGATTCCCACAATTCGGCAAGGGAGCTGGCATTAGACCCATTTACAGAGAAGGAAGGCGAACTTCAAAGAGGTTAAGTAACTGGGAAGCGAAGGCAGTCATGAATTGGACACAGTTGTGTCAGGCTCCAAAGGCCTCCAACTTAAGCACCTAACCTCTCTCATAGGTGCTCATTGCAGTTTCCATAGCATACATGCGGCACTTTTGCAAAGTACAGCGCTCCTCCCCTCCATGGTTTCTGCATGAGGACCGGGTATATTGTGTTGCAAAAGCTCGGATTCTGCTTTGCACCTAGGGATGGCCTCCTGCCGTCCTTGCAGTTCAAGGAGTCCTAAGCCTAAGTGCATCTGAATCGTCGGGGTGCTGGTAGTAATATAGATCCCGGGGCCCGACCCACGTTTCCAGAAGCGGGATTTGGGGGACTGGCGTCCCGGCATATGAACGACCAAAACTATCCAGCCAGGCCTGGGACTTGGGACTTGCTCCTCCTCGGCCTTCTCACCAGCCGGCCAGTTCAGGCGGTAATTCCGGGGCATTCCGCCAGGGGGCGCCGGGGCGCCGCGAGCGGCGCGCGGGTGGGGTGGGGCGGGGCGGGGCGAGGCGAGGCGGGAGGCGCGGGCGGGGCCGGGCGTGACCCGGAAGCCCACGGCGGGTTCCGCCCTCCGCCCCGGAGGCAGGCTCGGACTGGCCCACCGAGCCGCAGCCGCCCTTCGCTCCTTCCTCGCGGACACCATGCTCCAGTTTCTGGTGAGTGGAGCTGCCCCGCAGGGGCCCGGGGTGGCTTCGGGGCCCTCGAGGGCTCCGGGGCCGGGCTGCGGGGCTGTAGGGGTGTGCGCGTGGGTCCGCGTCCCCGCAGCGCCCGCTCGTCCCCTGTCGGGATGGGCTGCGGGTTTTTGTTTCTGCCGGGCGCCCATCCCTTTGCCGTACTTGTTCTGCAGTCATTCAAGTCACGCCAGAACTTGGAGGCGTCAGCAGGCATTTTCAGAGCCACTTCTGGGCCGTCCCGGCGGATTGTGTAATCGTGGTGTTAAAGCTTCTGGGGTCCTTAATGACTTCGCGGCCTCCCCTCTTCTGCCCCCCCGCCCCCCGCACCCCAATCCCTGCCGGAGAGCCCTGCTGGTTGGGTTTTTGAGAACGGAAGAGGGCGGGGAGGGCCAGGAATAAACTCTAAATTAGTAAACCACCCCACGAGGCGCAGAAACACAAGGTCGGAGTTAGAGGCTTGGGGGCTGGGGGGGAGGGGACCTTGTCAGGCCTTTTAGAGCTTCCAGACTTGGAGGATGGCTGGTTGCTGGCCTGAGTCAGACCCCGGTGTGCAAGCAACTCTTCCAAAGTGCTCATTTTGGGGGGAAAATGAGTGTTACTATGAGCAAATAAATTCTACCTCCTGGCTCTTTATTTCGGTGGAAAACTGGTTTTCTGGCGACGCTGAGTGTGTTTCAAAGATTGCCCGGTGAAGGTTTCAGGACGTCTCGCCAAACATTTCCAAGTGAAAGTCTCTCTTCCAAGTTTTTGAGCCACACTTGATGCTTTCAACCTCTGATTCTGACAAGAAGCAGGTGTTCCATTGTCTTCCTGGTGGACACGTTCGGTGCCCTGGTGAGAAGATGCTTTCCCACATGGTGTATTCTTTATTAAAAGGAATAAAAAAGTGCCTTGTTTGGGTTTTCTTTCTTTCTTTCTTTCTTTCTTTCTTTCTTTCTTTCTTTCTTTCTTTCTTTCATGGTAATTGGTTTTTAAAATCTCTAGGTGGAAAAGAGGTATCCTTGATATAAACTGCCCAACTAGGACAGGGCTGTACCCTTTGCCTCTGGAAGTTTCTCCAGTGTCCTAACTAGGTGTTAGTTTAGGGGGCAATAGAAATAATTACTGTCATTTAGTTGTAGGAAACACAAAGGTTAAAAACAGTATCAGTGGCGCCTGGGTGGCCCAGTCGGGTAAGCATCCAATTTCCCGTTCATGTCATGATCTCACGGTTCACAAGTTCGAGCCCCGAATCGGGCTCTGGTGCTGACAGGTCAGAGCCTGGAGCCTGCTTCAGATTCTGTGTCTCCCTCTCTCTCTGCCCCTCCCCTGATCATGCTCTGTCTCTCTCTTTCAAAAATAAATAAACATTTAAAACAAAAACAAAAACAGTATCAGCCCCAAAATGTAAGATGATAGCATTGAGACTTCTACAGCTGTAGCTTACTGATTCCATTATACTTCATAAGTGCTTTTGCAGAGTGAATTTATTTGGTTTTGGAATAGACTTTTGCTGTGTATAAATATGCATGTATCTGATTTGAGGATTCAGAATTCTCAGCATTCAAGGAGAGATGCTGCATCCGTCCGTTAAATTCCTAGCTCGGAAGTAACTGGAACGCGGATGCTCTCTTGCCCCCTTGTTCTCCCATCTCCTCATCGCATCTTTTGAAAGACGTGGATAGTATTACTTTTCACCTTGATTTTACCTCTGTCGAATGATTCACTAAGTCTCTGAACTTGGGCAAGTCTTTCTCTTGCTTTTAGCCATTTTATTTATAAAATGGGTTGAGGGGTGCCTGGGTGGCTCAGTCAGTCGAGTGTTGGTCTCTTAATCTCAGCTCAGGTCTTGATCTCAGGGTTATGTGTTCAAGCCCCGCATTGGGCTCCACACTGGATGTGAAGCCTACTTAAAATGACAACAACAACAACAACAACAACAACAACAACAGTGGGTTGAAGCAGGTGATCCCTAAGTTGTCCTCGAGCTTTTAACCTGTGACCAGCCATCTTGTCCTGGTGCTTAAGCAGTCAGACGCCTGGTCTCGAACCCTACCTAGCTCCATCGTTTTTAAGCTATGGGAACTTGGGTATGTTATTTAAATTGTCTGTGCTTCAGTTTCCCCATATGAAAATGGGAACCTACCTCATGGCTTTGTTGTGAGGATTAAAAATGAGTTAACACATGAAGGTGTCTTAACCGACACTTAATAAGGACTCAGATTTATTCAGTTTCTCGCTGGAACCGGTCCTAAAAATGGGGACTCGTTTACCCTCAGAAAGGTAGGTGATGGGAAGAGTTTTGGAAGTAATGAAATGGATACAAAGTTAAACCTGTGCATGGTCATTGCACATTCTGGAACCCTCCAAGACGTTTCCTACAGTTGTCACTTCCTGGAACACCAGTTGAAAACCACTGCACCCGATTGTGTTGCTTTTATATTCCTTTCGTTGTCCATTCCTCCGTGGATTAAAACACTCGCCGATCATCCATACTCAAAACTTGTTCCCGTGGTCCTGCTGCCTCTTTTCCCTTTAACGCAGTAGCTTCCTTGAGTGCAGTAGGTTCAGCCACAGTTGTTGTAAGGAAACTTCTGAGGCTTTTGAGGGAGGCCTGATGTGATGGGCACCGCCGGGAGCCCTGCGTGCCCTGCCTGCGGTGCTCTTCCCGGGGTCATGGATTGCCCTTGTTACCTTCGAAGTGGCAGCCCTTGGTGCTCTTAATCACCTCCTCCTCAATCCCCCATCTCTTGGCTTTTGGATCCTTCCTTGTCCGACATTCTTTAACACTAGAACACACGCGGCTTTATTTTTGGGGAAGAGCCTGCACAGAGTGAAGGCGACTGACTCTGGTGCTGGCCCCTCCCAGGGCTGAGGGGAACAGTATCTTGGGGCAGCAGCCGGGAAATGGTCCTATCTAATCTCGCCTGCTGGCACTGGCTGCTTTTCCCGTCTTTTGGTTTCTAGGTGTTTCTCAAGGCTC
Organism: Lynx canadensis; assembly: GCF_007474595.2. Lineage (NCBI taxonomy): Eukaryota > Metazoa > Chordata > Mammalia > Carnivora > Felidae > Lynx > Lynx canadensis. Next base: position 150,836,379 of record NC_044304.2, read on the forward strand.
AGTCCCTGACTCTGCTCTTCTCTTCACACCCACCCTCAGGGAGTGTGTTCCTTGTCATACATCACCTTTCCTTTTTGCTGCTTCTCGGACTACCTTGCGTCCCTTTCTCTGAGCTCCGGTTCACTGTCATCAACTGTCTGCTCAGCATCTCTTGCCCTACCCTCTATCTCAGGTCCAACACATCTGGACCCGTTGCCTCTTCCATCCCCCACCCTGCGACTCATGCCCCACACCTGACTTCTTTCTCTTCTCCAGCCCTTTCTCAAATTTGAAACGCTGACATAATCTTTGATTTGTTTCTCTCCTTCATTCTCCATATCCTTATCAGCTATGCCTAGCACATAAATGTCCCTGTGTAGCCTTGGGTGAGTTCCTTAACTGCTCTGTGCCTCAGTTTCCCCAGAATAAACTGGGCAGTAATAGTACCTGCTTTATAAGTCTGTGAGGAGCATGAGCTAATTCATGAAAAAGAGAATGCTGCCTTGCACACAATAAGCACTCAGTAAACATTAGCTATTGTTTTAGGCCATTGGGTCTCCATTACTCACCTTACAAAAGTTCCATCTTTATGTTCCCCAGTGACAAGTTCGTAGAGTAGGTCTTTTTTACTCTGCCTTTGCATTAGTTACACCAGCCTAGTTGGTGTAGGAATGTAGGTTTTGAGTTGGAAGAGTGATTGTAGGTTATGTGGTTTAACATGCTGACACTTGGTCTCCACTACTAACGGGGTGTCTGGTGTATGTTTTGTCACCTCCCGTTAAAATAGGCTCACTATGCAGCACCTGGGTGGCTCAGTTGGTTAAGCGTTCTATCTCCCCTTCTCTCTGCCCCTTACCTGCTTGTGCTCTATCTCAAAATAAATAAATAAACTTAAAAAATTAATGAATAGAATAGGCTCACTACTTCCTCAGAGGATCTGTCATTTTTGGTCACCATCTTACACTATTCTTGGTGTTAAAGAGCAGTTCTAACTCACATGACAACACTTCACATATCAGAACAGCATTACCTTGGTACCTTTCTCTATCCCCTGACCCCCATCAGTCTTGTCTTTAGACTAAACATCTCTGATTCTTCCATCCATTTTGTATGATTTCAGGTTCATGCTGGTTAGCCTTCCCTGAATAGTCTAGTTTGGGGTTGGTTGGTTGGTTTGTTTTGAAACTTGGCCCCTCCATCCAGTCTGATCAGCCTTAGAAAAGTAAGGCTGCCTCCTCTACTTCTACGTTTCCTTTGATGCCCTTGGTGTTCTGTCCGCCCTTGCAGCTGCCTGAGTAATCCTCCAGTCTTGTCTTCTCCACATGCTCAGAAACTGTCAATGGTCTTTATGTCCCTCCATATCAAAGAGTAACCACTTGCACTTGATTTTCAAGATTTGCTAATCTGACCCCATTTTCCCTTCCTATTGCCCTTCAACATATCTCCTTTGCTTTTGATTGAATAGACTATCTTACTGATCTGGACCAACCTATGGACCTTCCTGCTATCAGACCTTCCCATACGGTTTTCCCTTTGTCCTCTTTTTTGCCTCCCCCTTCCCCAATAACTCTTAATGGCTCAATTCCCATCTTTTTCCATGAGCTTTCTTTATTACCTTAAGCTCCTGAAATGTTGACACTGTTAGGATCCATCTCCCCATTGATTTACATCTTTGTATGCCTTTCATCAGTGTTTTATTATCTTCTCAATAATAGTCTTGTACCTTGTTTTTTATATGTGTATTTCCAGGTACTTTTCAGTTGTTCTGAGTGGCATCCTTTTTAAAATTACATTTCCAAATTCATTGCTGATGTATAGAAATGCTAATTTGGGTGTATTGATTTTTTTAAATGTTTATTTATTTATTGAGAGAGAGAGAGAGAGAGAGAGAGAGAATCCCAAACAGGCTCCACGCTGTCAGCGCAGAGCTTGACGTAGGGCTCGATCCTGTGAACCGTGAGATCATGACCTGAGCCGAGATCAGGAGTCTGACGCCTTACCAGCTAAGCCACCCAGGTGCCCCTGGTGTATTGATTTTTGTATCTAGCAGTCTTCCTTATCTTTTAACTCCCATAGTTTGTACATTCACTTGGAAGTGAATCAGTGAATGCCATACTGTGAAGGCAGTCTTACCTCCATTGAAGGCAACAAGGACAATTTTGTGCTCTTTTCCAATTTTTTTCCGTAAATCAAGTTAGGACTTCCAGTAGTAGTAAGAGTGGATATCCTAGTTTTTTTTTTCTGCTTTTAGTGAAAATGCTTCTGAGGTTTTAGTATGATGTGTTTCTGATATTTCCTTACAGATTAACGAAATTCTCTTCTATTTCTAGTTTAAGAGTTTTTATTATGATTGTCTATTGAATTTTGTCATGCTGTTTACCCATATGGTGATCAAGTGATTTTTCTCTTTTAATGTGTTCATACAGATGACATTAGATTTCTAATAGGAAGCACTTAAACTATGTGGCCCATTCAGACCATCATTTGGTGATGCGCTCTGTTTTGTTCACTGCACCTTCATGCGTTTTAGTCTTGTCTTTCTAGAGTAGACCATCAGTTCCAGGGGAAGAAGCAGCATACCTTATATTTAGATTTCCCAAGCACATGGCACTTAGGCAATACCATTTTATTTCATTTATTTAATTAGATATTCCTCTTCTGCCTGATGACTTCTCTCAGATATTCATAAGGTACTTGAATATTTGAATCAGCTTCTTTGAGAACAGGAAGACTGGTTCTACCTGATAGACCTCTTTCCAGAATGTTACAGCTAACTTTTTCATGAATGTCCCAATTTAATTTACTGGCTCAATTGAAGAATTAACAGCCGCCCCCCACCCTCACCCCCCACCCCCGCGACCCCCCGCCCCACCCCTTCTTTCTCTAAGGAAAATTATTGAGTATAAAATCTAGCTTACATCTTAAAAAATGCACTTCTCTGTGGTTGTAGTAGAAAAGCCATAGGTTATATCCTCAGCAGAGTTTTGTTTTAATGAATATAGAATGTGGGTTTTATTATTACTTGAAGCAGTTTTGAAACACAGTTGATAATTTCTCCACAACAAGTCTTAAATGTTTAAAGACTAAGGTACATAAAGGTGGATTTTTTTCTTGCCTCCTTGAAATGGAGCAGTCTTCAGACAGGTTCTCTAGGTGTGTAGATTAAACTGAGAAATTGGGGCACCTGGGTGGCTCAGTCGGTTGGACGTCTGGCTTCGGCTCAGGTCATGATCTCCTGGTTCGTGAATTCGAGCCCGCATAGCGCTCTGTACTGACAGCTCAGAGCCTGGAGCCCGCTTTGGATCCTCTGTCCCCCCCTCTTTCTCTGCTCCTTCACTGCTCATGTGTACTCTCTCTCTCAAAAATAAGTAAAAAAAACATTAAAAAAATGTGTAAAAAATAATATAAACTGAGAAAATTATCAGCATATCTTTTATTAATGCTAGATAATGTATACTTTTGCTTTTATTGTCAGTGTGTAGCTTTTATCATCTGAGACCATAAAATATTTTTGGGTATCCTTTTGAATGCTAGTTGTAGCTATATTTGCTAAATAAAATGAGATTATTTCTATTATTATTTATTTTTAATGAGATTACTTTTAGGTTTCTGAAACCCTTGTCAGTAAATACGAGATGGTTCAGATTCTGTGTCATAACTTGGGTTTGAAAATGTGATTTGATGAGTCCTCCTTCAGACTTGTTGGGTAGTGTTCAGTCTGGGTTACTGCCAGGTGCCATTCTCAGGTCAAAACTGTAGCTTTATGTGCTGACAGACATAACTTTCTGATCGGGGAAGGGGTTGAGCAGCAAATGATAAGAGTCAGATTGCTTTGGAGTTTGCTTACTTGTTTTTAAGACTTCGTGCTTCTTGATGTTGATGCACCCTTGTGACTAACCTGCTTATGTGTCCTTACATAAAAAAAGAGTTGATTTGCTGTGGTGTTCATATACAGAGCCACCAGGTGATGGCAGTGGTCCTCATTTTTTTTCACTGTAACGTTTCCATTCTTTTTAAACATTTGTCCAGTCCGGAAACCTTGAAGTTGTCTTTGATTTCCTGTTTTATCCCATGTGGCTGATATTTTACCACATCTTATTGACGTTTAATATATTTTTTAAAATATTTATTTATTTTTGGGAGAGCGCAAGCCGGGGAGGGGCAGAGAGAGGGGGAACAGAGGATCCAAAGTGGGCTCTGCCCTGACAGGCTGACAGGCTGACGAGCCTGATGTGGGGCTCGAACTCACGAACCGGGAGATCATGACCTGAGCCCAGGTCAGACACTCATTCGACTGAGCCACCTAGGCACCCCGAATTCAGTGGTTTGTTTTGGTTTGGTTTGGTTTTTGTTGTTTTGGTTTTTTGTTTTTTTGTATGTTCATAGAGTTGTGCTGCCATCGCGGCTATCTAATTTTGTATCTAGTATTTCATTGTACCAAAAAGAAACTGCATACTCATTAGCATTCATTTCTCATTCCTCTCTTCCACAGCCCTGGACAACCACTAGTTTATTTTGTGTTTTTATGGATTTGCCTATTCTGGACATTTCCTTTAAGTGGAGTCATATAATAAGTGGTCTTTTCCGACTGCCTTTCACTCAGTATAATGATATCAAGGTTCATCCATGTTGCAGTGTGAATCAGTCCTTCATTCCTTTTTGTGGCTGAATAATACTATATTGTATGGATATACCACATTTTGTTAATCCTTTTACCCGTTTATAGCACTTCGGTTGTTTGTAACTTGGCTATTATGAGTATTCCTGCTGTGAACATTTGTCTGCTGGTTTTTGTGTAGATGTATGTTTCATTTCTCTTGCATATGTACCCTAAAGTAGAATTGCTGCATCATACAGTAACTCTGTGCTCAACTTCTTGAGGAATTGCTAAACTGTTTTCCAAAGTGGCTGTACCCTTTTACATGCCACATTCTCCACATCCTTTTCAAAACCTGTTCATCTTTTGTACTAAAGTCCTCTAGTGGGCACAATGTGGCACCTCATTGTGGTTTTGATTTGCATTTCCTTGATGACTAGTGACACTGAGCATCTTTTCATGTGCTCATTGCTCATGTGTATCTATCTGATTTGGAGAAGTGACTGTCAAATCCTCTGCTGATTTTTAAGTTGGGTTGTCTTTTTATTTTTTAGTCACCAGGATTCTTATATTCTAGATGTAAGTCCCTTATTGATAAGTGATTTGCAAATATTTTATTCCATTCTATTGGGTTGTCTTTTCATTTTCGTGATGGTATTCTTTGAAACACAAACATTTTTAATTTTGATAAAGTCCAATTTATCTTTTTTTTTTTTTTTTTTGGTCACTTTTGCTTTTGGTGTCATATCTAAGAAACCATCGCCTGATGCAGATCTTGAAAATGTGTTCCTGTGTGTTCTTACAAGAGTTTTTTGGTTCTAGCATTCACATTTAGATCTTGACCCTTCTCAGATAGTTTTTGTTTATGATGTAAGGTAAGGGTCCATATTCACTCTTTGGCATGTAGATATTCCGTTGTCCTAGCATTGTTTATTGAATGTATGAGCACCTGTGTTAAAAATCACTTGGTGCCTGGGTGGTTCAGTGATCCATTGTTGGTTTTGGCTCAGGTCATGATCTTGTGGCTTTGTGAGGTCAAGCCCCATGTCAGGCTCTGCGCTGGCAGCATGAAACCTGCTTGGGAGTCTGTCTCCCTTTCTCTGCCCGTCCCCAACTCGCGCTATCTCTGTCTCTCTCAAAGTAAACTTAAAAAAAAATAAAATTAAAAATGTGTTTTAAAAAATCACTTGACCGTAAATGTAAAAGGTTTTCCTGGACTGTCCATTCTGTTTTGTTGCTTACCGTTGATTTTTATTTTATTATTGTTATTTTAAGTTTTCATTCATTTTTTAATTCCAGTATAGTTAACATAGAGTGTTATATTTCAAGTGTACAATATAGTGATTCAGCAATTCTGTACAATACTCAGTGCTCATCAAGATAAGTGCACTCTGAGTCTTCACCTATTTCACCCATTTCCCCCACCCACCTCCTCCCTGGTAACCATCTTTTTGTTCTCTATAGTTAAGAACCTGTTTGGGGGATCATCATTGATTTTTAAGAAAAACAATTCAGTCACATTTGCTTCTGTCCTCTCTGCTGCCACACGAATCTGGGCCTTCCATGACCTGCACTTACTCATTATTCAGCCTTTTTTGTGTAGAGCTGCTGGTTGAATACTTCTGAAAGCAGTGGTTTCATCACGTTGCTGCTGGTAGAGGGTAGCCATTGGTGTTCCACCAAGATCGCATGCGAACTAAACTCCTTGGCCTGTTTCTTGAGGTTCCCTCAGCCAGGCCTACCCAAGTCTCCATACTTAACTTCTGTTTCTAAATTCAGATCATCTTCTAATCAATCCTGTTTCTCTTAGGTATCACATCTTCATATTTTATGCCTTGATTCTCCACATTCAGTTCCCTTCCCAGTTTAAAAGATAACACTTTCTCAGCATAATTAGAGACTGTAATAACAAGTTGAGGTACCTTGATCTCTTTCAGATATAGTTTCTTAGAAGAATCACTTCTCTGTCATTCATTTGGCCACTTAATGCATGACCCAGTTCTGGTTTGTCCTGCCTCTGTTACAGTCAAGGTCCTGTACTGGGTGTTGCCTTCAGTTGTTTTGTAACTGTTTTGTTTATATGTAGCTTTTCTTCCTATACATTGTACAAACTCTTTGAGAGTGTAGGGACATTTTATAATCCTTTCACAGGGCTGAATATGAATGTACATTCAGTATGTAAGGGTCTTTGATCTTTTAATCAAAACCTTTGGGGACCAGATGTATTGGGAGATGTTTTTAAGATTTTAGAAAGGTTTAAGCTGCATATACTTTGTTACTTAACAGCCCAGTAGCACTCTGGGATAGCCTCTGTTATGACATACATTAAAATATTTCCTGTTACGCCTGTTCTCCAGTGGGGTGTAGGGCAGGATCCTATGTTTAAAGATTGCTTTTTTCTGTAGCAAAAAGTGAGTTTCCACACTGAATGTGATAGAGAGACTATAAATAGTCTCATATCAGTTCAGGTCAGGTGTGATTTTGCTGCCAAATGAGTTACAGTGAAACAGTTTGAGTAGAGTTCGAGTTTCAGAATTGTGGGTAAGGGATTGTGGAGGGACGTGGGTTCTAAGTGTAAGGTGTAATTATAGAGCAGGGACATGCTGTCTCCTCTAATGTGTGGGGACCCAGGCCGGTCTGGACTTCCCTCCTTGATTCTTCGCTGCAGCCTTTTCCTCCCACCCATTTGTCCTTTGACCAATTCGCTCATGTCACTCCTCTGTCCCCAGATCCCTGGTGTTTTGCCATTTTTTTTGTCTCCAGTGTGCTTGTGGGAAGAAGCTACATATTCCTAAAGTCTCAAGATGATTGCAGAAAGGATGTAATAGTAATTCATTTAGTGTCAAGCTTGGGAAGCCGTCACTTTTCTTTTCCTTGCACTACCTTCTCTTCTCTGCAGTGAACACAATGGGGGACCAGTGATGTGGAGGGGGCACCGTGGGGGTGGCATACAGCCATCTGGATGGACTCCTGGCAAGGCAGCCAGGTCTTGGCCTGGATGAAGTTAAGCAATCTTGGCCTGCAGAGAGGTTTCAGATTCATTCAAGACCTTCTGTAATCTGGCTCCAATCTAACTTTGTCAGATTAATGAGTCACCATTGCTCAGATTGAGATTTTATGTTTTTATATTTCTTATTAATTTTTTTTCTGTGTAAACTTGCCTATTGAGCATCCCATGAAGAACATATAATTGCTTTTCTGGCTTCATGCATTCCCCTCAACATTTCTCTTTTCTTTTAAAAAAAATTGTTTTTTAATCCTTATTTATTTTTGAGAGAGAAAGAGAGAGACAGAGACAGAGAGAGAGCATGAGCAGGGGAGGGGCAGAGAGAGAGGGAGACACAGAATCTGAAGCAGGCTCCAGGCTCTGAGCTGTCAGCACAGAGCCCGACGCGGGGCTTGAGCTCATGGACCACGAGATCGTGACCTGAGCCGAAGTTGGATGCTTAACCGACTGAGCCACACACAGGCGCCCCTCAAACATTTCTCTTATGTGACATTTCTCTTATGTATGTAATTTTACAACATCCCAGTGATAGACTGGGCAGTGTTCTGAAACTGGAATTGGACATGACTTGTCTAGAAGCCCATAGTTTTTGTTTTGTGTTGTGTTTTAAAATAACTGCTATTTTTTCACGTGCCTAATGGCTGGTGACCTTGCCAAAAGGAAGCCACATTAGATATGCCGTATTTATTTTGAGACACACAGGGTAAGAACCAGGAATCCTCAAATGTTGGAGCTGGAAGGAACATTGCTAATATCATGTTTTATAGATCAGGAAACAAATCAGCTAAAGATACACAGCTAGATAGTGATAGAATCAGAACTCTATTTTTCTTGAAAATTTGCAACTTTATGTTTCCTCTGCTTGGTTGCTTGGTGTTAGAGCTAAAATTTTCATTTGATTTTTTTTTTCTCATCTTCTAAGTAAATTTAATACTCTTTCCGGATTTGGAAAACCTCTGTCTATCTGGTTTCAACGCACAGAAGTGAAAAAAAAATCATTTTGCTTCTTGGTACCACCTTGGTAAAACTATGTCTTCACAAGATGTGTCTAATTAATCAAATTATTAGAAAATTGGTCTATGATTAGAGATTGGATAGCCTCATGTATGCTTAATTTAACTAACAACAAACCAATTTAAAGTGTGCTTTTGGTGTTTAAAGCTCAGTAAGGCTGTATTCTGTTTCCCCATATATATCTCTGACTTGAAGACAAGGTCAGATCACACCATTTAGAACTGGTGGTGGTAAGTGCCACACTTTTTCTGTTAACCTCTGCTGTGTATTGAATAGGAGCAACACTGATTATAGAAAATGGTGGGAAAAAAAGAAAAACCAGATGCCAGTTTGAATTTATGAAATTAGAAATTAGGTGTCCCGTTGGAGGGGCTTAATTGTTGGAGGAAAAAAACCCAGGGAATTACAGATCATCATTAGAACTCAGAGTTTAAGGAGCTTTGGTTCTTTTGTTGTCAATGGAGTGCTTTAAGTTTTCATGAAATGGTTTTGTTGTTGTTATTGTTGAAGAAACCAGTCACCCAATGGGTTAAACATTTATAGTTCTCTAAAATCATGCCTGTCTCTTCTCACTGAGAAAGAGCTGGGGAGGGGACCTGTGCTCCCCATAGGTGGGAAGTGCTCTGCCCATTAGGTCCCATCCAGGCAGAGTTCTCTCGGTTGGATGTTGGAGTTTCCTATGCTGTTCTCTCATGATATATCTTTGTTTGTGAGTGTGAATCTAATTTAGGTTGTTCTGTGTTTCTTTGTTGTGAATGACCCTGAAAAAGTCCCTTCACTACTTGAAATAAGTCCCCCCCCCGACTTGAAATAAGAAGAGATTGAACTGTGAAAATCTCTTCATTTTCTAAGATCCTACCATTTAGCTGAGTACTTTTTTTAATCAGATATTTTTCATTTAATGTAACAAGAAGTAACAAACCAAAGAAGAAAGAAAGACAAAAACCAAATTGCTTTCAACAACAAAGTCATCACTTTGGCTTGGGTTTCTAGAACTGACAGTCAAGTGTTTATGGAGGTTGTGAGGGGACAGGGAGAATCTAGGGTAGATTTGCTCAGTGCTACCATTTATTCTCACTTCTGTATGCTCCTTAACGTTTTGGGAGAGTATTTCTATGTTATTTTACAGAAGGAAACAGTCTCACACTACCTAGCCCTAGGCTGGACACGGGGGTCGTTAACTGTCCTGAGCTCCTTAGACTGTTGTCTTTATAGTTTGGTTTGGTATCAGGTGGCACAGAACTTCGTATCCAGTGTAACTCTTCCTGTTCTACTCTTTCAGCTTGGATTTACTTTTGGCAACGTGGTTGGAATGTATCTGGCCCAGAACTATGACGTAAGTGACCATATCTGTGTCCTCCCGTAATTTGTAGTGACTTGTCTTTGTTGAAGTCAGGCATGCCTTCCAGCGTAAATGAAGTCCGTAGGTCTCGGGAAAATGTCCTGAGTTTTGTAGAAGGATTTTCTGCTGTTTGAAAAATACACCTCACAAAAGCATCTGTCCTCCGTATCACCACAAGAGGGCAAAATCTCATCAATTTAGATGGTCTTATGATCCTGAGCTGTGCTGGTTAGCCCAGAATAATTAACTACTGACTTAGAGTCTTCTTATATAGTTCTGTGGACGATTATGTGATGAGTGGAAATTTAAGAGTAATTGGATCATCTTTTCAGTTATATCAGACTCATTTTATAGAAGGGGAAGTGGAAAAGCAGGTGACAAAACTGCCCATACATGGGGCCTCTGGAAAGGTTGTTTTAAAGAGAGGGAAAGGAAGGAAGAGGTGGGAAGAGGGAAGGAAGGGAAATATATTAACTTTTGATTTGTCTGTGGTGAAGCTATTAGTGTGACAAAAGAAATTCTTTGTCAACCTTCACTTGAGTTACATGGTTTTCTAGGCAGGAACTTTATTAATTTATATCACCTTTATTGTTCGTATGCACAACTTCTATTTGGCAGTGGATTGAGGTGGTCAGTGAGTATATAAAAGGAGAAGTCAGAATTTAGCTTCTGAGGAGGGAACATACTTCAGTTTACAGCTTCGAGATCCTTCTTATGCAGCCATGAGGCCAAGTCTCTTTCAGAGGAAAATAAAGACTTAACAACAGCCCTTTGTTGTAGGAGGAAGAGAAGTAAAAGAGTATCGATTAGGTAGCTGCAAAATTATAATCATCTTTTTTCTCTTTAAAGATACCAAATCTGGCTAAAAAACTTGAAGAAATTAAAAAGGACTTGGATGCCAAGAAGAAACCCCCTAGTTCATGAGGTGGACCCAGCACTGCTTTCCGGATATACCGATTCTGCTCTTCTTGAGGCCTCCTTATCACCTGAACCAAAAAGCTTTAGTTGTAAATTTCAGCCTCAGCAGTCTTCCTCTCTGCTAGATCCTATGCTGCCTGAGAGCAACAGTTGAGGCTTCGCATTCAGAACTACCCTTTTCCAACATCCTCCCCCCTTCCCTTCCTCCTTCCAGCCACTTGGGACGGCCTGAGACTGGAATTACGGTGCTTGATTAGTAAACGTGACCTCTCCTTTATTCTTTGGGGTTTCTAGTGTTTTCTAAAGAAAAATTGATGAGTTTTGTATGGCTGATCAGATTTCACAGTCTAACAATTATAATGGGTGTTTAAACATTTGTTACTAAATTATGTTGTTTCACGGTAATTAAAATTAAAGTCCAGAAGCCACTTACTCCTGAATTATCCACTTACTGTATACTGTTATCAGGCAGCTCTATAGCTGCTAATTTAATCATTAATCGATTTGCTACATTGACTGAGAAACTATATCCTGAGAACCCTGTCAGGAACTAGGGAGTTTAAAAATATGTAAAATAATGGCCTTTATCCTCTGTGAAATTCAGTCAAGTATGCATGTTTTTCCATAATGATGTCTTTGATTCGACACTTTTCTCTCAAAAGAATCCTCCTATTTTAAGGGATTATAGGTGCATTTGATGTTACATGATGGATAAATGATAAGTTGTCTGTAAAGGAAATATTATGCCTTTTCACATTAAAAAGATGTATTTACATTATAACTTTATAGTAATTCTCATAAGAAAACTTTGAGGGTTTTTGTTTTTTTCTCCCTGCAATAAAAAATCACCATTGTATGTTGACCCATTGATAGAGACATCTCTCTGCTCCTCATTCAGCAAGGAGAAGCTACTGAGGATGAGACCTCCACCCAAATGCTAAATATTTCCATTATTGATGCGGGTGGGGGGTGAGCATAGAGGCCGCTCTTCGGCAACAGGCAGTGGAAACCTGAACAAGGCAGAAGGGCCCACAGTGAGCACGCAAACGGACTCATTAAGCCATGGGCCCTAACTGACCGATGGGCTACGTACAGCTAGGCGCAGTTCTAAGGATCACCAAAAGGAGAATTCCATCAGTCCTCATACTCCCTTACTCCGCCCTACTGTGACTATAGCCCCTCACCATCGCCTTGTGCTGGACGGTCTCTCTTTTGCTGTCCTGCCTGCTGCTCCCTTGCTCTTTAAAAAAAAGAAAAGAGGGGCGCCCGGGTGGCTCGGTCGGTTAAGCGTCCGACTTCGGCTCAGGTCATGATCTCACGGTCCGTGAGTTCGAGCCCCGCGTCGGGCTCTGTGCTGACCGCTCAGAGCCTGGAGCCTGCTTCAGGTTCCGTGTCTCCCTCTCTCTCTGACCTTCCCCCATTCATGCTCTGTCTCTCTCTGTCTCAAAAATAAATAAACGTTTAAAAAAAAAAAATTTTAAAAAAAAAAGAAAAGAAAGAAATCACCATTGTAATTTGTCAAATGTATAATTAGTCCGTTTTTTTTGGTTAAGAAAATGTTTGAATACTTCACTTTTCCCATGGGTCAAGATACAAATGTGATTCAGAATAAAGAGTTTCTCCCACTCCTGTCCATCAGCAACTAGTTCCTCTTCCTGGAGGCAGGCTCTGTCAAGTTTCCTGTATACTTTGAGGAAGATTCTTTGCCTAAACAAATACATGTGTGTGGTGGGGGAGGGAGGGGAGGTTTACACAAATGATAAACTGTATTGAGTTCACCCCTGGCCTTTTTTATTTTATTTTATTTTATTTTATTTTATTTTATTTTATTTTATTTTATTTTGTTTTATGTTATTTTATTTTATTTTATGTTATGTTATGTTATTTTATTTTATTTTGTTTTATGTTATTTTATTTTATGTTATTTTATGTTATTTTATTTTATTTTATTTTATTTTATTTTATTTTATTTTATTTTATTTTTTAAATGGAGATCATTCCGTATCAGTATGTAAGAAACAAGGAACCTGTTTCCCTCCTTTGGCTCCATGAGATTCTAGTGAATGGATATACCATAACTTACTTAATCTGTTACTGATGAACATTAGGGTTCCTGTCTTTTGCTGTTACAGTGATGACCTTGAACCTAAAGTTAATATACGTATCTGTGCGGAGTATGGCTGTAAACTAAATCCTAAAAGTGTAATTTACCCTAACTATAAAGTCTCATTTGATTGTGTGCTTTGTTTTAGGGGACTTGTTGGGCAGCTCACTGATAATGCCATTTCTGAAGAAATTTTAGCAGAATCTGTAAACTGGAAGACTTAGAGACACCTTTATTCAGGCAGTGATGACATTGGTACTGCGTGATTATAAGACAAAAGGTTCTGTTTTCTCTTTGAAAACGAGGATCTCTCGTACATGGGTATAGGTTTTATCCGTGGCAGCTTGTCCTGGCGTGTGATACAGGTGGCGTGAAAACAGCATATTATGGTGTGACTTCACCCTAGGAGTGAGATCATGGGCAAGCATCTTATTTTTCTGACACTGTTGTATTCTCTGTAAGATGTGGACGCAATATCTACCTCATACGCTCACATGAGAAACAGGTGAGATAATGTACGTGATGTGTTACACAGTGCTTTGCAAATTGCCCAATAAATAACAGATACTGGCCCAAACACGCTGTTTTTGGTCACAATACTTTATTTTTCTGCAGTTGCTTTTGGAACCAGTTTATGAACCATGCAAATTTTGTCATTACTCTGTGGTCGCTCTCCTGGTTGCTGATGAAAATCTAGAATATCTACCTTGATCACACTTCCTGGCTTGTAAGATTTGATCTTGAATGACTGAATTGTTAGCAGAATGAAATACAGCCTTGAAGGATAAAGTTTTACCGCTTTTGAGGGTATTCAAAATGCCACAAGCTTAGAAAGGTAACTTAAATGTTAGGAGATTAGGTCTCTCTCTATTACGCCTTGTAAACCAAGCACATTGGGATTTAGGGCTTCCCTCAGGAGTGACTCTTGCCCTTGCTTACCGGTGGGGAGCCATCCAGCAAATCCATTCCTGCATTTGCCTTCACCATATAAACTGCTCCGCAGTGAGTACCGGCTGCCTCCGTGCTCCCCATTCAGATACCCTCTTCTAGTTAGGTTCTTGCAGCAGTGAAAAGGGGCTCGGAGTTCTCAGGCAAGGTTATCCTCACTGAGATAGAGGAGGAGCCCAGAACCATCACAGATATTGGGGGGTAGTTGAAACATTGCAACGCGAGTGAGGGGTGCAGCTATTGTGATTGTGGCACTAAGAGTCACGTTCCCTGAGTGTTGTTACGCAGGGACTCTTGCCTCACACATCCTCAGAGGGATGGGAAGAGTCCCTGCAAGACATACTCGTCTTCTCCTTTTAAAAATGTTGGAAAACTCCTCTGTCAACATGGCTTAGGAAAACTTCTTGCCATACCTGATCGTAAAAGGAAGATTACTCACGTGTGCAAAATATGACTTCAGGGTTGATGTTGGGAACTTCATAAAGACATTGGACCTGACAAGTTTATCCTTAAACCGCAATCCTCCCAAACAAAGAGAAAAACCCAAACAACCTCATTTAACATCATCAAAAGGGGTGTTAAATATTTCAGGAGTTGAAGTTGCCATTGATGTCTTCAGTGGACTTTTCTAGTGATTTGATGTTTTAGGCAATTGAGCAGAGACCTGCTGCTGATTTAGAGGAACGATTTCATTTTTTCTAGCCCATTTGTAGGACGGTAGAGGAAGTTATAGCGTGTGGTTTCTCTAGCTGTTTGTGCATACGGGTTCACAGAGCATATGTGCACGTGCATGTTTTCATTTCCACGGAGTACAGTCCCTAGATACAAGGCTGGTGTTTGTTTTTCTGCTGAGGTCTCCTGCCTTTTTAATGCTTTTTCTGTTAGTCCCCCTGAAGGAAGTCTACAGACTGTCCTGGAGCAAATGAGGCTTTTTCTTAAACTGCCCATCTTGGGCTTTGCACGTAGCATTTCCATTCCTTACTCATGAATGAGTGCTTTTTTCCCTACTGACCGTTAGGGCCTTGTGGAAGGCCACAGGGTGGCAAAGGGAAAATATTCGGAGATCTTGCCTGGTGTAACATGGGAGCTCGTGACACTCAGATTTTCGTGTTTATGCCTTTTCTGAATCTCCATGTGCCATATTTCGTCAAATACATTTTTTTTACAAGGTGCTGGGAAACACCGGAACAGTGAGGTTCTATGGAAGGTGCACAGGGTGGGGCATTGCAAAACCTGAGTCGCGGGCCCATGTGGATCGTTGCCTCTGTGGTAAGGCCTTATGCAAGGTGCCGTGTGGTTGCATCATTTTTGCGTGTGCAGTTGTAAAAGATCAGGACAAGAAAGAGTCACCATGTAAATTGCTGGGCAGTTGTGCTAAGAATTCATCTAGTGAGGGCAGCCACGGGATGGGTTACACGTGTACTTGGTCTCTCTCGCCTTTGTGTTCTAACGGTTTGAACATCTTGCTATATACTGAGAGTGATTCTAGTGTTTAGATGTACTTTTTCAAACGTGGCCCCTAAGTGTGAAGCCAACTTCGTGATTTAGTATGCAGCTGAAGAAACAGAGATCTCTTCTTACGTTGGAGGGAAAACTAGCTGTGTTTTCTTTACTAAAAGGTGGTTCACGAGTCTTTGCCATGTAAATGCTAACATAAAAGATTGTGTACCATGTCCTTCGTGGGTGACTAAAAGGAATTTCAAAGGCAATTTCCAAAGGCGATTAGGCAAGTTTGATACATAATTGACTTGAAAATAAGGTGCAGTGAAGTGTCTTTGTTTCTCAGTCATCTATCAAAGGAGCAGGTATAAGGTGGTCACTTACTGCTTTCTTTTTAACATTGTGATGTTAGAAGATAAAAGTCAAATTGTAACATATTTGCAAGAGACTACTCAGGAGAGCCTTTAGGTAGTGTCCATCAGTGATGACAAGGGGTCGTGAGTCGTTTCTGACCTTTCCTGTCCCTGGAATGAGCAGTCTTTGTTGGCCTGATCTCTGGTGTTGGGAGAGAACAGTGCTGCTTTTCAGAACGGTCAGTAGACCGGACTGAAATAAATGCTCTTTCTCAACTGGCCAGTCGAGTGCACTGGCTCCTGGAAGCTTCCGGCAGCATCTGCCGTGGGGAGCGGCACTGCTTCCCCTTTAGGAGTGAGTGCGGTTCTCAAACGCTCAATGGTGGCCAATGATTCAGGTCAGCTTAATTCTAAGTCAACGCTTCCTTCTCTTTTTACTTGTTTATACTCCTGGAATCTTATTATTTGCACCTTTTTCTCACTGTCTGACCTAGAGGCTTGGGGTCCAAGTTCTGTAATTGACATTTGACACTTTGGCAGCCATGACGATACGCTAACACCCTGCCTCTTCTGAACATTTCATAGCAAGAGAACTATGCAGATTCCATCAAAGCAGCCATAGCGTATATTACACTGGGATTTTATTTGGGCTCAGGAGGTCTTTATTTTCATCACTAGTCACATAATGTGGCCTAAGCTCATTGATATAGAAGAAGCAGTAATATCCGCGGTTAAATCCTGTCAGTTTCATTGTGGTCAGAGCACGCAAGTGCTGACCGGCACAAAAGAAATGTTATAATTCACAGACCCTTGATAAACTAAGAGAGCGACTTCACTGATAAGTTATTGTTGTGGGGAAACCGCCCATGCTGTCAGTAATAACTTAAAATCAAGTAAAACAATGTAGCAGCTCTAGGGTGTACCTTTTCCAGTAAGACCTACTTAGCAAGTAACTGGTGGTAGCAATCAGAACTATGTAATGTCTCCAAGCCAGGGGGATTGGGAGCTATATCCAGTCATCGAGCAGGAACATCTGTCGTGGAGAAAACGGCCTGGTTTTTCAAGAGGAAGAAGGAGGCCTTGATTTCCAAAGTGGTTTTTTCTCACAGGAAACATTTATTAAGTAGTTAGTTTACTATATCGTATGAGTTGCGGGGGACTTGAAGAGACGTAAGACGTCTCTCCCCTCGAGGGGCTCCCTGTAGGAAGTGGCTGGTGTGTGAGGCCTTCTGTACTTGCTTTCTCAGGAACAAACTACTCATTACATCCAAAAGAAAGCCAGTCAGATATCGCTAATAGCACTGTGGTCTTAATGATAGTCTTGGCCTTTTTAATAAGACAGGTAGGGAAGTTTTTCCTCCCTCCCAACTCAACCAATGCAGTGGTATTGATGATTAGTGGAAAGCGAAGAGAGAGACAGGTGCCCCCCCACTCTCCAAAAGTAGAGAATTCCTATGAAACCTTCCGTAAGCCAAAATGACATAAAGCGAAGAGGCAATTGCCATTAATTTATATGGAAAGACGTTTGAGCGTTTCCAGACCTCCGCAATAACCTCTCTTAGGAACTCCTCCTGATACCTTAGGAACTCCTTGCTGACGGGTGCGCCAAGTAAATGGGCATACAGCACAGACGCTCGCAGATGCAGCTCGCAGCTCTGGCAGCTCCGCGCAGAGACGCTGGGTGCAGTTCCCCGGGAGGCGGCCCAGCGGCACCACTCCAGTTGCTCAGGTTGCACACTGCCCCTCGAAGGGCTCGCCGCAAAACCACCGAACACTACTTGGACTCTTCTCGGAAATCCGAAAATCCTCTTCAGTTTTCCTCCGGTTAGCGAAAACAGGTACTCACGTGGGTCTTTTGTAAAAGCAAAGTGGCGTAACCAGAACTTTTGAAAAGCCGGGGATACCTGTACTGACTTCAGTGTGTCTTCTGTCTCTACTTCTTTTTCCTTGGACAAAGAGAACAGTACAAGCCTCTTTCTAAAGGGGGACACTATTTCTTTATGGGAATTTGGTACCAAGGGTAAAGAGAAGCCATTGAAGGGAGCTGCTTAGAAGGGAATCAGAGTAGTGAGAAAAGAGTACTGATCGCCACAAAGAGGACTTGCCAAGGTCGCCTTTTTGTGGTGAGAACTTAGGATAGAAACGCTGAGGAGAAAGTTCCGGGGGAAGATTTTCCTCCGAAAGAGGAGATGTGACTACACAGGTGGGATGATTTGATTTCTCCTCCAACTCCTAAAAAGGGGTTAAGGTATTAAGAATAACATGGAAGCCAGTGAGGCTAGTTTGTGAGGCTTAGTTAGCCTCTGAGGGGCGACTGAGTCAGCCTTTCTGCTCTTCCTGTCCTCAGAAAGACCTGGAGAGCCCAAGATACAGGACGTGAGAACGGTGCTAGGTTTTCCTGAACTACAGTGCTGAGGAAGGAGGGCGGAGAAGAAGGCACTAACGTCCCAGCATCGGAGGCTTCCTGCTCGTCACCTAAGGTGGCAGGCTGTGGAATCTTCTGGTGGGGGTTGTGTGCTCCTGGCGGCTTTCTTGGTCAGATTCTGTTCGGCGCTCGTAGCTCCTCTGGCTGGGCTGTGTGCCCGCTTGTGTCAGGCCTGATCAGTGAGGTTACTGACCTTAGCCCAGGCTGGAAAAGTGTCCAAGTGGAAGAGGCTAACTCCCCATGTGTTGATGGCCACCATCACGATCACCAGGCCAATGACATTGACCCCCAGGCCAGCTTTCACCTGTAGGACACAAACCAAGCCCACCCAAGTCACTGAGCGGGCAGCAGCACAGACCCCGGGTGCTCCTCTGTGCCCCCCGCCCAAGGGTTGGCGCTGGTCTGTCGCAGTCGCTGCCTGGAATCCGTAGTGTTGCACGAAGGGTGTCTTGGGAGCGTGGCAGGATGGGAGAGGCCACTAGAACCGTCTCCACCTGCAGTGCCGTCACTCCCAAATGGAGGCCTGGCACGTGTGTGCTTGGAACACCAGGTCTCCGTTTGTTAAGACTCACGCCAAGCAGGGGGCCCGCGTGATAGGGAAGTGCATTAAGGCAGGAACTTCTCGGAACCTTTAACGTGCTGATACGTAGGGGGACCTGTAGGAGAGGCCAGGTTCTACAAAGCCTTTGCCACTGTTAACCGTGTTTTCCTTCCCAAAGGAACGGCCTACGGAAGGTTGTGTACGTGGGGTTCACGTGGAGAACCAGGCCGGCTGCCTCTGCTCAGCCCTTCGGCGGGAGAGTGACGCGGGCGAGCGAGTTTTGCTTCTTTCCGCTGAGGGGATGTCGCCTCCACGACTCAGCCCTCCCGTTTCTGCCACGGAACTCAGCCTCACAGGCTGAGGGGGGGGTGTGTGGGGCAAGATGGATGGCTGAGCCAGGGCCAGATGGAAAAACGTACAGTAAGGAGGGCTGGCGTTAAGTTGGGAAAGCTGTGGGGAGATGGTTCCAGGCACGTGACTAGATGTGTTGGCTCCCTGCTTTGTGGGCAGGGCCCTGGACGTATTAATCGGCCTTGCCCCCTGGGCTTTGGGCGTGGAGGGCCGCCCCTGTCTCCTAGCAGAGGGGGCAGGTTCTAAAGGGGCTGATCCTTTAGAAGGAGCCATGTAGAACATTTGGTTGGCACCCCCACCTTTAGAAGGTGAGGAAATTGAAGTCTCGAGTCAGCGCCCAGGACTAGCTCACTTCTTGTCACCTGGTGCCTTTGAAAGGCGCTGTCTCTGATCACTTGATTCCAGGGTAGAAGGTGCGGGGGGATGGGGTGAGTGGTGGGGGCACCCGGGAGAGTTAGCTGGGGGGACAAGAGAGCTGGGGCCAAGCTCAACTCTCTTGAGCAGACAGGGTCGCGCAGTAAGAGATGGGGGGGCGGGGGATGGCGGTGACCTCCCTTCCCCGAAGTATTACAGAGCGCTTAGGTGAGCGGGTTGAAAGCTGAAAAGGATCTGAATATCTGCTCCTGGCCTGGAGCTCTTGCTTCCTTTCCTCCATTTGGTATTTACAGGGCCGCGGAGAACGAGTTTGGACTCGAGTGAAAAAGAATTGGTGAGGCCCTCCCTGCGCCGTCACCCCTTCCCCTTTCCCCTGGGCCCCTGTGGTGTCTCCCACTCGGCTCCCATGAGTAAGCCAGCAGCTTTTTGAATGAACATGCCTGCCGGTCCAGTGAAGAAACGGAGGCAAAGACTCGTGTCTCATCCCACTGGGCTGCGTCTCGTGTCTGTCCCAGCTTTGTCTGTCCGTGTACCCACTGTCTCCCAGAGTAGGGGGGCAGAGGACGTGGTTGCTATTCTTGGTGCCTGTGGGCCAACCGAAAGCCTTCTTGCCAGCACCGTTCTTTCTACCACACCGCACTGGGTGTTGGCAGACCACAGGCGCTGCCACAAAATGATAAAGCTCAGGAGAAGTCCTCCCGGCTGCCGGGGCCGGCGGGAAGAGGGCGGCCGCGACTCACCATATCTTTGATCTGGCAGTGCCCATAGCTGAAGACGATGGCGTTGGGGGGATTGCCCACGGGCAGCATCACTGCAAAGGAGATGCACATGGTGACTGGGATCAGGGTGTAGAGTGGATTAATGTGCAGCGTTTCGGACTAGGAGAAGAGAGAATTCACAGACACGTTAGCGTCAGGATTATGCTGGCGTTTCTTGGGCTCAGCATCGCAGGCACGCTTTCAATGATGGTTTGGTGTTCGCTAACCTTGGCTGGAGACCACGCGCTGGGGGTAGTTAAATCACGACCCTCAAGGGCATACAGTGCTGGGCAACCCAAATGGGCTCATGCTGCTCCCTCTCTCCCCATGGAAACATGGGCCTTAAGTTCCCTCCTGGAAGGGATGTTTCATTTCTTGGGGCTGGTCTAATTTTACTCCTTAGCTGAGAGATTCATCCTTCGAGCTCAAATCTCATGAATAAGCTGCTTTGATTGGAGTGGGGGTCCTTCATCCTTGGGGTGCAGAACCAAGGTTGTTTGTTTGGCTTTTTTTCTAAGTAAGATGTTTGCTTTGCATGGGATTTGAACCCATGGCCTTGCCCTCGTCGTTGAGGGGTTTTGACTAAGTGCCCTCCCGTGCTCACACAGGTGACGGAGGGAGACATCTGAGCAATGAGCAGAGAGAGTGACCGGGGGTAGTTTGGGGTTAAAAAGAGCTGAAAGATATCATTTTGTGGGGGATGGGGAGGAGCCTTTGTTTTCTAGGTGGCAGCCCGTGGATGGGACAGACGCAGCATCGTGTCTGGGGCGTTACTTTGGGCGCTGCTCAGCCGGGCTAAGATCTGGCAGTTGCTCTCCTCCCCTGGTCCATCAGTAACAGACTGTTCTGAGACCCTGGGGTAAGGCTGGCATTGCCCTCAATTCTCAGACTCTCCTGGACAGAGAGATTGGGGGGAGGTGGTGATGCTGCAGTCTCGGTCTTTACAGCTGAATGTGCTCCTGGGGGCATTTTGCCTCCATTTTCTGTAGTTATTCCTCCTGCCCTCCTGTTACGTCTTAGGACAGAAAGAAATTTGATGATGGTGAGGAATTGGAATCCTAGGGTTTTAAAGTTATTTTGTCCATTCAGAACTGCCTCAAAACTAATCCTGTCTTTCGGAAAGGATTTTCTAGAAGCCTTGCTACAATCTGTTAATTTATTGATTTACTTCTCCGTGGCTCTTTGAAAGACGTCATCTCCAAACTATGGCTTGAGCACCAATCAGTGAAGGCCATGGCAATGACCAGAGGAGAGGGGCAGCCATGGAACTGCTCCCTGGGCCCGGGGGAGCCCATCTGGACACCTGGGAGCCCTGCCCCACTCACCAGGCTGCATAGGATAGGCAGGAAGATGGTGATGGTGGCTGGGTTGCTCACAAACTCTGTGACAATGGACACCAGGATGCATGCCAACAGGGTGATGGCCCACGGTGGGAGGCTACTCAGAGACAACATCTGGTGCCCAATCCATGTGGAGAGGCCAGAGCTCTGCAGGAACACAGGTGATACAATAAGAAGAAAGGAGGAAACACCCATTCCCAATGGAATTCTTAGACTCCAGAAGGTCAGGGATGTGGGGGGGGGGGGGGGCGCTGAAAGGAACCACCAGGAGTCATCTAATTTGCCTCCCTATTTTCAGGCGGACTGGACCCAGAGGCATTACTGATTTGATGATTAATTAGACAGTTTTTATAGCCCAGAAAATTCTTTTTTTTTTTAATTTATTTTTTTTTAATGTTTATGTTTATTTTTGAGACAGAGAAAGAGCATGAACAGGGGAGGGGCAGAGAGAGAGGGAGACACAGAATCGGAAGTGGGCTCCAGGCTCTGAGCCATCAGCCCAGAGCCTGACGCAGGGCTCGAACTCACGGACCGTGAGATCATGACCTGAGCCGAAGTCGGACGCTCAACCGACTGAGCCACCCAGGCGCCCCATAGCCCAGAAAATTCTTTATGATTGTATAATGGCTTGGTAGGGGCTAGAGATTTTGGGGGCGACTAGCCCCTCAATGTCAATCTCATTACTCTCTCCAGCTTCTGACATTCTCACTCTGGGTATTCAGTCAACAGTGCTTTTTACACAGACTCCCCAGTGTAATCCTCACTTCTGCTTTTGAAATCTAGCTCGCTTATCACCTGTGAAAGGGTGAAAATTATCAACATCTTTGGATAATGACCTTTCCTGTGGTTTTGGGGGAGTCAGTGGGCAGGGCTGAACACCAGAAGCTTTACATGAGTGACGAAGGAGAGGATTACGGGTCTATCTCCACTTAGTGGGAAGGTGCCTCCTCCTGGGAAGGTGACCCAGAAGCCGAGTCATACAGTCCCAACCTGTTTCAGGTTCAATCTCATCATGGCTGACATCAGGATCTACAATCGTCAGTGCTTTTTCATGACACAAGATATAACCTTTTCCATTAGCAAAATTTACATCGATCCGCTCCAATAAATGAATATCCCCTCTTGGAATAACTTATTTGGTTGGGAACTGTTCATTTGCCAATGGTGAAGATCCCCTCCCTCCCCTAAAAAATGAAGGACACCATTGAATCCTTGTGCTAAAAACCCCAGGTCGCCATATGCATTCTCCTCCCTCCCTCCCTTCTCCTCTCCGTCCTGTGGTTGATGTGCTCTGCTGTCCCCTGAGTACCCTGGAGACTGCAGACGCACTAAAGGACTGGAGAGTAGGGCTGAAAGCAAGGTGAGACATAACTCCTCAAGGTCAAGTCCTACTCATATTTTGCTGTTAAAGACAGCCTCACCGCATCATCAGCAGGCTTTTTCTCCCTTTTGCTGAATTCATCAAAGGCTACTTGATCTCTATAGCACCCCAAGGCGAGCTCATAGGCAGCTGGTGACCGAAGGCCTTCAGAATTCTCTGTGCTGTGGCCCTTTTACCTGGGAGCCTTGACCGAGAGCTGCAAATCCAACATGCGGGGACTACAGCAATTCATGGTTGGTACAGAGCTTTGAGGCCTATAGGAACTCTGTAATTATTATCTCGTCTAGCACATTAAACCTGGCCCACTGGACAAAGACAGGATAAATTGATAAATTTAAAAATAAGTTGATAAATTGGATTGCAAAGTTAGAAAACAGAAAAAGGAAGTCTTACTTTTTTTTAAACCTTGGTATGCATTTTACATTGGATTTTCCTGATGTCAAGACTGAAATGATTTCAAACTCGGTAGGAATCACTATGTCATACTTGAATTATATTACTAAAATTAGTAGAGTCATTAGATTGTACAGAAATATCAACTATGCTATCTGTAGTACATACACAATTTAGGTTTAAAAAAAAAAAAATCTTTCCAGGCTAGACTCAGGGGCCAAAACTAACAACTGAAATTCAAAAAAGATAAGTATGATATTCTGAACTTGGAATCAGAAATACCAACAGCATGTATACAGAATTGGTTGAAAGACTTGAAGTTTAATAGTGGCTAACAGTTAAAAGAATGAGGGTTTAAAATTGTGTTGTTTACTTTTCAGAGAGAGAGAGGGAGAGAAAAAGCACGAGTGGGAGAGGGGCAGAGAGAGAGAAAGACAGAGGATCTGAAGCGGGCTCTGCGCTGCCAGCCCGATGCAGGGCTCCAACTCACAAACCGTGAGATCATGACCTGAGCCAGAGTCGGATGCTTAACCCACTGAGCCACCCAGGCGCCTCCAGAATGGGGGTTTTAATTGGCTGCAATTTCAACATAAGTGTTGACATGAGTGCCATTGAGGCCTTGTAAAAGCATCCATAAAAATACAGAATGGTGCTTGGATCAGAGGTGAGAGTTGGGGCTGGAGTAATAGGACTACTTGACTCTGCAGTAGACTGACCGCCTCTGGACCACGTTTGAATAAGGTCAGGGTCAAAGTGTAGTGAGTGGTGAGAGAGACCAGCGTGGTAAGGGGTCACTATTTCTTGATGAATGGTTGAAGGAACTAGGGACTTTTAGTTGAGAGAGGAAAAAAAAAAAAAAAGATCTAAGGGGATCTAATAACTTTTTATTATTTTAATAATTATTACCCAGGATGGGGCTCCAGAGGACAGAGTCAGAGCCAATAGTGGAAGACAGACAGAGGACCTGAGCTGAATGTAAAGAACGATTCTCTCTGTTCCCTGCTCAAGAATACCCGGTCACTGGTCACTGGTGGTGTTCAAGCCCAGGGGTGTCGTGCAGGGAATTCTCTCATTGGGTAGATGGGACCCAGTGTCCTCCAAGGTTCCTTCCAAGTGTAGGATTCTTTGACCTTATTTTTAGTGATGCAGATAGCACTGGCCCTCAATGAATGGGCAGTCAGAAGTGAGCCAAGTTAATGAATATAGCAAAGGTCAAAGGACAAACGGTGTGAACCTGGTTCATTGTGAGGATCATTCTCTACTTCAGGAAGGGCTGACGCTTTCCCACTGGGCCCCTTTATAAGATCTCATCCCAGTTGTGCCCAGTCAGGAGATCAGGGCGCGTTTACAGCATATGCCTGAGCGTTAGCGTGCATTCTCCCCAAGGGCTCAATATATGCGTAAGGACTGACTAAGGGGTAGTTCTCCGTGTGTCAGTGCAGGGTGTCTCCGGGCCCTTACAGACACGTCTCCTAACACCACTGTCACACGCCCACAGGGAGATGGCTATGAAATCCAGTCTTTTCCTTGTGGCAGTGTGGGCCGGTGAGTGAGGTGTGAGCGCCCGTGTGCCAAGAGCCCATAGCTCAGCTGGTCTGTAGCTCTGTTCCCAGCAGCATTAGCTTAGGAGCTCAGGGCAGGAACAGGACACGGGATGGCCACTCCCATCTGGACTGTTCCCTTGGGTGACCATTCACCTCTCCCTCCATGCCTTTGAATCTTCCTCCCAGAAGCGAAATGGCCATTAGGTAAAGCAGCTTGAAAATTCTTCGGCCCAGTGACAACAGAATTCAAGAGTTACCTTGCTGCCTGAAGCCAGAGCATAGCCTCCTCCCACCAGAATGACAATCTCCCAGGGCATGGTCTTCTGGAAGTCCTTCCAGGTGATGATGGGCTCCGTCCCCCGGGAGGGCTCCTGGTTCTGCCCTGGATCACAGGTAGACAGAGGTAGAGCCAGATGAACCCTAATGGGTGGGATTCGTGGAGTAAGGGCCTAACTGCTGAACCGATGATTTGGGAGCGGGCTCTGCCTCTATCGTGGGGTACGGGGGAGGCACTCAGAACAGCCTCGGTAAATCTCCTTCCCCCACTTCTGACTTGGGTATTATTGACTAGGGCCAGCCCCAACTTCTTCTCTCACCGTCACTCTTCTTCCCAAAGCAAGGCTTCTTTGCCGGGATCAGGAAGAGGAGGAAGCCGAGGAAAACGGAGACTGTGGCATCCGTGCGGTAGCCCTTCCTAGCAAAGAGACAGGCAGGGCTGGAGGAGGAGGGTAGCACGATGTCTCAGAACAGTCCCCCTGGACGCGGGGCCTCTCTTTGGGACCCAGGCTGGAGGGCGGTCAGCCTTCCCTCCTGCACCTGTTGCCCCACTAGCCGGCGGTGGGTTTAATGGGCAGCGGTCGATGTCTGGAGTCTGGGCCTGGCTAAGGTGGATGTCTAGTGTGGATCTACGGGCCCTAGAGAAGGAGACATCAGGAGTGATTTCGGTGAAGGGGAAGGGAAAAGGATGAGTTCTCTCTCCTGCAAGGGCCACACCTCCACGTGTGTCTTTGCTCCAAGGAGAAGCCGTGCTGAGAGAGAGCGGTGGCCCCGGCCCTCCGAGGTCCTGCCGGGGTGGCACGGGGGCCTCTGCCTGCCTCTCCCTGCCAAGGCCTCAGCCACCACTCTCACAGCTGATCCTGAACCCTCAGAGCCGCCTGTGAGGCAGCTCCAGTAACAAGACCAAGGTCACACGACTGGTAAGGGGCAGCACCACATCCCAACGCGACACACAGAGGCCACGTGGCCATTTTCTTCCTGACCCCACGCTCTGGCTTCCCTTAAAAGAGGGGACTTTCCAGGGAACAGAAGAGTGCTGCCCTTAAGAATGGAGGAGGGACACAGGTGGGACCTGCCTGAAGGCTCTGTGTGTGTATGTGGGCGGGGGGGGGGGGTGTCTCCTTAAGGAGGAGACAACATCACTTACTTTTCAAAGAAAGAATCCCAGCCAGGAACAAAGCCAGGCTCCCGGGTAAACCACAGCACGGTCATCAGGATGAAGAAAAATCCGGTTACCATTTCAGGGTAGCTACGAAATACAACAGGAAGAGCTGCTCCAGGAACGGGGAAGTCTGCATGTTTTTCACTTCGCTGCAGGCGCTCCTGCGTTCGGGGCTCAGAGCCACCAGCCCACGGCGCTGAGCGGCTGCCGGGAAGTGGGAAGCGGGCTGAGAAGGTGCCAGAACACATGGCGTTAACCGCGGCTCCTCGAGGTGAGGCGGGGGGAGATACAGGGTGGCACAGCGGGATGCGGTTGTACAACAACACGAGGTCCACGGGGCGCCCGGGGGCTCACGCGGTTAAGGTTAAGCGTCTGACTCTCGGTTTCGGCTCAGGTCATGATCTCACGGTTCGCGAGACAGCGCGGAGCCTGCTTGGGATTCTCTCTCTTCCTCTCTCTCTCTGCCCCAACCCTGCTCTCGCTCTTCCTCTCTCTCAAAATAAATAAACACACATTAAAAAGAAAATAAGACAAAACACAGTACGGCCTCCGAGCAGAATGCGGTGGAAGGGGCCCCCGAACGCTGCTGGTGAGGGCAGGAGCTGCGACAGCCTTTTTGAGGGAATGTGCTGATGTATATCTGGAGCCTTCAACTCGGTCCTTGCTTTCATGCAAGGAAATAACCAGAAATGCCAGTGCTACGTTACCTATTTAAGAATTCAACATTGAAAATGGAAACAACCTACATATTCAGCGATATTCCATGACATCAGGTACATTTTGGTATAACTGTAGGTTCAAATGAGATACATTTAATGATCGTGTTTGCATAGCAGAGTTAATGGCCTGGGAATATAACGACAGCCTAATCCTAAGTGGGGGGGCGGGAGGCGAGATATAATACTGTGTTTAGTTTGGATTGAATTTTAGCAAAAATACATATAATTTTGCACAAAACAAGCATATAAGGAAGAGTGCATTATGTTAACAGTTGTTGACAGTTAACACTGAATAACTAAAAGTCGGCTTTAGTTTTTTCTTTATATTTTCCTTATGTCCTAAATGTTCTACAATGAACATGTATTCCTTTTATAAATTAAAACATTTAAAAATACTGCTTATACCGGGATCCTTTTGCCCAAACTGTACCTGCCAATTGCCATCAACGGAGAAACGGCCCCAGATGGGACACGAGGTCACTGGGGAAAGCCGATGGAAATTGCTGAGGATGGGGGGTGTCTTCAAGTCTGTATCTGATGATGCCCGATTCCCCCCCCCCACCCCCCACCCCCCGCCCCAGCTCCCTAGGAGTGTCCGTGGACCAGCGGTGGCCCATTCAGAGCAGTGTGAGGGGGCTGACTTTACGGGGAATTGGGCCTGTCCCCAAGAGTGTGGCTGTACTGACACATCTTTCCCCGGCCACCCCACGTATGACGTCCACACCCACACCACGGCTATACCTTGGACTTCGAATATGGTAAACGGGAAGGGTGGCCACCTGGAGTCTGGGCCAGCCGGACTTGGGCATTAAGTAGCAGTTCTAAATGCCTGGATTCATAGTTGCGGAAAACTCCCCCAGCTCAAGGGACTGTCGAGAACAAGGCTGCTTATGTGCTCACTTTACCTGCCATGCTTTCCTGGGGGAGAGAAGGTGAATAGCTGAGTTTTACCTAATGGCTCCCAGCTTTTCATATTCCTCTTGGATCCTCTTCTCTGACAACGCTTCCCTTTTGGTCTTCTTCTTCTTGCTCAGAGAGCAGGTCTCTCTAAAACTGAGGAGGAAGAATGAGCAAAAGAACGAGACAGAGAATCCAAAGCAGGCTCAGCGCTGTCAGCGCAGAGTCCGATGTGGGGCTCAAACTCATGAACCATGAGATCGTGACCTGTGCCAAGTCAGATGCTTAACCGATTGAGCCAGGCACCCGATACCCTACAACTTTTTTTGTGCCAGGTTTCACAGCCTCTCATCAGCCTCTCCCATAGGCTTTTGGGCATATTTATCTGGGTATATCTCTGGTGTATCGGTGTGAAGTCATGTCTTACAGACTTGGGCAAGTGTATTTACATGGGGTTGTTTTCTACGCGCTGGAGGTATAGAAGTATGCGTCTGTCATTGATGTCATAGTAGCCTCTGTGTTATTAAAAAAAAAAAAAGTCTGGGGGTGGCTGGGTGGCTCAGTTTGTTGAGCAGCCGACTTCAGCTCAGGTCATGATCTTGCGATTTGTGAGTTCAAGCCCCACGTAGGGCTCTGTGCTGACAGCTCAGAGCCTGGAGCCTGCTTCAGATTCTGTGTCTCCCTCAGCCCCTCCCCTGCTTGTGCGTGCTCTCTCTCTCTCAAAAATAAACATTAAAAAAAAAATTTTTTTTTAAAGTCTGCTCAGAGAACATTCCTTGAGCAATGGGAGTCTTGGGTCCCGTGGACCAATATCAAAACATCATGTGCATCTTCCCTTTATGTGTTTGAGGCTGGTCAACTTATGGTTATGAAGAAAAGGCTTCCTAAGCAGATTAATGTTAGAAATTATATTGCAGGAGGAATAGCTAACTTTTGATTCTGAGAAATATGAGCATATTTCACGCAACTACTAAGTATAAATCAGTCACGTGTATAAAACAAAGCCTAAAGAAACTTCTACTCGGAGTCACGTTTCTTTAGAAATTAGTTCAAATTACTCCGTATGCTTTAAAGGAAATGAAACTACATTAACCACCCACCATTCACACTTGTTCTAAATCAGGCAGTAGTTCCTTTAACCAGCTAGTTGGAATTAAGAACATTCCACTGTGGAGCTCATAGTGAAGTGCAGAGTCCATGTATGTTTAGAGGGTCTAGAACAGGTGACGCCTGACTCCCCATCTAGTACGGTGCGTTCTCCTCATGCGTCCTCCATGGTTATTGGTGGCTCCCCGAGGAGTGCTCTCCACGGCGCGCACCATGACTTCGGATGGACGGGAGAGCCTCGGTGCCTTGCTGGCAGGGCCCTGGGACTCACTTGCAGCCCAGGAACAGCCAGTGCATCCAGAACCAGCTGACCACCAGCATGATGAGGGAGATGGGGAAGCTGAAGAGGAACCAGGTGCCGAAGTTGACCACCTCTGCAGCTGGGTACTGGCTGGAGGGGAAGAAACCAGGTCAGTGATTAGAAAAGGGTGGGTTCCCATGTGGTGTCTGGGGGTAATAAGCTAAATGCTCCTTAAGAAGACATACGTCAGAGCTAACGGCAGAGATGATGGTAACAATAAGGTAAAACGTTACCTAGAACTCACGTCTTTGACAGTCGCAACTCTACTGGTCCCAAGAATTATGAAGGAAACTTAAAAAAGGCACCTAAACACCCAAAATTGATTTCACTGAAGCGTATATACTTTGCGCTCAGGAGAACCACTCGGGAGCTCTTTGCTCTTGATTTATATAAAGATTCTTCTTATATGTTTACTCATCTGTTTTTCAGGACAACAGAGAATGGAAAGGACAGTCTGGTATACTTTGTGTGATAAAGTCACTGAAGGAATATGAGCTTTGCCTGGGGGATGCAATTCTGGAGAAGTTTGGACTCTAGAGCATCAGGAGGGTTCCCGGTGTTGACTGTGCCCATAGGAGAACCATGACTTAGAATCTCTAAATCTTTGATCAACATGCACTGGTGTCTTAGCGTCTCAGGGAGGTTACCTGGAGGACTCTCCATTCATCACCAGGCAGGGTGGTGGCCCCAGCCCAGGTGTCATTTCCTGGGGAGCTACATGTGAGCCACGTCTATAGCCTAGACAACACCTGCATTCCTTTCCCCTTGGGCTCTTCTAGTTGGGACTGGGCACAGAACTCCTCTAAGGTGGGAGGAGACCGTGCCCCTCTCTTCACACTAGACACTGCATGGAAAAAGAGAACGACCGAGAGAAGAATCCCCCAGAGAGAAAATCCAACGGAAGCACAGGATGCAAGAGTGTTTAATCTTCTCTGCCATCACAGAGAAACAACACTGTTGTTTTGCACTGTGGCCTGGTCGTGGACTTACCTTTACCATCGGTGTGCCTCTTGGGAAGTTGTGACAGCTCGTGCCCTCCCTAAGGGCCAGAGTCACTGTCAGTCACTGTCAGTGGAGAGAAGGGCTTTGGGAGCTAGAAGGACACCAGAGGGCATGTAAATCACTGAGTGATCACTCTGGGCTGCGCTGGGCCAACGGGCATGAAGTCTTGCATCATCTGTTCTCTGTACATAGAAGCCTAGGCCCTGCTCCTGGACCCGGGAAAAGGAATGGATTTTTCGGGTAGATTAAATAGACTTTTGTGGATAAATGTTAGGGCCTAATACCATCTATGGCACTTTAGAAAGTGTGACTGTAGGTACTGCATGTAACAACCAATTTGTAGATTTTTTAAACACAGCCAGGATGCACTCTGGGGGTGGTCTGTTCACCAGTGCCAAGAAAAATAGCACGGTGGCATTTTCAGACCAGCGGGGATCCGGGGAGTCCACCTTCCTTTCACAGAATTCCTGTTGTCCAAGTCAGCCAATGTGATGACTAAATGTACCATGACACAAGCCAGGAAGTAGACTGAGGGCATATGAATCGGCCCGACCACAGAGTGAACCAGAAATTGAAGAGCAGAAACTCAGAGCTTGGACCGAATAATATGGTGTGACGATTCCGTGAAGTTCACGTCCCAGAGACTTCGGTCTTAACTTTCATTGGTCCATCTCCCCCTCCCCTCCCTCCCTCCCTCCCTTCCTTCCTTCCTTCCTTCCTTCCTTCCTTCCCTCCCTCCCTCTCTCCCTCCCTCTCTCCCTCCCCACCTCCCTCACTCCTTTCCCCCCCTTCCTCCTTTCCTCCCTTCTTTCCTTCCCCCATTCCCCCTTCAATCCTTCCCCTCTTCCTTCCTTACTTCCTCCCTTCCTTTCCTTCCTTCCCTCCTTCCTTCCTTCTTTCCTTCCCTCCTTCCTTCCCTCTCTCCTTCCTTCCTTCCTTCCTTCCTTCCTTCCTTCCCTCCATCTCTCCCTCCCCACCTCCCTCGTTTTCCCTCCTTTTCCTCCCTTCCTCCTTCCCTCCTTCCTTCTTTCCTTCCCCCATTCCCCCTTCAATCCTTCCCCCTTTCCTTCCTTCCTTCCTTCCTTCCTTCCTTCCTTCCTTCCTTCCCTTCCTTCCCTTCCTCCCTCTCTCCCTCCATCTCTCCCTCCCTACCTCCCTCACTCCTTTCCCTCCCTTCCTCCTTTCCTCCCTTCTTTCCTTCCCCCATTCCTCCTTCAATCCTTCCCCC
This sequence comes from Lynx canadensis, assembly GCF_007474595.2. Lineage (NCBI taxonomy): Eukaryota > Metazoa > Chordata > Mammalia > Carnivora > Felidae > Lynx > Lynx canadensis. The sequence continues at coordinate 150,867,881 of NC_044304.2, forward strand.
CTTCCTTCCTCCCTTCCTTTCCTTCCTTCCTTCCCTCCTTCCTTCCTTCTTTCCTTTCCTCCTTCCTTCCCTCTCTGCTTCCTTCCTTCCTTCCTTCCTTCCTTCCTTCCTTCCTTCCTCCTTCCCTCCCTTGCCTCCTTCCCTCCATCTCTCTCTCCCCACCTCCCTCGCTCCTTTCCCTCCCTTCCTCCTTCCTTCTTTCCTTCCCCCATTCCCCCTTCAATCCTTCCCGCTTTCCTTTCTCCCTCCCTCCCTTCCTACCTTCCTTCCCTCCTTCCTTCCCTCTCTCCTTCCTTCCTTCCTTCCTTCCTTCCTTCCTTCCTTCCTTCCCTTCCTCCCTCCCTCTATCTCTCCCTCCCCACCTCCCTCCCTCCTTTCTCTCCCTTCCTCCTTCCCTCCTTCCTTCTTTCCTTCCCCCATTCCCCCTTCAATCCTTCCTTCCTTCCTTCCTTCCTTCCTTCCTTCCTTCCTTCCTTCCCTTTCCTGCTAAATGGAAGGGTGTGTTTATCCTCTTGGCTATGATCAATTTCTCTGCCCTCTGCTCTGGAGCCCATCCTTTCTTGTTTTCTCACAGTGATATCACTCTATCAATCATCACCTCTTTCCCAAAACTTTAATTTTCCTCTCCTCTGGACATGCCTATCAGCATTTAAACATCTTCCGTCTTAAAACCCCCTCTTGACCCCACTGGACTCTTCCTTTGTCATCATCCCATACCTCTCCTTCCCATCACAGACAACTCTCCGTCTACTCACCTCCAGCATACTCCTCACCTCACTGACACTTGGCTTCACTTTTCAATCTCTTGACCAAGTTGCTCTTGCCTAGGTTACCTCTGTCACCAAATCAAACGGACACATTTCTGTCCTTCTTTTCCTTATCCATTCAGCCACTTTCAACAGTATAGCCCACCCCTTCCTCCTTGAACACTTTCTTCCCTTTGATGGAATGACACCAGATTTTCCTCTTCCCTGGGTGATCCCTTTTGTTGTCTCATTTATAGTCTACTTTAAAATATTCAAGCTTAATATTTACGGTCCCTGCTCTACTTAACTCTCTCTGTTTTCCCTGAGTGATTGATCTCCTTCACTCTCCTGACTTCAGTTTCCACATGCATCCCACCAGGACCCAATGCCATCTAATCTGGGGGCCCAGAACAACATGCAAATGTGGGGCTACTCGTTCAAAAGTTATTAAGAATTTTCAGATGGTGACAGCAGAGCATTGAGCTAAGTATGGGGCCCTTCTGAGCATGGTAGTTGATATGACAACATGGGTTACATGTTCATGAAGACAGCTCTTCAGGCCACTAAATCTGTGCCTTTAGCCTAAAAATAAGATTCAGAGCTGTGTATCCATCTGGACATCTCAGCCTCCACGTCAACATTTCCTCATTTTTCTGCTCATTTAGGTAAAGGGCGACTCTCTTCCCCCAGCTGTGGAAGCCATGAGTCTGACAATCAGACTTGGCCTTTCCCTCTCTCGGGCCCATCTCTCAAATCTGACCATTTCTCCACTGCTGTCTGTGTTTGCAGGCCATCCCCAGCTCTCTCCTGGGCATCTGCAGTGCTGTCCAAAATTATCTTCCTGCCGCCTACTTTTCCTTCCCACTTCCTTCCTGCTTCCTTCCTACTTTTTCCACTTTTTCAGTCCACCTTCAGTTTCCCAAACTGTAAATCCGATCACCTCACTCCCTGCCTAAAATGCTTCAAAGACATCTCATGGCCTTTCAGATGAAGTCCAAACTCCTTCGTGGGCCTCAAGTGGCCCTTTGCAATCTGCATTTCCACCTTTTGCCCTCTGCCATTTTCTTTTATGGGCTCTTTTCTCTCGCCTCAGTCCTGCCACTCACCGCTTTCTTTGGAAAACCTGTCTTCATCCATTGTACTCCCACTGAGCCTCGGGTCTCGCTTCCAAGGCTGTGTCTTTGGGGAGGCCTGTTCTCCCTGTAGACTGGGTGGCCCCCGTGGGCTCTCCCAGCAGAACCCTGCCCCTCTCCAGTCCCACTGAACTGTCATGCTCGATGTCTCTTTTCCCTCTTGGTATGGAAGCTACTCTAGGCCCATTTTCTGCCCTATCCTTAGCACCCAGTTCCATTCCTGACACGTAGTGGGTGTCGAGTAGATATTTGTTGACCAGGTGAGTTACTTACTTGTTGAAGTGTTCCAAGAAAATGAGGCTGGTGGAGGTACCAATAATGGTGGTCAGGCCCCCAATGGTAGCAGCGTAAGATATGCTCAGAGACAGGCACTTGCAGATCATCTGGTCACGCTGGGACTTGTACTTTCGGTTGAGCTCCTGGTTCCTGGGCCCAGGAATCAGGACTAGTGGCTTTTCCTATCGGAGGAAAATTAGTCAGTGCCTCCAACCCAGCGTGGGCTGTCCCCCACACAAGGCATGAAAATAGGGGCATCATGGCGCAGTGGAAAGACAAATCCCAATCCTAGTTCTACCGTTTACCAACTTGGGCAGCCCCGCTGGGCTGCATATTCTTCTGTAGAATGAAGATCTTATTTTCTCCACAAGGTTGTTACAAAGAGTAAGTGAAGTAACGTACGTAAAGCACTTAGAACATTTCCTGGCATTTAACGAATGCTAAGCTATTATTACTTTTGTTGTTAGTAACAGCGTGTTCTGTTTCTCACTTGAACTCCAGCAAAACTGGTTGCTCTCCGCTCTCTGTGTGAATAACACATGGAAGGTGGTTGTTCTATCCAGAGCTGGAGTGACAGTCCTGACCCCGAGAGGACTGAGAAGTAACACTTACGTTGCAGGGGGAGTCCAGTGTGTGATTCTCTCCTCCCTTCCTCACGCTTTTCTCCTTTTCACCTCTTGGTTTTGCCTCCCCACGCCCCTCCTCTGCTTGCCTTCTGTCTTCTCTCAGGTCCTGTTTGACCCAGATGGTGGCCTTTCAGGGTCAGAGGTTGCTGACCTCTGGTCTCAAGTGTAGATAAAGAAGCAAGTGCCCTCTGCTCCCCCAGGCCTGGTCTCCCCTCACTGAGTCTTCATGAGACCAAGGCCAGCAGGCCAGATCCTGGGAAAACCATGGCGAAGAGGCCATCTTTCTCAAAGCCCTACCTAGTAGGAGAGCCCAGGCCAGTCTGGACCCTCCCTAACCTTCCTGAAAGAGTCATTATCAAAGCTGGAAGAGACCTCATAGATTCTCTGGTCCAGTGGTTTTCCCCCATCCTTTCTACTAATGAACATTTTCACGGACCTCCAATATATAAAATATGATGTAGCATTTCATCAGCGTACATCTATTTTGTAACTAAAAGTACACATGTGTGGTCGGGGCGGGGTGGGGGCGGGGCTTGGATTTGAATTGAGATGCTCCTCTCACTACTAGTTCTAAGGCCTGGGGCACATGATGTGATGTCCTTGCCTCATCTGCAGAAATGGAGTTCCAGACTGGTACCTCACCGAGCCAAGACTGGGGAGAAAATGCTTCGCACGTGCTTGGTACATAAAAAGTGTTTCATAAATGGTGATGGTTATTTATGACCATGATGGACGTTAAGGAATTGAGATTATCTGGATGGACACAAAGATTTGAAATCAAGGGTTTTAAGTGGTAGCTGCAATTTTATACCAGCTTCAGTATCTATCTTGTTTCTGCATTTTCTTTCAGTGGAATAGTAAGTAGCAGGAGGATCCTCATTTGCACAGAAAAATTTTCTTACAATCTCAGAATCAGTAAAATATTTGTGTTTTTCCTGAAGCACTTATGAGAAACAGCTTGAACACCTCTGATCTGGTCAAACCCCCTGTTAAAAAAATTTTTTTTAATGTTTATTTTTTGAGAGAGAGAGAGAGCGAGAGAGAGTGTGCGAGCACAAGCGGGGGAGGGGCAGAGAGAGGGAGACACAGAATCCCAAGCAGGCTCCAGGCTCTGAGCTGTCAGCGCCGAGCCCGACGCGGGGCTCGAACTCACGGACAGTGAGATCATGACCTGAACCAAAGTCGGACCAACTGAACCACCCAGGCGCCCCAACTTCCAGCTTTTATGGTTGAATTAAAAACAGGGGCTCAGATGGTAGAATGGCTTGCCGAAATCAACAGTGAGTTAGATGTTTTATCCCCGTGGCACGTGCAGGCCAGACATGCATGTGGCTGGAGGCCTTGGTGGCAGCTCAGGCCCTGACGCCCTCATACCTTGAAGGCCAGCGCCCCTTCGGAAGCTCAAGGCCTTTCCTGTAGGAAACAGGGTCCGGGGTGGGGGGGGGTGAGTTCTATTACCTGGGATCGGTGCTGCTTCTTGCCCTGGGGTGTTGCCATTTTGACAGGGTTGGTGATTGGGGGCACCCCATTCAGGTTCTGCAGGGACAAAGACCATCACACTGTCAGGAAGACGACGTGGTGGCCCTCAGAGGGACCACGTAGTCGCCCCCATGGGCACCCCACGCCTGCGCCAAGTGGAAATGGGAAACCGGAAACCGGGCAGAATGCGCAGCAGGGGGCCGCCCCACTGTGCCTCCAGCCCGCACCTCCCCATCCAGCCTGGTATCGAGCCGCCCATTTGCACAGGCTTTTGAAACTGGGCAGAGCACGGCTGCGTCCTTGCAGGAGAGCCCGGCTTTCTGGAACTTCATTAGCTAACGATGAATCCTTCATTTTTCTTTAACGCGAAGGAGATGAAAAACAAAAATCCCACCACAACAAAGTCCACAGTGTGGGCATCAAAATGTGGGCTGCCGTACGAAGACGTACAACCAGCTCTGGGGGAGGAGTGAGGCCGTAAACTTGGCTTTCCTCCGTGAATGTGACCCTTTTGATAGTTTTTGCGCGGACTCCCCAGTGCAAGGAATCCCGAGGGTGAATCTGTGGTTCCTGGAGGGCCGAGGGTCGGGTTCCCGCGAAAAAGGCCACCGTGCACTTGATGAAAGGCTAAGCCCTCTCGCGACCGGGGTTCAGAGGTACCCAGGCCCTTGCCAGGAGCCCGTCCGGCCCCTCTCACGTCTGGGCTGGCGCGAGCACCTCTCTGTTCTCACACCAGCGGTGCTGCTGGGCTCCAGGCGTCTCTGTCCCTGAGTCCGCTCGAGGGACCTCCAAGAGATCTTGGAGCACGGAAAACACCCAAAGCCTTACCTTGTCCTGCATCAGAGAAGTGAAGTCTGCAGTCGACGTGCTGGAACAAAGCAAAGGAAATGGGAACACAACAGTGGACCAGACCTCATGCCCTTCCCCGCCCCACCTTGGTGTTCCGCGTCGTGACTGCTCTGGGGTCCGGTTTCCTAGGCTGCAGAGAGACTAACCTCACGCGGGTCTTCCTAGCCTCCCGGAGACGCTGCCGGGATTCATGGGGACACAGCAGTACTAACACTACTCACTAGCGCGGAGTGCATTTGGGGGGCTGGCCCTTAAATACGGACGTCAGTCCTCCTGACGTTGTCGCCACGGATCGCTGGTCCCTGCATTTATAGAGCAGACAGGTGGGCCGGTGTCTGTCTGCCTGGAGCGCCTGGGCCCCCCGCCCCCCAACCACATTCTCACTGGCTGACTCGGTGAAGGTCACCGGCTAGAAGGAGACATTTGCCACGTGCTTCCCTGAGGCTGCAGGAGCAGGGAGGGCCTGCGCGCGGTGAGAAGCCTAGGTGAGCAAGAGGTTGGGGGGGGGGGCGGGGAATTTCTGACACAGCTGCTCCTGTGTGTGCTGAGTCTCTTCCATGCCCGGGGGTCCCCCACCCGGCCTTGGCCTTGAGTACAGAGGGAGGTGGGAACTTAACAACAGCACTCCTGGCTTACGCTCAGCGCTAAATGCATGCTTCGGTTTTAGTTTTTGGTTTTTTTTTTTAATTTTTTTTTTTTAACATTTATTTATTTTTGAGAGACAGAGAGAGATAGAGCATGAGTGGGGGAGGAGCAGAGAGAGAGGGAGACACAGAATCCGAAGCAGGCTCCGGGCTCCGCGCTGTCAGCACAGAGCCCGATGCGGGGCTCGAACTCGCGGGCTGAGAGATCGCGACCTGAGCCGAAGTTGGACGCTGAACCAACTGAGCCGGCCAGGCACCCAGGTTTGTTTTAGTTCTGAAGGCAACGGGTGCCGTGAGCGCTCTGTGAAGACAGGTGTTGGACACGCGTGCAGGACTGGAGCCCTGTGGCCATCACCCCTGACCAGGCTACCTCAAGCGAGGGTGAGGAGTTGAGCAGGGTTTGGAGGGAAGCATTCTTTGGAGAGGGTTGTTGGCCTGGGAGGAGTAGCGTGTTATGATGTTTCCCCTCCCTCCTTCTCAAATCGGGTGAGGAGGGCAGGCCTGGAGCCCCTCAGACAGCCTGGAAGGTGCCGGCCACCGTGGAAGATGGCCATCCTCACCCCACAAACGGCCTGGCCCCCAACCAGCAGTCTGCTGAGGGAGTTCTAGGGACAACTTGAGCTCTTTGCTTCAGAGTCTGGGGACATGTATTCAGGTCTGGAGAAGAACAAAGGCAGGGCATGATGCCAAGTCTCTCTTGTCATGGGTCACGCACTCGGAAGGTGGCAGGGCGGGAGCCTTCTTGAAGAGGCCCCACCCAAGAGGCAGAGGCAACCCCGGAACAAAGGGGCTCTGGGGGGGAGTAAAGCGGCAGAGCACAGAACCAGGAGGTGGGGGGTGGGGGGTCATCCGGGAGCACCTCACCACCGCCATCAGGCCTGGGGCTCGGCAGAGGTCACCTCAAGGGGACACTGTAGGGATGCTGAAGGTGGGCGCCTGGCCAGGCCAAGTGAGGGAGCCAGGGTCCAAGTCTCAGAGATGGTATGGACCCCTGGAGAAGTCGGAAGCAGCAGGGGGGTGGGGGTCCAGACGGTGGGAGGAGGAAGGGCCAAAGAGGAGTCTCTCCCCACGCACTCTGACCTCTGACCCTGCAGGCCTGGTGGGGGGTGGGAGCAGAGCTAGTCCCCACCCTTCTGCGCCCTCCCCTCACACGTGCTGGTTTCAGTCAGTGCCAGTTCTCACGGCCCATGAAGTCACCAAACTACAAAACTCAGTTTCGCTACACGTCCAACTTTTAGAGGCGATACTCCTCAGCGACCCTCGAGGACAACGGTCTGATATAAAATCTCCAAATGAAATGAGCCGTTGATGGATCTGCCTCACGTGAATGTTTGGGGGGTGTAGTTCTCCTTTTTAAGCTTCTCTCCACCCTCACATGGCTCTCTCCCCACTGTCAAGCCCACTACCTGTCACCTCATCTTTCCGTGTCATACCTGACAAGGCCAAGTCTAGTAAGACCACCTCTAGTATCTATAAGATACTTGGTGATCCTCTGAGAATCTTCAGTGACATTCATTATGCGGATGTTTTCCCATTAATTAAATGTATTACTCTCCTAAGGACACCAATTCAGATGAAATTCTACTTGGTAGGGGCGCCTGGGTGGCTCCGTTGGTTAAGCGTCCGACTTCGGCTCAGGTCATGATCTCGCGGTTCGTGGGTTCGAGCCCCGTGTCGGGCTCTGTGCTGACAGCTCGGAGCCTGGAGCCTGCTTCGGCTTCTCGGTCTCCCTCTCCCCCTCCCCCTCCCCCATTTGTGCTCTGTCTCTCTCTCTCAAAAATAAATAAACATTAAAAGAATAAAAAAGAAGTTCTACTTGGTAGCTGTGTGGACAATCAGACTAGTCAGTCTTTCTGTCTCATCCCTCATCACTGCAACTCCTTGTGGTTGAGGGAGTCGCCCTCAGGATCTTGGCAAGTGGTTCCGAGGATGGAGAGGAAATCAGGACAGAGGGAAGTGTCGAGATGTGAGCCTGGCATCTAAAAGAGCTGTTCGTATGGGCTCAGGGCCCAGCTTTCCTGACCCCTGGAATAGACCCGGCAAGGCTCTGTCTGGGAGGAGGGCAGCCATACTCACTCTTCATTGACAAAGATGAGTTCCAGGGAGGGTTGACTGTTGTTTACGTCGAGACCTACGGTATCAAAGGAAAGCAGACGTGAGCTGTGGACGCTAGAGCTGAGCGTGTAGGGCAGGGCTTCCGGACCGGGGCTGAATGGGGAAACCAGGGCGTATCCTGCGTGAGGACTGCCCTCCCTCTGCCTGAAAGCATGGTGGGGTGTGGAGACACACAGGCCCGGGGGTGGGGGGAGAGGGGTGGTCATAACCGTGGAGTGTTCGGGGGAAAGGGGCAGGTGGTGGCTGATGTAGGAGGGGGAGGAAGAGCCAGGGAAGCGGGGCCACGGGTTACAAGGGCTGGTCTGGGATAGAGGGCAGGGGAGGGGCATAGATGAGGGAGCCTGGGGAGCCGCGCTGAGCCGGGCCGTGTCACAAGAGGAGGGTACGAGGGCGAAGGGGAGGTGAACCCCAGCAAACTGTACTGATGGGCTCGGCCTCTTCGGTGCTGGAGTTGCCCGCCACGAGCTGCTCCTCCTCGGCACTGACCAGCTCCTGCAGCACGGCCTCCACGATGGGCATCACCATGGCGGTGGTGGACGTGTTGGAGAGCCACATGGAGAGCAGTGCGGTGCAGCACATGAAGCAGAGCAGCAACCTGGAAGGCAGGGCGGCCGGGGCACAGCGTCTACGGCACGGCCACCTCCCAGGGGCCCCCGCTCACTCGCGGGGCTCCTTTGGGGCCTCCTACGAACCCGATGGTGCTGGCTAGGGAACGGGGTGGGGTGGGGGTAGCGTGTGTCCAGAAGGTCCGATGTTTATGTCATGCCTTCAACTCTGTACTCCCAGGGCTCGGCACAGAGCAAGCATTAAATGAGTATTTGTTGAAGGAATAAACCACACGCCACGGGCCAATGGCCTCAGCTAGAAAAAAGCCCCTCCGTAAGCAGAGACTAGCTTTGGTAGTAGGGTCACAGGGCACGGACTTACTGATTGGCCAACTCTGCAGCCATTAGCTTGGTGATGACGTATGGGCTCTTTTGGTGCCTAAAGGAATTCTTTTTTTGCCCTTGCAGCCAGCACTTCTACGGGTACCATTACATTCTATGCTCTGCAGCCAGGTCACCATACTTATTAGTGACCACGTAGAGATTGACGTGTGGAGCTCACAGTTCCGCTCACCGCTTGCCCCACTGTCAAAGCACAGCCCCCCGGGTCACCCAAGTGTCCCGTATCACCGCGTTCACTTTTTCAGCTGGTATCATGAAGAGTCAACCCTTGGAGGAAAACACTAACCAAAAGAACTCTCAAGTGATTTCTCTTGGACGTTGAAAACCTAACAATGTGTGTTGGAACAGACAGGGTTCTCACTTCCGTAAGACAAGGCAACACAAAGACTATCCGTGTTTACTGCTTTAGGTGGGATCACTGACTCTGCACGATTTGGGGACAGCACATTTATCGAGTGGATTACGTCAGGTGGGCCAAAGTCCTGGTGGTGTTTTTTTGTTTAGGCTGATGGTGTGAGTTTGCCTGCCCGGGACCCCCACCAGCAAGCAAAGAGCACTACCGGGGGTGGAAACATGTGGGGGGATGAGTTAAATAAAGAAGAGTGGAAATGCGATGGGATAAGCATTCTTGAGTTTGACCTTGAGTTTGAGTACACGGAGGTTTTAAAGAGCTCCAGAGTCCCCACGTGACGTGTAGGTGCCATTGTGTGCCTAGGAGGTTGAGTGTGGGGTACGAAGTTATCGCTGAGCCAAGTGGCAAATTAACTTAAATTAAGCTGTAGTTAAGTGGGATACAGAACATCCTTTTAGGCATAACCTGTATTTGTCTAAATGACCAATGTTGAAAACTGATACCATGTTATTTATTTATGTTCCATTGGACTCCCAAAGGAGTCAGGGCAGCTTACAAAAACATGTCACAAGAAAGTTGTAAATAGAAGGAAGTGAGACCCACATTCCAAAGGGAGAAGGGTCAGGCTATTCCACGGAGCAGAGGTGAGGTTAACACAAAACTGTCAATCCTGACTTTCTTACACATCCCCCAAGGTTGGGAATCTCTCTATGGGCGAGATAGACCGCACTGACCACAGAGAAGAGGGCACAGTCGAGGGCACGTGTTGTGATCACAGACGCCAGGTCAGATGCAACATATCTAAGCTGTGGGCTGAACCAGTGATAACAAAGTCTCAGGGTGGATGGGAGGAAACCTCCATGTCTCCTTCAATGACAAAGGAGAAGACACCCATTTCGTCGTCCAGCCTGTTCCTTGTTATACCAGAGAAAGGTTGAGAAACAATGTACGTTGGTCCATCTTGTTTTACCTAATGGGCCCCTTGTGTTTTATAACCTGCTGCCCTTACAGTCTAGATTACTCAGATAAATTCTTTAGACTGTGATAATAAATGACACCAAAGTCATACACTCAAATCTCTAGTCTATGATCAAGGGCCCTCTCACTGGAGAGTGAGGTAGGAGCCCAGCAGCCCTGACGTCATCCCCTCCCCATTAGTAGAAAACCAACCCGAACGGGACGTCCCCCTGTGGCCCAGGACCACTGTCCAGGTGGCCCCTGGCTGCTGGGGGAAGCGCTATGGCCCGGCACCCCAAGGACCGCTTACATGCCCGGCTTGGCTCCAGCCATCATGACCATGCGCAGAGCAATGCGTTTGTGCAGGTTCCACTTCTCCACGGCAGCTGCCACGCAGATGACACCCACCAGCAGCAGCGTGGTGTTCTTGAAGTATTCGGCGGCCACCTGCAGGAAGGTGGCACAGGTCAGCCCCTCCTCCACCAGGGCCCAGAGGACCGGGCCGTACCCATCGCAACCCATTCTCAACCAGAGGCTGGCACGCAAAGAGGGAGGTGACGATTGTTAAAATAGCTGACTGTTTGAGACTATATATATAAAAAATAGATACATATATATCTCATATATACCCACATACATATATTCTATATACATGCATAACATACTACCTCGGGCAGGCACTGTTCTGAGTAGTTTACAAAGATTGTTTCAGTTAATCTGGCCAGTCACCCAATAAGGTAGATATTCTTCTGCATGCTTAAAAAATATTAAAACACTCTGTCTTTAATTATGATATCATTTCAAAGAATAAACACACACGTATAATTTTATCTTAAGCCTTAAAAAATTGTTAAAATAACTCTGGGCTTGTCCCCGATCTCTTTTTTTTTCTGTAGCTTTTTAGAAAATTGTGTTCATTTTTCTTTTTTTAAAAGTTCATTTATTCATTTAGAGAGAGAGAGAGAGAGAGAGAGAGAGAGAGAGCACATGCATGCCAGCGGAGGAGGGGTAGAGAGAGAGGAGACAGAGAAGCCCAAGCAGGCTCCCACGTGGGGCTCAGTCAAAATCAAGAGTCCGACGCTTAACCAGCTGAGCCACCCAGGCCCCCCTGTGTTCATTTGTTTTAATTAGAAAATTAATACATGCTCATTCTGGAAAACTTCAAAATATAGAAAAATTTAAAGGTGAAATCACCCTTGATCCTACTACTGTTATCACTTTGGTATATTTCCCTCAATTTGGGTCTATAAAGATACATAATTGGATTTACACAGTATGTATAGCTTTATATTCTGCTTTTCTCCCCATTTACATCATACCCGGATCATTATCTTATTTAACCTCAATTTGTTGGAAAAATTAATCTTAATAGAAGCATAATGCATCACACAATTTGGCCAATTTCCCTTTATTAAATATTTCAGTTAATTCCTTTTCTTTCAAGTACAAATGGAGCAAAGAAAAATTTTCTGCTTACATCATTAACCTTACATAAATATGATAATTTCCTTAGGTTAGAGTTCTTGAGGGTATCTTTATAGCTTGCCTTAAATCTTTAAAAAAATTTAAAAAATTTTTAAAACTTTAAATAACTCTAAATAATTCCAAAGTTGCAAAGCTCCGAAATGAAACGGTACAAGGAATACCTGGGGCACCCGTGTGGCTCAGTGGGTTAAGCGTCCGACTTCGGCTCAGGTCATGGTCTCATAGTTCGTGAGTTTGAGTCCCATGATGGGCTCAGAGCCTGGAGCCTGCTTCAGATTCTGTGTCTCCCTCTCTCTCTGCCCTTCCCCTGCTCGCACTCTGTCTCTCTTTCTCAAAAATAAATAAACAGGAAAAAAAAACCCAAAAACATAAGGAATACCAACACACCGTCTACGTGTTTTTTTCTTCCTGAACCATTTGAGGGCAAGTTGCATATATTTTAGCCTTTTCCCCTAAATACCTCAGCGTATATTTCCTAAGAATAGGGATTTTCTCTTCCACAGCCGAGTACCAGTAATGAACTTCTTCCTGCCCCTTCGTGATGAGGAAGTGGAGACTCGGCCCTGTTAAGATGCTTCCTGTGTTTAGGGTCCACAGACCAACCCTTCATGGATTTCCTTACTTGGTACTTCTCGACTCTGCTTTACAACCTGACTTCAAAGCCCGGTTCGGGCCTTCCTTGTGAAAGAAAACTTTCCTTGGGACTCTAGCCTCGGACTCCAGAACATTCCCTGCGGGCACCGTTAATTTCACCCACCACACAGCATGCAGGGCAACATGCTTGCACTGTTTTGTTTTTTTTTTTCCCTGTGTACCTCTCTTGTCTCTCAACTAAATTTTGGGCTGCAGAATGGTCAAGGACCATGTTTCTTTCCGTATCTCTTAACACCTAGCAGACCAAAGTAGAAAAGCAAATGCTCGGGAAATATTTATCACGTGCAGGAGAATCGTTCCCAACAGGGAGCCATGGTAGAAACAGAGGAAAACATACAGAAAAGTTTAACTTCTAATTTAGGAACCCTCTTTAAAGCGGGAAAACGAGAACATTTCTAATTGCAGGAAAAATAAAGACTGCAGGAAACGCAAATATAGTTAAAATACGTGGTGTTGGAAATAAGGAATATTTACATAATCATATGGTTAAACTTTGCTTATTGAGTTAACAAAACCCGTGATGTATTTATACTGGGAGGCTGGAGGGAGGAGAAGGGGGGTTGTAAGAGGACACAATCCTCATCTGCTGTAATCAGAAGGCATCTAATAACGTCTACAAGCGATAACTCAAGAGTTAATATAAGATTATCGAGTAAGAATAGTATTCAGTTCGGGGTGTCTGGGTGGTGCAGTCGGTTGATCGTCCGACTTCGGCTCAGGTCATGATCTCGCGGTTGACGAGTTCGAGCCCCGCGTTGGGCTCTGACAGCTCAGAGCCTGGAGCCTGCTTCAGGTTCTGTGTCTCCCTCTCTCTCTGCCCCTCCCCTGCTCATGCTCTCTGTCTCAAAAATAAATAAACATTACAAAAAAAAAAAAAAAGAATACAGTGCCCCAGAAGAAGCAGTTATCAAAGATGAAACCCTGGATGAGGGGGAGGTGGGACTTGGGGGGGAGGGTATAGTAAGGGAGGGGTGGGGAAGACAGCTGCTGGTTTTGCATGATGAGTTTTTCAGTATTATTTGATTTTTCTTTTTCTTTTCTTTTTTAACATTTATTTAATTTTGAGAGAGAGAGAGACAGAGTGTATGTGGGGGAGTGGCAGAGAGAGAGGGAGACACAGAATCCAAAGCAGTCTCCAGGCTTTGAGCTGTCGGCACAGAGGCAGGGCTCGAACTCACAAACCGGGAGATCGTGACCTGAGCCAAAGTCCCATGCTCAACTGACTTAGCCACCCAGGCACCCCATTATTATTTGATTTTAAACTCTGTTAACACTTTGACAACATAAAAGCCAAAATAAAGCAGTATTTCTCTCCCCACCCCCCACCTTTTCCCCCACGGAGATGTCCCTGTGTGTCACTGATGAGGTTTGTGTGGGAGGAGAAGGGTCATTGGCCCTCTACGTGACCGTTTCCTGGAGGAGCCCTCCACTTCTGCTTAATCTAGTTCTTTTTTTTTTTTTTAATTTTTATTTATTTTTGAGAGAGAGGCAGAGCGTGAATGGGGGAGGAGCAGAGAGAGAGGGAGACACAGTCTGAGGCAGGCTCCAGGCTCTGAGCTGTCAGCACAGACCCCGATGTGGGTCTCAAACCCACAAACCGTGAGATCATGGCCTGAGCCGAAGTTGGATGCTTAACCGACTGAGCCACCCAGGCGCCCCTGCTTAATCTGGTTCTTGTTCCCAAACCCAATCCTCAACTGGCACTGTTACTAAAGCTTCCTGAGGGCAGAGAAGGCTCCCTGCTCTGCTTGGCTGGTGACTCTAGGGCACAGTCCCCTCTGGGACTGGCAGGTCGGCCTCTGGGCTGTGTGAGCATAGTCGAAGATGCTGCCCCCTAGCGGGAGGTGGAGGAACTGCGAGGATGCCTGAAGGCATGGCTGGAAGTGGGGGCGAGTTGGGGGGGGGATGTTACCTAGGACCTTTCTCATGGCACCCTGACCTTCCCAGGAGTCTAGGAGGCAGTTCTGGGGCAGAACCCGTCTTTTCTTGAACTCTGTCTGCCAAGGAGGGAAACCCACAGAAGACAGGAGACATAGTAGTCCTGGGTCACGGTCCCTCCACTGGCCCCCTCCATGGTCCCCTCACTCGAGGCCCCCCTGCAAAGCCTTTAAAAATTCAGCGCTGGGGCGCCTGGGTGGCTGTGTCAGTTAAGTGTCGTACCCTGGGTTTCGGCCCAGGTCATGATCTCATGGTTCCTGAGATCAAGCCCTGAGTTGGGTTCTGTGCAGACAGTACGAAGCCTGCTTGGGATTCTCTCTCTGCCCCTCCCCTACTCGCACTCTCACTCAAAGTAAATAAATAAACACTAAAAAATAAATACAAAGTCAGGGCCACCAGGTTTACTCTCGCAGGGGACTGGCTGGCAATATTTTCATTTTCTGCCTCTTTGCCACGCGTCATAATAGCATCTCAGTGTGCGATGGCCTTTTAGGAGCGCAGAGCCTACAGGACAGGCGGGGCCCCTTTCTCTGGGTTCCTCTCGAAGGGAAGACGAAAGGAACCAACACACAGAGTGCCCTCTACAAGCAGGGAGTTTGGCACTTTGCACTCACTTTCCCGTGTTAGCTCTACAGGGGTCCTAGTAGGCAGGTACCCTTCCTACCTCCCTTTGCAGGTGAGGAGGCGGACGCAGAGAGGTTCGGGAAGTCTTCCAAGGTCACAGCATGAGGGGCAGTGTCTGGATATCAGTCTATATCCGTCTGAATCCAAAGCTACTACACTCGGGGTGGGCCCGTTGGACACCGGGCATCTAATTCAACTCTAGGGGAGTTTTCTTGGTCTCCCTGATGGCGTGGGCAGGCACACGTTTCCGTCTCCATTCATAGTCACAGTCCTGACGCTGGCCCCGAATAGCCGGGCCTGGGCCAATGTAAGCCCCGGGCCCAGCGTTAGCGGGATCTGAGGGCTCCAGGGTCAGCCAGGACTCAGCTGTGTGACCCCAGGCAAGTTATTCAACCTCTCTGGGCTTCATTTACTCATCTAAAAAAACCCAAAACCAAACAAAAAGATTACGGGATTCCCTAGCTTTTGTAAAGCTGTTGTAGAGTAAATGACAGATGCAAATCAGCCAGGAGGGCCCCCCACATTGACAACCAGGATTTTTAGCAGCTCTTCCTGTCACTAAGTAATCCACACAAAGACTGACCTGCTCTGAGGCCATGAGCACAGGAACGGGCCCAGGCACAAGGCTGCCTTCCCACTTTTACAAATTAAAATTCCATCCGATGGCAGTGTTTGTTAGCTGTCTAGCCCACAGATTTTTTTTTTTTTTCAATAATAAAATCTTAGCTATTCAGAACCCTCAAGGAACACCAGGGTTCCAAGATTCCTGAGGGTTATTTTCATTGTTTGCTAAGCTGCTGCGTTGCTTACTTATGCTTGCTGTGGGCATTCCTCTCCCCACCACCTAATCTCTGGGACTAATATTCTCCGAGTTGGGAAACTAGATAACGAAGCTTGTGAAGCTTGTCGGGATTATTTGCAAAGAGAAACAGGATCCTAAACCGAGCACGGCTCCCCTGGGTCGAGTGCTCGCTTTCTGCGATGTTTGCGGTGGGGGTTTTATTGCCTTTTCTGCTCTTGCGGTTTTTCCGCAGCCGGATCCCTGAGCTCAGAGAGCAGAGGTGCTCCTGGTCTGTGTTTTAGAAGAGGGGAGCTCAAGGAGGCTGCTTGGAAACGGAGATCAGACTAGGTGGGTTTAAATGGTTGCTTTCCCTGCAGATGAGCTGTAGACTCCTGGGCAAGCTACTGAACCCCTGTGACCCTGGCACCCCAGCATTTTCAGTGGCGACAGTAATGACACCCAGGTCACTGAAGCCGTCATGACGTGGCCTTAAGGAAGCTCATGCAGGTGGGGTCTTAGAACAGTGCCTGGGTGCCTGGCATATAGGAAGTGCTCAATAAATGTCCATTATTATTATTATTATTATTATTAAAGAGGTAAAACAAAGATAAAAAGCTTCAAATAAGATTGAGGGTTATGCCAGATGTATCAGCACGTCCAAATGAGGGAATAAGAGAAAGAAATGAAATAAGGAGCAAGGGTGTGCCTGAATACGAAACCAAAGGTTCCTCCAAATTTTCTAAGTGAAGTGGAAGCACATGGAAAGAGTGACCTGACCCGGGCTGGATGGAGAGGCTCGGGGATCTGCCGGGTGTTGGTCTTTAACTAACTAGTTAATTGCTAGTGAGTTGCAGGTGAGATCCCTTAGGGATGAGCTCTTGAAATATCGCTTTCTTGGAGCACGGAATTCTTTACTGATCTCTAGATATGTTAGGTTTTAAATGTTTGAAATAGTTTCCGTAGGGGCGCCTGGGTGGCTCAGTCGGTTAAGCGTCCGGCTCTGGATTTCGGCTCAGGTCATGACCTCACGGTTCCCGAGATCGAGCCCTGCTGTGGGCTCCACGCTGAGTGTGTGCTTGGGGATCCTCGCTCTCTGCCCCTCCCCCCACTCATGTGCTCTCTCTCTCTCTCTCTCTCTCTCTCTCTCTCTTTCCCAAAATAAATAAATAAGCTTTAAAAAATGTTTCAAACAGTTTTTATAAAGGGGAAGGGTGTGCGTGGCTCTATTCCTAGACTTTGGAGGAGGGAACTCGGTTCAGCAGCCTCAGCTGGGTGCCCTTCTCCCGAGGAAGGTGAGCCTGCCTCCCTGGGGCCATCCCCTGGAGGGGAGGCCCCAGAGCGGCCCATCCTTCCTGCCTTCCCGCCGGGGGGCGCTGTGGGGGCACTTCCCCGCCCGAGAGCGTCGAAAATCCTCAGAGCTCCCTGTGAGGTCGCTATTTCTATTCCCCTCGTTTTCAGATGAGCAAATGGCAGTTTGCAGAGGTTAGGAGAGTTGCTCGAGACTGGTTAGTGACAAAACTGGATTCATAAACTCCGTTCTCCTCTACTCCCAGCTTGGATCCTGACCCTTTCCTCTCCTTGCTCACGGCGGCAGCAGAGACGGCAGGAGGTGTGGTGGGTGTGACTGCGTCTGATGAGGCCCCCCCCCCCCCGCCGGTGGCACAGGCAGGGTGCCCCAGAAATGCGGACAATCAGCTCTCTGGGGGTCAGCTGGGGGTAGCTCTACAAGTGGTCCAGGAAGGTGGCCACCCTTCGGGAGACTAGTGGTGGCCTCTCTGGCAATGGACTTCTTTTGAGGCTCTTTTGGACATCTGAACGATTTTGCAGTGAAATCTTTTAGACTCCCCGGAGGGCACGCCTGGGTCTGCGCCCCCTCCGCACTGAGCTGAGCCCCCAGCCAGAGCCGGAGCCCTCGCTCGCTTCTTTATTCCAGCCACTGCCCCAGCGATGCAGCCAAATCCAGCGTGGCCGACTCCCGGCCTTTCCCTGGGGAAAGGAATGCTGTTTCTGCTGGGTAAGTCTGTGTGGGCTCCAACACCCTCCTAATCACCTAATTGCACTCCCCAAGGACGGAGGTTTTCAAACCACGCTCACTGCCTCTGAAATTTCAGGAGGCTTGTGGGAAGAAGGACCCAAGCAACCAGGGCTCTGGGCCTCCGTGCCCAATTTGAGTAGGATTTCCTCTTCCATCTGTTTTATGTACTGAGTCTCCTAAGATGTGGTTTAAAGAAAAGGTCTTGTTGCTAGAAAAACATTCTTTGCAAACCCTACCCTAGAGAAGTCTGAAGCGGACAGATTCCGAGGAGTGTTGACCTGGCCCAGAGGTTGGCTTAGCTCCTGGCGATGCCGACTCATAAAGCACCCCCAGTTTCTTCTCTGGGACCTTCTGAACTGCCCCCAGTGGAGGAAACCAAGGCAGGGGACTGGGCTCTGACTCCAGAGGCAAAGGGGCTGGCTCACATGTAGGGAGTAGCTCTTCCCACAGAAACATTAACTTGGCCTCGAAAGGCTGCAGCATCTGTAGGTTCGTGGTTCCAGGCTCCACCTAAGGTGTGGGTGTAGAGACTCAGCACTGGCCTGTGTCTGGATGGCTGTGGGTGATGGGTAGCTTGGGTTCAGGCAGGTGGCCGGGCCCCGATGCTCAGCTTACATCCCCGCAGGCCTGCGTGGAGGCGGGGTCAGCTTCCCTCGCGAGCAGAGGCCAGAAAGGCAGAGAGGAGAATGGTATATGAAATGCACCCCCACCCCCGGTTTAAACAAACAAAGAGAGCCAGGGTCTAGGTGACGGTCAGGAATCTGGCAGGTCAGAAAGATCAGGAACAAACAGGGAAGCAGATTCATGACATTGAACTCAAGTGTCAGGTGGCTGCAGAGGCCCTTTTGTTTTCCCAGCTGGAGCTGCCTTGCTGTCTCTCCCGCCCTGGCAGAAGCCAGAATGTGAAATGTGGCCCCGCGGTGCAGGGCCATGGAGACAGCAGAGGGTGACTGTGAGTGTGTGTGTTGGGAAGGGGAGAGATAGAAAGCAGGTGTCATCTCTACTGGAAGTAGTTTCTGGCCCTGGGCTCTCCGGAGGCTGTACCAAGCCTGATCATTCAAACCCTGCCTTTTTGTGCCCCAGAGGGCCCTCTCGCTCCCATCCTCCTAGAAACAGTAAATCCTAGCTAGGTTGATCGACCCCGGTACTTTCCTGGGCTGTGGCAACACATTAGAAGGGCTTAGAGGATTTCCATGGCAGATATAATGATAGAAGTGAGAGTCACGATGGAGGTAAAATAAAGAACAAACCTCAAATCCAGGACTGAGCTCTAAAGTAGTGGCAGGATGCTAACAAGAAGATCATAGAGTCTCAGAGTCAAAGGGCGCTGTGAGCCCAACCCCTCTCCCAATCTACCTCTAATGTCGCCGACGTGGTCACCTGGCTTGCATTCCCAGGGACGGGAACGCCCAGATACCACGTGGCAGCCCATTTCAGCACCTTCCCTCAGACAGGGTGGGTCTTTCTTACGGTGCTTGGACTCTTTGGACTGGTTTGACCCTTTGAGCCTAGTGCGTTGAGCTGCAGAAGCCAGAAATCACATCTCTCTGGAGACTTTTCTTTCCTCATGTGACTCACATTCTAGATTTTTGACATCTGGGCTACCCACCACCGCATGAGCTCCTTATCTAGAATCTGATGCTCTGGACCCATATGTGTATTCATTCAGCAGGTTTCAGTATGTGTTGGCCAGTGGTTAAGAGAGCAAGTTCTGGGATCATAAACACTCCTGGGTTCGAGTCCTGGCTCTGCTCCTTAGCAAGTTACTCAACCTCTCTGAACTTCAATTTCTGAACTCCTCTGTGAAGATAAAAATAATAGCCACTTTACAGAGGATTAAGTGATGCAGTGCATGTAGAGGACCTCCCATAGCGCCCAGCATATGGTAAATGCTCAAAATTTTGGCAACCCCAGTGGACAGATGATTCGTACTGAATCTGTACTCAACTAAAAGCCAAGGGTCCTTTTCACACAAACTGTTAACGTTTATCCCTATTAAACTTCATTCTGTCAGTTCCAGGCCATTGTCTCATCCTGTCGACATTGATTTTGTCATCGTACATGAGTTGGCCCATGCAGCTTGGAGTCATTGGCAGATCTGATAACGTGCCTTTTATATTTCCATTTGAGCTCTCTCTCCGGTCCGCTGCCATTATGTTACTCAAGATTCTTTAGGTTCAGCTGTTCAGCCAGCACTCAAGTTACCCAACTATGTTATCATCCAGCCCACACTGGCTCCTTTGATTGAGAAATTTTTTTTTCCCCTGGAAAATTTGAAGGTTCCAAAGAAAAAGTTAATTTGTATTCAACAGCTTCTGTTTAAAAGGCTACAGAAATGATAAAGCCTTCTAGAAAAGGCCTCAGTCAAAAAGTGGTCAGTAGAAGGTTGGGCACTTGGTGGAGTAAATTTCATTTATCTAGAACATTCCCTCTCGGGGGATTGTGTGAAGCCTCTGCAAGGCCAGCAAACGAGGCATTATCGCACGGGTCTTCAGTGTTTTCCAATTTGGTTTGTGCCTTCTCTCTGTTCGAATAGAAACTTCTCAAGGTCAGGAGCCATTTCTATCATTTTCCATCTCTTTTCAGCAAGACTGAGAGACGGAAGTCTGAGTTTTGCACCCCACAAACTCTTAACACCTGCTGACCAATAAATCATCATCATGCAAATTAACCATTTGTATGCCTACATCCAAGAGGACAGTAGGAAACTCAGAAGCATCAGGCGCGACATTCAAGAGGGCAGAAATCATGTGTTTCATTTTTGTCACCTTCAGGGTACCCGTAACATCCCACGTCGCACATGGTAGACCGAGAACTCAGAAATTATTTTTCTGAATGTTGAGTGAATGACATGAGGGACAAAAGCCATGGTCCCAGAGTCATACTGATCCTATCCTCATGCCTTCCTTCAGGTGAAGGGGACACTGTTGCCACACCAGCAAGAGACCTTGCAACTAAGAACCATTAACTGAGGGTCAGAGCAAGTATAGACCACACTGCATCCAGGCCACAGACACCACCAATCCTAGGGGCTGCGAATCTTCGTGGAGAGAGGACATGTCTATGGTAAGTTCATATCAGGTGTATCTGATGTACCATTTAAAGGATAAAGACATCACACAGGCTCCAAGGGAAAAAAGCAACACTTGCAGCTGAGGTCTTTGGAAAGGCTTCACTGTAGAGGGTGATTGGGCAGGATTTTAAAGGTGGAGGGAATTGGAGAGGACTGAGTCAAGGCAAGGGGCTAGGCAAGCGCAAGTGGGCTTGGGGAGGGACAAGTAGGCGATCTGTCTGCAGAGGGGACTCCTGAAGATCCCCAGCCTGCCTCTTCCCGGGGAGCCAGGGCACATGCTGGCGGAGGGGTGTGGCTGCTGGTTGTGGATTAGGTGTTTGGAATAGGTCTCTATCTGCAAAGTTAGGTGACTCACAAAGGGTCATAAGCCATGTCCCCCGCTTAGCGGCATTTTCCTCTGATCTGAGTTGAAAAAGCCAGCCCAACAGACTCTGTCTGGCTTAAGCCGCTTCCTGTAACCCAACTGTTAAATATCATCGCCAGCCATTGCCACTTTATCAGACAGATGGGGTAGGATCTTTCACCTCACATGCTAAGACTTGCCCTGTGGCTCTCCCAGGGTTTTCCATCTCCAGCCCCAGCAATGACAATGCCTAATCCTTCACCAGACAGTCTTGCTTTTCTCCTCACAAAGTCGAGTTATCCTTCAAACCACTGACTCAACAGCCTCATAGGTCTGGCCTGCCTGGCTGTGCCAAGGGGCGGGCCCTTGGATGACCGGTTGCCTAGCAACATCTTTGAGGCTTCCTGCTTCGGGCAGCCCTTGGAGAAATAGGGACACCATCTACTTCAAGGCTAAAGCAAGCTGTTGGCTTTGAGGCTGCTCGCCCTGAAATACAAAGATAGAAATCTTTTAATTAATAGTTAGCTCACTCTGAATGTTAAAGTTCAATTTTTTCTACAACGTCACTCTTTTCTCTGCCTTCTGTTTTCATTCCCTGACTCATTGGCCTTTGGCTTCTCCCTTTTAAAGAGAAACGTGTAGAATAAGCTTAGGCACTTTTCTTCAGAAAAGTCGTATTTAAGGTTGGTTGTTCTTGGGGAACCCGGGTGGCTCAGTCGGTTGAGCGTCCGACTTTAGCTCAGGTCACCATCTTGCAGTTTGTGAGTTCGAGCCCCGGGTTGGGCCCTGTGCTGACAGCTCGGAACCTGGAGCCTGATTCAGAATCTGTGTGTGTGTGTGTGTGTGTGTGTGTGTGTGTGTGTGTGTGTGTGTCTCTGCCCCTCCCCTGCTCACACTCTGTGTCTCTCTCTCAAAAATACATAAACATTAAGGTTGGTTGTTCTTTTAGGCGTGCACACAGACCAAACTACCTATTCTCTTTTCCACAAAGGAAGGGGACACATTGGAGCAACCCCCTGATGATTCGGGTCACAGGCTAGCTTTTATATGGGTCCCAGGATGTTGCTCTTCTACCCATCTCCAGGAATAAAAGCACTGCTGATGGTTAGGGGATCCTATCCTCTTTGGAACACGTAAAGCTACTACGGCTACTCATTGCCACTAACCCTCTCACCTCAAAACTGAAACGATACAGAATAAAACAAAGAAACAACCAAAACCAAAACCCAAAACACCCCAAACACAAACAAACAAACAAACAACTGGCCAGTTGAGTCCATCTGGTAGAAAGACAACCTATTCAGATGAAGTCAAGTACCACAGTTAGAGGGTCACCTAATTCTAGCCTTGGACTTTCAAAAAAGTTCTGTTTTTCATGGTTAAGGCATCCCATAGGCCCAGCTTCATTATTTCTTCCTCACATCACACAGGAAAGGAGATGCAGAGTTCTTAGTAATAACTCACCACGAAGCTACTTTATGGAACGTCTTCCTTCTGGCAAAGCAAGCAAGAATATAGACTTTTAACCTAATAAGAGTTTAAATCCAGTTCTGCTACTTCCTACTTTGTGATCTTGAGTGAGTGTCTTAACTCACCGAGCCTCTTTCCTCATCTGTAGAGTAGGAATATTAACACCCACTTGTAGAGAGATCTCAGGGGTACTGCATAACCGATATATTCCTTCCAGTATAGTTCCTGGCTCCTAGTAGACCAGCAGACATGAATTCCTTTTGATCTTTCTTCTGTGCCTCTGTCCTTAGTCTCTGCCTTTCAATCTTTACTGGGAACTCGAATCAGAGACCAGGTGCTATGACAAGAGTCTAGATAGACCAGGTGTTACTGAATGAAGACCATCTTTCCTGTTGCTTCTGGCTTCTGGTTGTGTGTTTCTTCTTTCCCACTTGTGGTAGGTGTGAGTGTTTGCCCTGAAAGCTGACCACAACCGGGGCTTGATATTGACAATTTCTGTTTGAGCTTTTAAGAAGGCCATAGAGAGAGAGAGTGGACAGAGAAGGCAGGTTCTGGGTAGACAGCAGTCAAGGAAAGAATACACAGTAATCTTGAGTTGGGGAAGAAGGAATCGAATTTTCTTTCTTTCTTTCTTTCTTTCTTTCTTTCTTTCTTTCTTTTGAAGGGAAGTAGATGAAAACATTGTCAGGACTCAGGAAAACATGGTAAGTTTCTCTGTCAACAAACATTTATTGAGCACCTACTGTATATGGGCTCAGGTTTATAATAAGGTTCCAAAGACCTGGGACACTGATTCCTGCCTTTGAGTGCTTATGCTTTAAGTGGGCATACCAAAGACTGACAAAGGTCAACCCCAGGTTACTTGCATGTACCAACCCCACAGTTCCTAGAGGGTTTCAGACTGTAGGAGCAATTGGATGTGACTGATCAAGTAAGGCTTCCTGAAAGAGACAGTTTGAAGGGGACGAAGGTCATGGGCGAGGAACCTGGAGTAGCAGGTGCAAAGGCTTAGTGCTAAGAGAGTGTGCCAGAGGGTGAAAAAAAGCCCCCTCCTCAAGTCCTTTGTGGCTCTCCTTTCACCCTGAGCCCACTTTCACTGGCCCGGCGGGGACCCGAGCAGGGGGCTGGGCCACAAGCGGTCTCACCTCACTGGATCGGAGGACTCCGAAGAACGGGTAAAGGAAGGCAGGCACCAGGGCTGCAGCTCCGAGGGGCACCGCCTCAGACACCCAGTACACAGCAGTCACGATCAACACATAAGCACACGCGGCCTCCTGGAAGGGAAGGGGAGTGGGCGGTTAGCCACAGGGACAGCCATGGCCCCTGAGAATCCAAACGAGACCCGGGGGCAGAGGCAGCTGGTACCCAGAGTCAAAGATGGGCACGAGGACACAGCCCTGGGTGGGGGTGTGTGTGTGTGCAAAGCTGGCCTCTGGTGGACACGCGGCGGGGCCCACGCTTTGGCATGTGAAATAATGGCTGCTCCTTGGGGGGGACCGGTGCCTGGCACGTGGTTTGCAGCAGGATGGCCACCAGACTGACCATGTCCCAGCTCTGCTCGTTCTTGAAACTGTGCAGGGTGGGGACCCCAATTAACTGCGGTGCTCAGACCCGAGATCATCCGCTCTCAAGTTGGAGTTCATAGCTTTAACACGGAGCGTGATATTTTGGTGTCGAGTTGACGGGGCGCAGATGTTCTCGGGATAGTTGAAAGTAGGGATCAATTTGTGTAACCAATTCAGATGTGAGCTCTGAGACTGGCCCTCTTTGGGGCTGGATAATTCCTTGCTGTGGGGGGCTGTCCTGTGCATTAAGATGTCTAGCATCCCTGGCCTATACCCACTAGATGTCAGTAGCACCTCCCCATCGTGACAACCAATGTCTTTAGACATTACTAAATATCCCTCCGGGTGGGAGTGGGGAAATTTGTCCCGGGGTGAGAACCATCGCCCTTACCATTATCTGGTTCTCATTGCCCTGGGACTTCATTCCACCTGCCTGATGCCCAGGGAGACATCCATGGGACATAGGGGATAAAAAGTGCTGTCTACCTGGAAGGGAACGGCTGGAAATTTACGAGAGTTTTCCCCAACCTCCTTCCTTTGCTGGCTATACCACACTGGTGTGCACGGAATAAAAAGGCACAACATTGTTATCAACAATCAGCCCTCCTTAACCTCAGCCTTTAGTAATTCTAGTTGCTCGGGATGATTCTGATTAATGGTGCTGAGAAAGGTCGCTGGCTTACTCTTGGGAGATGTCACTATCCAAGGGCCCTAACAACAGACTTGGAGGGCCACTGTATAGAAGGTGCAAGCTGGCTGTGGGTTCCTCAATTTATACGTAGTTCTAAACCATCTGGGCTCAGGTCTGACCTACCCTGAGGCTGGCTGGTGATCAAGAAACCTGACAAATCTTGTTCTGTTTATCTCTCCCTTGGGTTCAGAACAAGCCTCCTCAAACTCTTGCACAAAAGTTACAAAAGGTCGCCATGATCAGTGAGGGGCGTCAGGAGTGATTAACCCAGCTTGGAAGAATGGGACCTTGTTCCCTCCTGATATGCATGGATTACTGCCTTGGGGTTTGAGAAATGGGAACTGGGCCCAATAATTGTTGACTGTAGCTCCCACTGAGATTTCCTCTGGGGCCAAAAGATCAGAGAGAAGTTAAAACTTTTGGAAGTCACTGATAAGACAACAGAACCAGTAAGGGGGGTGGGGGTGGGGGGAAGGCGCCATTGGAAAATAATGCAATTTAGAGAAATACCAACTTTGTTGCAGAAACAAAACTACCCAAAGAAGCCCTTTACCTTACTTGGGCCCACTTATTTCCATCTCTTTTCTGAGAAACAGAATGGCAGGTCTCCCGTAACTCAGCTGAAGATAAAGGGGGCCCTAACGATGGGACAGAATATCTCTCCCTCACTGAGAACTTTCGGTTTTTCTTGTCATAACAGAGCCACAAATTAAGTTAGGGAGGGAAGGGGCTGCAGTGGGAAGGGGTGACAGACCAAGAGAAAGAATGATAGAGAAAAAACTCTACCAGGCAGCATTTTAGTTTGAATTAGGAAGATTTGGGTAAGCCAAGGTAAATTTAGGAATTAGGATGGGTTGGCTTGGAGGAAGTCAGCAAACCACTTTCATCCAGGATTTTTTTTTTTAAGTAGGCTCCACGCCCAGCACAGAGCCCAAACCCACCACCCTGAGATCAAGACCTGAGCTGAAATCAAGAGTCAGATGCTTAACCGACTGAGCCACCCAGGCGCCCCTTCATCCAGCATTATAAAGAACAGGATAACCTACCATCATCCTTTTTTCCCTGAACTTTCCTTAGAGCAGGAGAATGGGCAAGAGAGGGCCTCCGATTGGCCTTTCCATATTTCTTGCCCACTTCACCCATGGAATTTACATAAACTTCCTTTTGCTCCTTCTGAACCTTCTCAAAGTTCAGTGGGTAAGCTTATATTTAGATAACCCCCCAAATCTTGTGAGGTTTGATTATAGGACTCCTGGGACCCCGCATCTGGCCAAGGTCTGGCAGGTGGCTCAATTAATATTGGTTGAACTGAACTGGGTTCCTCTGTTGGCTATCAGGTTTCTCTTATCTATCGGAGAGAATATTCTGGAAACCCTAGGTCCCTTATCACTGCCGCTAGTCAGCAGGTATGTAGGGGCGGATGAGTATGCAGGCGGTGCCTTTAAAGGAGAGTGTTGCCAGCTCTGTTTTGCTGCCTTTTATAAATAAAGGAGGAAGCTCAAAAGCTCAAAAGTGGCTTTACCCACATTGGAAGTTTCCTGACTCTGCTACCACCTGATGTGTGCATCTGTTCCTTTTCCATGCTGCCCGGTCACCTCAGTGATGTGCCATTCAGACTTGACTGGAAGGGGCTTGAGGTCTTCTTTGCTGTCATAGATGGCTGTGACGCCTTTCTGCAATTAAGCTGGGGCTTGGGTGTAACTTTTATCCCACCAGGGACACTGAAGCGGGGCTAATTTATGGACGACCCCCACCCCCGCCTTGTCCCCTCCTCTTCTGTAACATGGTAAACTGAGTCTGGGCCCCTGGTTTTAGAGAGCTGGTCAGGAAAAAGGGGAAGGTCCTTCTAATCCTTCCTAAAACGTAGCTGTGGCTTGGCACTTTGAAGAATCATCAGAACAGCAGGCCAGGAGCTCCTGGCCGGGTCCCTCCTCTCAGCTCCCGCCCAGGGCAAACAGGTCCATTTAGGAATCCTGAGGATTAAATATCAGAGTCTAAAAGTTTAATGCACAGGAGTAAGAATGGGTCAGAGACGTTCTATGTGTTGGCTTGTTCCGGTGACCTCAAGGTGCTTTTATGTCATCGTAGAAGAGGAGCAGAGCCCTTGTTGACACTGTGACACACGGAGAAATCGTCTCTGCAGGGCAAAGTGGGTAGATGGCAAGAAAGCTACTCCTGAAAGGCATGGACCACCCCAGGCTCCATCTGGCTGTCCCGAGGGAGGGAGTCAAACTATCCACCCTCCCCTAACCCAGGTGCCTGGGGTAGTGTTATGTCACCTTTCTTAAAAGGCACTTGTTCTCAGCAGGGGGTGATTCTGTACCCCGCCCCAGGGGTATTGGTAATATCTGGAAGCATTTTTGGCCATCATGGGGTTGGCAGTGTGTGCTGCTAGCCTCTTATGGGTAAAGACCAGGGGTACTGCTGAACTCCCTACAGTCACAGGACAGCCCTCCCCACAACAGAGAATTATCTGGCCCCCAAATGTCACTAGTGTGGCTGTCGAGAAACCCTGTTCTAAGGTGACAGAAGGGGCTAGGTCAAGAAAGGGCAACGTCTCTTGGTCTCAGTAAGTCCAGCTTTAAAAATCTCTTCGAAGAATCTTTACAGATCCAAACAGAGCAGAGGCCCAGCTGCCCTTCCTTTTCTTTCCTCTTTAAGATAACACCTGTCTTCCTTCGAATTTATTGATTATTTTGCTTGCTTCAATAATGGGTTACTTTTTTCTTCTTGTGGATGCTTCTTACTGTCATTGGTGACTCAGAAGCTCAAAGCCAGGGCCCCAGAATGAAATGGAGGCAACACCACACTCTAGACTCGTGGTCTCCAAACACAGGGCTGACTCGGGGCCACAGAGGTGCCTGATACTTCCATGGAGAAGAGGGCGACATGTCTTTGGTTAACACTCCCTTAAATGCAATCTGACATTGAGTAAAACAACAACAACAACAAACCAAGAAGAAAAACAAAGAAACAAAGGAAAGGAAGGAAGGAAAGGAAGGAAAGGAAGGAAGGAAGGAAGGAAGGAAGGAAGGAAGGAAGGAAGGAAGGAAGGAAGGGAGGGAGGGAGGGAGGGAGGGAGGAAGGAAGGGAGGAAGGAAGGAAGGAAGGAAAAACCAACCCATTTGGACAGATCAGAGAATTGACTGGTGTAAGCCCAGGAAAACTGTCAGCAGCAATCACTGTCTGCTAATCCCAGCCTGCTGTTAATCAGCGTCTCCTTGGCACTCTGGGGTATTTATTCTAGTAAAGATTTAAGCCAGTTTGTTTTTAAGACGAGCCACTCTAATCCCCTCTATTTAACTTTATAACTCAATGTCGGTTACCAAGTTACTCAGGGAGCTGCCTGGAAAATCTCTCCCCCTCCCACAAACATGATTAACCTCTCTTAGCTTATTTTTCCTGAAGTTTTAAGGGTAGTGGCAGCTGGAGGCGGGGTAGAGACCCCGAGAGGAGGGGGAGGAGGAGGAGGGAGACAGAAAGGGAAAGGGAGGCCAACAGTGGTCTGAAAAGCAAGCCAAAGGCAGAGCCTGAGCTTTCGGTATCTCTGTTCGTGCAGACCCTGTCAAAAATCAGGTCATGGGCTAGAGTTGGGGGCTTCCTTATTTCTTTTTTATGGCGTCATTGAATGCCCCCCCTTCAAGGGCACGGAGAAAACACAGCGGATACGAATAATCAAAGGGCCATGCGCTGGGGACTGGGGCAATATGCCAAGCTCTGCTTTGAATGTGAAGTTCAGAGGGAACTTGAGCGATTGCATTTCAAAGCATGGTTATCAGAAGCTGGCATGGCCGGTCCACAGATGGTGGGTGGGGCAGAGGGTCTCCACAGAGACACCCCAGTCCCGAAGGGCAGTCCCCTGCCTTCCCATTGCCCCCCCCCCCACCCCCCACCCCCTCAGGGTCCTTCCTGGGAGGTCTCCCTCTCTCCAGCTCCCTCACAGGAAGATGGTCCCATGTGACCCCGGACAAACGCTGGCCCAGCAGCGTGTCCTTCTCCGTATGGACACCGCGCGCGTCCCGTGGCCAGTTCGGGCGCCCCAGGGATGGTGTAGCACCCACCCGCCGGTCCGGCCGCCCTTCCAGACTCCCCCCCCTGGCAGGGGGCCACGCGGCTGGGGCCCTGGGAACGGGGTAGAGGGACAGAAGTGGCAGTTTGGGGGAAGAAAGCATTTGAGCCTACCCCAGAAAGGCACGTGCAGGCCTTGAGCCCCGGAGAAAACCCTGTCGAGAGACGCGTCGCACCCCATCCCTCGCCGTCCCCGCCCTGGCACCCGACGCCCGGCCCGGCAGGGACCGGAGGGGACAGGCGGGGACAGGCGGTACTCACGCTGCTGGGGTGGAGCATGGGCAGAGGCAGCAGCAGCAGCGGCACGAAGATAACGAGCAGCAGCTTTCTCGCCCGGAGAAGGCCCTGCAGCAGGCCCATCGTGGACCTCTGTGCGCGGGCGGGCCGCCAGGGGCCTCCGGCGACGGCTCAGTCCGGAAAGGACTTCTCAAAGCCTTCTCGGCTTCCAAGAGTCCTCTCTTGTCTTGGGGGCAGAAAAGGAGGGCAGTTACAGCTCCCGTTTGCACAAAAGGCTGGGCTCCTTGCCTCCTTGTTTAGGTGGGATTGGTGAGCATGGTTTTGCGCCCAGCAGAAAGGGAGCGGGAAAGGATCGTGAGCCGAGGCATAGCGGGTCCCCCTTCGTGCGGTTACCTCTAGAGTGACTTCTTTCTAGGGCCCTCCATCATTTTGCCGCTCTCTGATGGCCTGTTGGGGCCGTACCGGCCTCTCCTCTACCTGTGCTTGCTGAACCCCCTTCCCTTAACACAGCCCCCCCCCCCCCCCAAGTTTGTCAGCGGCAGATGCAGACTTCAGATAGGGCTGCTTCTCTTTCTGGCACCTTAACTCGGTTCAAATTTCTTTCCTTCCAATTGGTTTCCCACTTATAATTTGCCTTGAGCCCGGGGCCTCCAAAGCAGGGGGAAAAAAAAATCCCCAGGACTGTCCTCGTCGTCCCGGGACAAAAATCTCGCTGGGGGCCCACCTTAACTTTCCTTCACCTATGGGAAGCCGGACAGGAGGCAGCAGCCCCGCCCATTCCTCAAAGCCAATCGGTACTTTGGAAAGAATGAGGCCGGATCTCTTCCAAAGGCAGCTCTTGATTGGTCCCAGCAGGGGCCTGCTGAGTCCGCAGAAGCTATAGGCAACTTGCAAAGCTTATTTTTGTTTCTCAAACGTCCTAGGGGCTGGAGTGACGATCATCATCGTCGTAAACACCATCCCACTTATGCAGAGCTGTCCCTGGGAGAGCCACTTACTAACCTGGTCCTTAGGAAGATGTGTTCGGTGGCAGGGAGAAAATGAAATATAATCATTCGGGGGGAAGTTGGCCCCCAGAGTGTACAATATTACGCCTTTCAGATATCCCTGGCGACAAAGATCATTTGCTTCAGCATCTGAGTGAGTACGAATCATCTGGACCAGCAGAGGGTGTTAGCCTCTAAGAAAGACCGCAGATCTTTTTAGGGAGAATGGGAAGGGTAGCAACCTCTCTGGATAAGTCTAGATGATGGTCTCATTTCCAAGGCCCTCGGTGCCCAGATGTCAGTGGTCTTTCTGGCCGGAGTAGGTGCTCAAATGCTCCTCTCTGAGGCTCTTTACCAAAAAAAACTGAAGCAGAAAGCTACCTTTGGCTGGTATGCAAGGAGGAAGGAGGTGGGAGGGTAGGGAAGAAGTTGACAAGTTCAGGGTCAGGGCCCTAGCAGCTGTTGCCCTCTGGAATTTCTGCTGCTTAGAGATCAGGAGAAGCTGTCAGCCTCTTCTCTCAGAATGGACACGTGGCTCAGGTCACCCATGTTTTCCTGAATTCACAGAATTCAAGAATGGCATTCTATGGTCAACAGCTGTACCTGTTGGAAATGATCCCCAGGCTAAATGTAAAGTGATTGGAGAAGTGGCCCCAGAAAACCAGTTCTTCTTGACTTCCAAGGCAGGTGTAATTGTGGACAGTCCAGGCTCCCTCTGAGGTTATCTTGCCATCGTAGGATGGGCTATGATGACCCATCTCTTTCAATGCACGTTAGAGACTGGCTACCGTATATACTGCATTTGGGCCTCACTCTTGTGATGATTTTGTAACTCAGAATGACAATATCACGTGCGTGATGTTTGGGTGGCAAATATTAAAGAGGCTGGGTAATAATTAACCGCTGTGGAGATCAATATCCACTGTTCAACCCATGGACCGACCACATCACATTCCTTGGCGAGATAATCTGACATAACAAAGATTCCATTGAGCCTAGTAAACTCGATCATGACATTTTTATTATACCATAAAGGAATAACTGTTAAATAAAATTAGGGAAGGTGAGCAACACGGTAAGACCAGTAGTTCTCCTTCAGGGCTCTATCCATTTTTCAGATGAAGAAAACAATTTCCAGGATACTATGCTTAAGAAATATAAGGCAGGTTTCACTTCTCTGAGGTATCTAAAGTAGTCAATCTCTTAGAAAGTAGAAAGGCAGTTGCCAGGCACTGAGGGGGAGAGGAGAGAGGGGAGTTACTGTTCCAGAGGGGTCGTCTTTGCAAAATGAAAATTCCTAGAGATCTGTCACACCACCCTGTGCCTATAGCTAACACTGTGCGGCACATATAGGCAACTCAGATGGTAAATTTCACGTTACTTTTTTTTTTTTTTTTTTTTTTTACCGCACAAAAATTTAGGAGACGTTAAAATGGGTTAGGAAACTAAGGGGTGCCATGTAAAGACATTTAACAAGTGTTTAATTTTAGACCGGTCCACCGGTGGAAATACCTTCTGACTGATTTACCACTGAGGCAATTCTCTTTTAGATTCAAGGCGAGATGCGAGGGCAATGGAAGTTTCAGCCATACAGATGTTTTTCAGCGTCTCTTGAGTGACGCCAGAGGTAGCCACCAGGATAGCAACGATAGAAGAAGCTTCCGGAATTTTTAGATCCTACAAGTTCCCAGCAGTATAGAAATGGCAGAATTAGTCCCAGAAATTACAGGCACATTTCCTCTACAGATACCATGCCCCAAATTATTCTGTCTATGCGTAATTATGACAAAAGGTGATCCAGTTGTGATGCGGTGCTACCGTGTGGGATCAGTGAGGCAAAATGGGACAGTCTTTTTCTGTCCAGTCTCCTACTTCACTGTTCGTTGAGCAAAGAGTCAGGTCTTTGGTGGCATTGGTGAGTGTTATATTTGATCTTCCGCATAAATGAAGTTATTGTGATAAAGCTTCTTGTGGGAAACAATTAATTTGTATTCAGCCCCAAATAGTATTTAATAGTGTCATGGAATTACTTGAACTGAAATTTTCATTTGTCTTTAAAAAAGTCATGCCCTTCTTGTTTCTTTCTTTTTTTTTTTTTTTCTTTTTCCCTCGGTCCTTGATTGCCACATAAACATGTGCCCCAATTCATGAGTACAAAAGTGCCTTTAATTTTTGCTGCAGGGTGAATGAACTTCCAGGTTATCACTGGTCCTGGGAACCATCCTCCCATTCACGAATCTCCTACCACTGGGAGTGACCTCGAATATCAGAACATGACAGGGAGGGACTACAAGGGTGGTCTGTCTAACCAGTGACTGAACAGAGGCTCTCAGATCCATCCTGATGGGGGTGGAGGCCCGGGATGGCCCGGGGTGGCATGCAAGACTGATGTCAGGGTATTGCACAATGTCAAAGGATTGAGCCCTCTGCTAACCTCCTCTACCCCACATCCAGAGAAAGTACAAACAGTGAAGGCAGCCATGAGGCTAATCGGCCTTTTGGGAACTCCTGGCCCTGTAGGTTGACCTTTGTTTTGGTCAGACAGTGATACCCACAGGGGGCTGGAAGACAGTGAGCATCAGAGTGCAAGCAGACAGAGCTAGAGTGAGCATACGTGCACCAAAAGAGACCGGGAGAAGTGGATACAAAGATAATCAGAATTGGGCCCAAAGATAAAGCAGAAGAGACACAAACCAGGTCGAAGAGAACATGGAATATTAGAAAGGGAAAAATGGGACCAAAAGCATATATCAGAGACTGCATTTGAGGGCCGTAAAAGGGTGGTGTAATCCGGGAATGAGGACCAGAGAAACCAGCAGTCATTAATCTTCGGAGCCCGAGAACATCAGGATTTTTCCATGTTGTATTTTTCTCTGATGGTGAATACCTTCGTCCTACATCCTACTGTTTCTCCAAAAGGATCATGCAGCTGCGAAGCAATGACTTATTCAAAGTTTTTAAGAAGTCCAGATCAACTTTAGGCCATCATCCAATGACAATGGTTAAATACCCATTTCAGAATCAAATTTAGCCGGATAAGACGTCACTCATTCAAAGATTAGACCTCTTGCGACGTTAGCCTCCAAAACCCAGCTGTCAAGCCAGGAGAGCCAGCGAGGAATCCGTATTAGAGCCTAGTGCCTCCCTCTGGCAGAGACGTTCGCCTACTAGCTCCGATTTAACACGGAATTATGACAAGCCTCCCTGCTTTGTCCCTTGGGTGGGAGCAGCCAAAATAGAACAAATTGCAACGGGCAAGTTGTGTTGGAAAGAAAGAGGAGCGCCCTCTCACAGCCTCACGGTGCAGAAGGCAGGACACACACCCGGCAGAGTCAGCAAAGCCCCGGGGCCTTCTGGGCTTGGCGCAAACAGTCCAGCAGACCCCTTAGGTCCCGGTGTCCCCCCTGTGATTATCTCACGGCTGGTTCAGTGATCGTGGAACTTTCGGAAGTCGAGCGATCTTAGAGGTTATTTTATCCAATTCCTTCATCAGAACGTTTCAGAGATCCAAAATAGAAGCTCAAGATGTTCCGTACATACAGTCAACAAAGACAGCAAGTCAGCATTGCTAAAATGAAGGTTCTGGCATTTGAAAGGGTAAGTTCTGTTGTCTAAAAAATCATTTGTATGTGGAGCGCTCAGTTTTGGAGCTCTCCCTGGGGTGATCCTCTCCGCATCAGCGTGCTTTCTCTGTTCAGAAGACGAGGTCAGGGGCGCCTGGGTGGCGCAGTCGGTTAAGCGTCCGACTTCAGCCAGGTCACGATCTCGCGGTCCGTGAGTTCGAGCCCCGCGTCAGGCTCTGGGCGGATGGCTTGGAGCCTGGAGCCTGTTTCCGATTCTGTGTCTCCCTCTCTCTCTGCCCCTCCCCCGTTCATGCTCTGTCTCTCTCTGTCCCAAAAATAAATAAACGTTGAAAAAAAAAATTAAAAGAAAAAAAAAAAAGAAGACGAGGTCAGTTTGCAGCCTCTCTGTGGGCCCCCGCCGTGTTTCTCCTCTGTATTAGATCCGCTTTCGGAGAAGAAGAGACAAGACAGAGAGGCCATAAAATTACTGATTTTCTGGCTGATGCTTCTTGGTGACTTTTGGAAAAGTTGACACGTGGATCTTTGGCTAACAAAGTGTTTATTTGCTATAGCTCCAGCTTTTCGTTTTAAGTATCTTAACTATGTGGAACCTTTGGAATGATGTTCATTCGGCCTCACGCCCTGATCTCTGTCCCCCCATCTTCCCGCAATGCCCAGACCTCTGTGCCGTCTCCTCTAGCTCTGTCTTTGCCCTCGGGTGTTTATGGCGGTCACTCGGCGATGAAGCGCGTCACCACGCAAATCAGGTGGCCTTCGGAGGCATCTTGAATGACCATGCTAGCCCTTTCTTGCAGCCCCGGTCACACCGTGACACGAATTAGATGTGCTTGTCAGGGAACTAGGAGGGGCAGAGGACATGGGGTTACTTATTTTATCTCTGCTACTCTGAGTTGGTGGCATGTGCTTTGTTGCAGGGCTCTGTAAATGGAGTAGAGAATGAAGAGTGTTTGGATTACCGCGTGTGCTGGTCCCTGCTCCGTGGCCGTGGGCCGGGCTCTCAGGGGGACACTCTGGGGCCCGAGGACCGCATCAAGTCATGCCTCAGGGCCTGGAAGAGGCTAAGGAGGGATTGGGCCCAGATGTCCTTCTGATGCCCTTGGGACAGGGCGGTGCGGTAGGCCGTGTAGGCCAGGGTCAGCGCTGTCCTTTCAAAGTCCTCTTTCTTGAGGATGCCAGGGTGGCTGGAGAGGCTGGCGCTCAGCCGGCGGATGTCCGGGATGCGCTTGGGGATCACGTCATTGCAGATGGTGCGGAAGTCGGAGGCTTTCCTCAACGAGGAGAGCTCCTCGTCCTTGATGGAGATCTTCAGGTCAGGGCTGATGTCAAGTTCAGCTAGCAGGAACTGGAGAGAGACACGGGGCGTGGAAAGACATGAAGCGTTCAGGCTTCACTGAGGACACCAGTGTATTCATTGAGGGAGACAGACGAGGAAAGAGCTTTGGAATCCAAGAGACCTGGGTTCCAGTTCCGACCTTCCCGCTAGCTGTGTAACCCTGGACGAGCTACTTAACTTCTCTGAGCCTCATTTTCCTCCTGGGTGAAATGGTTAGTAACAGTACTTCCCTGGGAGGTTGGGAGAAATAAGTAAGGCAAATACGGACAACGTCTAACACTGTGGCTGGTACAATGCCACTATTTAAGCGACTGACTTACTGTTATGAGTGCCCTGGACCAACCCCCCCCTCCCCCCCCGAAGATCTTCTAAAGCATGCACTGACGGCTTGGGGTAATTTAAAATCAGAAGCTGAATCTGAAGGATGCCGAGAATTGTACGAGGAATTAAGTGGGACACAGGGATTTGTTCTCATTTCTCACCTGTTCTTTAAGTGTAGGGTGGGGTAAGCCACACGCAACCCTTGCTCAGGACCAGGCTCATATGAGGAACGTAGTAAATACCTCTTGGACTCAGAGTTCTAACTCTCTTCTTTGTCTCTGACTCCCCCTGGCTCTAATCCATCTTCCATGCTGTTCTCTGCTATCTTTCTAGAACAGATCTGTTCACGTGACCCCCAAGTTCCAGACGTGGCCAGGTTTGTTCCCCGTGGCAGGATCTGAAATCTCTCCCTCCTCCCCCCAGCTCAACTGCTTGGCTGCAGCAGGCCGTCTCTTTCTTAACCCGAAAGTTCTGGTACGTGGAGGATGTGGGAGGATGTCAAGGCAGGAGGGGGATTTGGGAGATCATTGTGGTTCCTCATTTAACAGTTGAGGAGATTCAGCCCCAGAGAGCAATGGGGGCATATGCAAGGTCGCACAGCCGATGGTGATCCTGGAATTTCCCCACTGAGCCAATCCAGGCAGCCTTGGGGATTTGCCTGTGGTTTGGAGAAGGAGTGGGGTATTGGCGGCAAAGGTGAGCGAGGCAGAGGAAGAGAGCCTTCGGGGTGGCCCCAGACTGTCAGAAGCATATAGTTACTGGAGACACGGCTCTACTGAGACAATCGGGGTGGCGTTGCCTGCGCACCCCTGAGCCTTTGCTGGGGAACGTGGCTCTGCTCTGCAGCTCGGGTGCTGGTACTCGGAAATCTCGAATTTTGCCTGGACTGAACCCCTGCAATGCCATCATTCCCTGTCACGGCGTGTGGGAAAGGGAGGAGATATGAGGAATACCTTACTGTGGGATGGGAAGGATTCGATGAATCCACAAACTGGTCTAGACCAGGCCCTATGACAGCAGGGGCCACTCATTTTCAGGGACTTAGGTCCCTTTGCCAAAAATCACAGCGAAGGTGCGACACCTTTTGCGTGACTTGAATTGACCACTTTCTTGTCCTCCTACCTCGTAGAGCAGTTCTACTTCCTCCAGGGAGCTCTGCAGGACGGGATTCAGGGGCATGGATGAGGATCTCTTTGGCCGATGCGCAGCAGGAAAGAGCATGGCTGCAAGAGACAGGAGTTAGTTCGAGAGGCTGCTTGTGCACATGGCCTTCTCCCCACCCCCGCTGACCTGGAGGTGGGCCGGCCCGTCTTGCAAGTGACTGACTCCATGTGGTGGTGGACGTGAAGCAGGAAGAGGTGACAGACGACTCTGGTGCGCCCCAGGGGGCTCCCAGGCATGTCCCATGTTACTATTTCAGACCAGTGATTTCAAACCCGCTGCTCATCAGAATCATCCCGGAGAGTTATGAAAAACTAGATGTCTAGGGATATGGATACCTTAGGGAATTTATGTAAAGCAAAATAAAACAGAAATGAGCAGACAGCCCTCCCTGCTGCCCCCCGCCCCGCCCCCTGTTCAACAAATGAGTTCTCTAATAACACCGTTCCCTTTGTTAATACGAAATGCTGGTTTATATTTATGGACAACCCTTTTAATCAGAGGATCAGACTTCTGGCTGTTCCCCAGCCATCTGAAATCGAGCTGCCAAGACGCTGGACACAGGTGACAAAGGAAAGGCAGAGAGCCGCCACAAGCCCCTGACACTTGGCCCTAGGGGTGTGTGAAGCAGAGCTCAGGGCTTCCCCTGGGGGCGGGCTGAGAGGGGCACGTGGCGTGCAGTCATTGGTTCGCCAATGTTTTTGGAGATACTGCATTTGGAGGTGGTACCTGGAGGAAGACGGATGAGCTGAGGGGTGGAGGGGGTGGCAGAATTAGGAACTGACAGAGGGCAGGTGAAGAAGACAGACTAAGATAGGGTATGGGTGTAATCGTTATGAATCCCAGTTCTCCAGGATGGTCTTGGGTAGGAGCAGACAGCCCCGTTCACCCCACAGCCCCACCTTGTACCAGGGCGCCGCGCAGAAATGATTGGTAACCCTGCTGCCTCCAAATAAAAGAAGGGACCCTTTTCTTGAAGACACTTGCTTGTGCCCTGCGAGAAAACTGGGGAACCAACTGTAAACATCCAAGCCGTGTCCAGGTAAGTGGCGCCCCCTGAAGTTGCGCAGTGCGCGAATTGCATAACCATACGTGACCGCTCTCCTTCTTGATAACGGGGCCCCCGGGGCCATCAAGAAAGGGTCCAGGGACGCCCAGGGTACTGTGGCTAAAGAAGTAGGGCACTGCGTAAGCATTTTAGAAGACTTTCTTTTGGAAGGGGTAAAAATGAAACATCTTCAGCATAGGGGACATTTCCTGAAAAGCGCATTGGTGGGAATCTCCCACTTCCTGGAAAAAGCTGGCTGGTTGTAGTATTGCTATGATATCATTTCCAACGTAACTCATTTCTTATCTTGACCACGTGTTTCTCACAGGCTACGACCCATATGGTTTCGTGTTTCTGCACCTCCAGCAGGGCCTGGCAGGCTTCTAGGGTGTGTGCAAGGTGCAGCTGTTGGCTGACCAAGTCCCTGCGTGGAACGAGGCCTTGGAGGGGCTGACTGGCCAGCTCTGCCTCCCCAGAGGATTTGGGGGAGAGGAGCCTGGGAGTTGCAGAGCAATATTTCCCGGCCCGGCATTTTAGCAAAATTTGTTTTCTTTGCCAGTGAAGTGCCAGCTTCCCACGGAATCGTGGATTTGGGGGCTTGAGAAGGCCTTTGTCCCTGTTAACTGTTGTTTCAGGTGGGGCTCGGGAGAGTGAGGCATCTCCCGCTCTACCGGTTTGCAACCTTGACTGCACATTAGAATCACCCAAGGGGGGTGGGGGGCGGTCTACGGCCATACCACCCTGAACGCGCCCGATCTCGTCTGATCTCGGAAGCTAAGCAGGGTCGGGCCTGGTTAGTACTTGGACGGGAGAATCACCCAAGGGGCTTTAAAAAATACTGGTGCCTGGGTCCTGGTTCAATTGAACTAAGGTACAAAGGGGACAGGAAGATTTTTTTTCAAAGCTTCCTAGGCTTCGAATGGCAGCGTCTAATGGTAGCCAAGGTTGAGAATCAGAGGCTGTTTGACCTGATGTGTAGAAGGAGCTGCCCAGGCTATATGACCACTCTCAGGTTAGCCCAGGGGTTCTTGCTTCTGTGTGCCCTTCTTTTCTTCTTACCCTGAAGGGGTGGATGAAATTCCGTTCTCGGGATCTGAGAACAACTTTACTTTCATTCTTCTCCCTAGCGGGATTCCTCTCTTATAGTAAAATTACAAGTATTGTTCCCTTAAAATAATTCACACTGTCCCACCCCCCACCCCAAATTCACACCCCAGCAGGTAAAGGGGATGAAAGGAAATAAATGTCCTGGGCGTGGAGTCCTTTCTGTGTCCTGTCATCTCAGACTTGGGACGGCTGCCTTCTGGGAGGTTCTTCGCAGCGAAATCGTCTCCCCGTGAATACTGACCCTTCTTTGACTCACACGCCCCAAGTGGACCCTGAGCTCTCAAAGAATGGGGAAGAAAAAAACACTTCTAGATTCAAAGCTCAGCTTAATAATGAAAACACTGTTGTTTCCAATAGCTCTTACTCTTAGTCTTCTTAAAAGAGCGAAGATTGTTAGAAATAGCTTCAGCCTCTAGACCCAGGGACTGATGATTGCCCCAGACAGTGTGGGAGGAACATGGAATGCTGAAAGATGGCCCCCTCCCTCCTTGCTGTCCTGTTCTACCCACTTCCACTGCATTCTGCTGGTTCTCCTCCCACTGGCGGTATGTTGGGCAGGTGTTTTCTACCGCCATGGGTGTGGAAGTGTAGCCGGCCCCCGGCCAGACATCTCAGAGGCTCGGCAGTTGCCCAGGTCTGACTTCCCGTAAGCCAGGCGAGGCCTGGAGAGGAGGAATGTGCCTTCACGGAGATGCTGGAGGCAGCGCGTGAGAAATAAGCTATGTCTGGTCCGTGTCAAAACATTTGGGCGTAAAGTGAAATATGCAGTCACTCCAGATGTTCTGGTCTCCGACAGTGAAGGCCGGACTCTGCCGGAAGTGAAAATGGCCAAAGCAAGAGGAGACCCGCTCTCAGAGGTGTCTATGGGTGAGGCTTTGAACCAGACTTGCTCCCTCATGGGTAGACCAACGGCCTCATTCCCCCAGGAAGCCCTTCCCCGCGACCCCGCTGTCCACCGTCCTTCTTCATCTCCTTAGGCCCTCGGCATCCTTTCTACACATTTCACATCTTGCTGTCCGTCACCCTGAAAGTGTTCGTTCTGGTTGCCAGCTCCTGGGAGCGAGGGAGGGAAGAAGTTTCTGCTTCCCCTGTTTGACCTTGATGTCTGCATAACATTGGGCTTTAAGGGAAGCCTCAATGTATATTTGGGGATGATTTTAAAAACAAACCACGTATTTTTTTTTTTTTTTAAAGCCCAACAAGGGGCATCTGGGTGGCTCCGTCGGTTAAGCGTCCGGCTTCCACTCGGGGCGTTATCTTGTGGTTCGTGAGTTCTAGCCCCGCGTCGGGCTCTGTGCTGACAGCTCGGAGCCTGGAGCCTGCTTTGGATTCCGTCTCTCTCTCACTCTGCCCCTCCCCCATTCATGCTCTCCTTCTCTCTCTCTCTCTCTCTCTCTCTCTCTCTCAAGAATAAATAAACATTAAAAAAGAAAAATCAAAATCCCAACAAAAACAGAACTGCCATGGAGACTCCTCAGGCTTTGCTGGGGTTTTTCCTCTCTTCCTCCACCTCACCCCTACATTTATGGGGGTCGTTGTAAGGCTGTGTCCTCACGGGGAGTGATTAGTCAATGGTTTGGGGCAGCACAGTCTTCCCAAGGTGGAGGGGAGGGAGACCAGAGTGCCCCCCCTGGATGGCCGTGAGCAACAGCACCTTCTCTGAAAGAGGGGACAGTGGGGGAAGCTAGAGACTGGCAGAAGGGTCCCACTCCCTCCTAGGCACCACCTGAATGTTGAGCCTCAGGCGGGAAGGCTACAGGGACAGGCGTGTCAAAATCACTGACTTTACGTGCCTTTTGCTTGATGTAAAACTGGGCCACTATGTTTTCTTCTTCTCCACCCGACACACCCAGCCCACTCTTCCAGGATGCGAATGTGCCCTCGAGGACCACTCCGTGCCAACAGGGGACGTCGGAGACTTCCACGTCTCCTCGCGCAAAGGTCTCCTGTATGGCTGGTCGCAGGGCAGGAAGACCATGGGCTTCTCCCCAGTTCCCTGACTCCCTGGACAAACGAGCCTTCGGGGGGAAATTGAGGCTCTGTGATACGTTGGACAGACCAGCACAGAGCAAATGACTCACTTGCTAAAGGTTATGCCCGTGCACCAAGACAGCCCGGGAACAGAGTCCAGAGACTCGAGCGTCATGTGTCGGGGCCTGTTCTGTCCATGTCTTCTGCCGAGAGACACATCTGGGCTGCGGACCAAAGTTGTTAAAATGTGGAGCTCAGATACGATAACTGTGCACGAGCCCACTGTGTGCTCATCGGCGTGCTTTGGGCTTTCCACATGTACCTTGTGAGGTAAGCACTAACTTGCCATGTCATAGATGAAGAAACGGGGAGGTTAAGAAACTTGCCCCGGGCCACCCAATTTGTTTGCCGTGGGACTGAGATGAAAGCCAGGCTTTGCGGGCTCCAAAACCCAATCTTGCCAGTAGGGAGAAGAGTGCTGCCTTTTTTGTAGGTGTATCGGCCCAAAGACTGGGCTCGGGGAAGGATAATGTAGTTAATGATGAATGCATTTGGTATAAAACAGATTCTGAAATGAATCACGCACAATCTTTAAAAATCTCCGACTTACAATAATGTGAGACGCAAGGTCAAATTACTACAGGCCTATGATTGCTCTCTTACATAGACCGCCCATTCCTTTGCTCTCTCTTTGTTCCTTTGTGACCACTTGGCAGAATGACACCCCATCTCTTCGCCTATTCAACTGCTGCACCTGTTCGCCTGAAATGCGGCCAGAGGAAAACACACCCATGTTAGACGGTCTCCTTTTGAGTTCATGATCGTTATCCTCACATGGGCCTTTATGTGAAAAATTTTTTTAACGTTTATTTAGTTTTGAGACGGAGAGTGTGAGCGGGGGAGGGTCAGAGAGAGAGGGAGACACAGGATCCGAAGCAGGCTCCAGGCTCCGAGCTGTCAGCCCAGAGCCTGATGCGGGGCTCGAACCCAGGGACCGCGAGATCGTGACCTGGCTGAAGTCGGACGCCTCACCGACTGAGCCACCCAGGGGCCCCCTCATCTGGGCCTTTAAATGCTGCCCGACCATTACCCATACTTCCCGGTTCCTCTCACTTGGTTTCACACCTTCCGCCCTTTCCTTAAACCAGTTGCCTGTCTCTTGTCCGCACACTCTGACTTCTCTGCTATTGTGTCCATGCTCCCGTCTCCACGTGGGTGTGCGGAAGTCTCCACGGAAGACGGCCTTCAGCCTTTCCGCCTTTTCTCGCCTGCATCGTTAATCGACGTTCCCCCTCCTTACTGGATCATTGGCATCAGCACGACAACCGGTCTCTTTCTATCTTAGAAAAAGAAACCCCTCTTCACTGGCTGCCCTTTGTTCTCACCCACCTCTTCACATTGTGGAGTCCTGGCCTCGTCTTCGGCTCTCTGCTGTCTTCCGGCCACACTCACTTCCGTGCTGACTTTCAACTTCATATTCCAGACCAGACATCCATGCCCCCGACCACCTGCAGGCATCGCCTTGCCCATTCGTCTCTCCTGACCCCACACCCAGGCCCAACCCCAACACACACACACACACACACACACACACACACACACACACAAATGCACACACATCACACACATACAAACCCATCTCCCGCCCCCCCCCCCCACCCCATACCCTTCCTTCTTTGTCTAGTCCCCATCTCTCTCAGTTGTTCAGGCCAGACACCTGGACTTTTCTATTTCACATCTTACAGCCAACCAATCAGCAAATCTTGTGGGCTCTACCTTCAAAATATACCCGGAGTCTGGCTGCTTCTTGCAACATCTCTGCTCGACCCCTGGCTCCGGCCGTGAGCACCTCTCCTAGTGGTGTCTCCGCTTCCATCCTTGGCTCCCCCCCCCCCCCGTCATTCTATTCTTAATACAACCACTAAAGGGAAAACGTAGGTCAGATGCTGTCACTCCTCTGGCCAGAACCCTCGGTGGCTTCAATCTCGCTCAGAGTAAAAACCCAAGATCTCCAGAGGGCGAGCAGGCACTACAAGACTTGACCTCTTCCTACCTCTCTGAACTCGCTCGTCATTCTCCCTGGGCTCACGCCACCCCAGCTGTGGGCCTCACCGTTCCTTGAGCATGCCGCACCTGCTTCTACCACGGGGCCTTTGCACTTCCATTTCCTCTGCCTCGAATACTCTTTCTCCGGCAACTGAGTGGCTCATGCCCTTGCTTCCTTCAGGCCTTTAGGCACCTCTTTGGGGAGACCCTCCCTCACGTCTCTATTTAAGAATATAATCCTCTCTGTCCCTAATTTGTTGTCCTCAAACGAACCAGATGTCTTATTTGTATAGGTGTTTATTGTCTGTTTCCCTCAGTAGAATAGAATGTCAGCTCCCTGAGAGCATGGGATCATGTCTGTTTTGTTTGCTGCTGTGTTCCCAGTTCCCAGTTCCACACCTGTTGAATGAACCGATGATCCACAGAAACACATGAACTACCCTTGTCACGCCCCTCCATTCTTTTCAAACCGAGCGCTTTACGAAAGCCTTCTTTTCTAACAGGATGGTTCTAGAACTTATTTGCAATTCCAGGTGCCGGCTGAACATCAAAAGGCTGGTGTGGTCTCCTGTCTCTACCACACCCTCCCTTTATCTCTGAGGAGTCCTTATCCCTGCTTGGGAGAAGCTCCTTTTTTTTTTTTTTTTTTTAAGTTTATTTCTTTTGAGGGGGAGAGAGAGAGAGATGGAGGTAGTGTGCATGCAAGAGGGGGGAGGGGCAGAGAGAGAGAATCCCACGCAAGCTCTGCACTGTCAGCACTGAGCCTGATGCTGGGCTCGAACCCAGGAACCGTGAGATCATGACCTGAGCCAAAACCAAGAGCCAGACACTTAACCGACTGAGCCATCCAGGCACCCCTGGGAGAAGCTACTTTGAATGATCTCGGTCAAGGCTGGCACCTGTCCCCCCCACCCCACCTTGAGCTGGCCAAGCTTTCTCACCCAGACCCGGGGACAGAAGTCCCCTTACATGGAAGAGCCTGTCTTTGCTTTGTGACCTGACCTTCTCTCTGACTTCTTGTGATCTGGGGCAAAATCTCCACCCACCCCACCCCCCTCCCCGTCTTCCAAATGTGCTCAGTAGAACAGGATGGTATTAAGGCCAACCACGGTTTCCACATAACCACACGGCACTTGTCGCAGAGAGCTTGTTGGGAAGGATTCCAACTGCACACCATATCAAGCCAAAGTACAACCACATTTTTAATGAATCCGTGAAAGCAACTCAGTGCAAATGATCGTGGGTGTGGAGGGGAAAAAAAAAAAAAAAACCTCTCATTTACAAAAGATCTTTTGGGAGATCTTATCGATGTCACTTACTTTTCTGCTCCCGGGCCAACCCTTTGGAAACCCAGTGGCGTGCTGAGGGATCCAGGACCTTGGCCCTGCGTGTTGGGGTCCTCTGTGGGAGTGTTTCTGAAAGGGCCAG
Organism: Lynx canadensis; assembly: GCF_007474595.2. Taxonomy (NCBI): domain Eukaryota; kingdom Metazoa; phylum Chordata; class Mammalia; order Carnivora; family Felidae; genus Lynx; species Lynx canadensis. Next base: position 150,911,954 of record NC_044304.2, read on the forward strand.
ACTGTCCCACCCCCTTGGGGGAGCTTAGGGCTGCCGGGAGCACCCGGAGGGGACGTGGGAGCACCGGGCAGACTCTGATGCCATAGATACTGATGCTGGGCTGGGGGACAAAATCCAGCTGTGTCCTTCTGGCGGAGGGACCTGGGGCTCATCAACTGCCTCATCCCCTGGTTCCCTCACCCGTGGATGGTCAGAATAGCACCTGCCGGTGGGGTTACTGCGGCCACGCAGGTGCGCTCAGTTATCCTAGTCCCATCAGTCAGTCAGGACTTACTGAACACTGATCACCAGCCCTTCCCTTCATGGAACATTCGTGATTGAAAGCACACACGCTAAAAGGGACACGTAAAGATGACATAAATCCCACCAGGTAACTAAAGGGCCATCCTTCTCTATTAGCCTGCTTTAAAAAGAATAATTTACGTGTGTTTAATAAAAACAGATATTTAATGTGTACATTCTAATATATACTTCCCTCTTTTTTTTTGTTTTTAAAGACTGGTTAGCTCCCCTCAGCCCCCCAAGTGGAGCTCTGGCAGGCCCTGGGGGCACAGGGAGTTGGGCCAGGCGTGTCCGGCTTCTAGGCTGGCCTCCCGAACCACAGGTGAGTCATCAGGTCGGTCAAGTTGGTGGGGCCGGAAGAGCCTGGCTGGCCCGGAAAGCTGCCTCCCAGGGCGGAATCCTAGAGAGCACTCGTTGGGAGAGGCTGGGAGAGCCTTGGGACAGAGGGTGTGTTCCTTCTGGGTTTATTTCTACATTTCCGCTTGGGGGCAGGGGGTGGGGGAGGGTGGAGGCCGGGGTGCTGGCGTGGGGGTGGGGGTTGGGGTAAGGATGAAGGCCAAAGGAACAGTTAAGTACGTTTGGAAAAATTGCTGTGTACTTGGGCGTGACTCTCATTCGGTCTTTAAAAGAAAAGGACAGTTGGGTCCTCCTTTTATAATTAGGAAAAAATGTTAAAAATGAAAAAAAAAATCAACTACGTGGAAGACTTTTGATGATGGTTGCGGGACTCTGTCATTTGTGGAGTCCGAACCCTGACGGGAACCACTAATCTAGTGCTTAACACGGGTGCCTCATCGCGTCCTCTGTTTCACCAGTGCTGACTTCCCGTCTCCAGATGGATTTGTTATTATTATGCGGGGGGCAGACTTTCCCCAGGGAGGCCCGGGGCAGTCACTTGGTCCCAGGCTGCTGCTGCTGCAGAACCCTCGGTTGAGCACCCCAAACTTCCTCCATGAAGTTTTTTTCAGAGGTTTAAGTGGGAGGTGATAGCTCACATTTAGAAGGTTCTTCATGGCGTACAAAGCGTCTTGTTTACACTTTGAATGTGACCTTCACCACGAAGCGGGGAAGATAAATTTTGTTACTGTTTGTACGCGACTTGTTAGTGAACCAAAGCTCGGAGAGGTTAAGAAGCTTGCCAGACGTCACACGACCAATTAGAGGCAGAACTGAAATCTCTGGGTTGCTTGCGGGGAAAGCTCATGATGTGCCTCTGAAGTTTCCAAGCCTTGTTACAAGTCACATTATCTCATTTGCCTTTCTAACAGCCTGTGCATTAGGAGGGTGGATGTTGTCATCTTTCTCTAAGAGACAAATTAAGGAAGGCCCCCAGTGTCGCGCAGGGGCAAGGGGCCGAATGTAATGCCAAGATCTCTTTGCTCTCCTAAGTGTCGCCTCCAACGTTTGTGCGTATCATGAGCAGAGGTGTGTGTGGGTGTGGGTGATGTTACCAGATGGAAAAAAAAAAAAAAATAAAAGGAAAACGCTACATGAATTATTCGTCTCTGGGCAACAATCGCTTCACAGCTCGGCTCAGAGAGCTGGCAAGTCCCTGATCTCAAGCTTAAAAATGAGGGAATAAGAACCTCAGATAAGCGCGGTGGCTTTGCTCCCCGCCCGTGTCACATCCGTTTGCCCTGTGCTTCTCTGTTCCACACTGGCTGCTCCTTTCCCGACACTCTCCCTGAGAACCCGGAGGCTCATCGTCACCCCCGCCGTGCCCCCGCTGTCATGCCCGTCCTCATTCTATTTTGGATCCCTAGAAACACCTATGAGCCTGACTTCTCTTTCCAGCTCTCTTGGGGAGAGAGACCTCAGTTCATTCCAAGCAGTGGAGACCGTCGGGTTGAGCTCTGCACGGAGTGGTCCTCACTGCTGCTCCCTCGGTCCCCAGCAGTGATCAACTGTAACTGGCTGGACGGGCGACCAGTATCTGCCACCCGGAGCCGGTCCTGGGCACAGAGAAGAGGTGCCGCGCGGTCCCCAGGGGAGGGAAGTCGGCTGTGAGCGAAAAGCCTTGCCGGGTTCCCTCCTCTCCGGGGTGGACTGTGGGGCCAGTGGGAGTAGCCGTCTGGCACACGTGAATGCTAAGGGTCACCCTTGCTCTCCTGCCACTGGGCCGGCTCTCCCCAGCTGGAAAGATGTACCCAGTCTAGCTCAGGAGCCGCGTGGAGACCTCCATGTGGCCAGCCCGTGGCCAGGGCCCCTAGTCGGGTCCCCCAGGTGGCAGGCCTTTTGCAAGCCAGCACCCAGAGCCCCGGGATACTGGTGTTCGTCCTGGTACCTGCTGTTCACGTGCCCTGTCTGGCTGCAGCAGGGGGCGGGCGGGCAGAGGGGCTGGAGGGAGACTACCCACATCCACGGAGCAAAGATAACTTGGCTCTGGCGTGTCAGAAGGGGCTGTTTTCTGCGTTCTCCACCTCCACCCAGATCCCTCAGCGGCTTTGATGTGTTTCAGCGTCCCATCCCCCATCACCTTCTAGCACCTTCTGACTTGTCAAGAAGCATAAAGTAATTGGCAGAGACGAGATAAAAGAGGGGGGTGTGTGTGGGTGCCGGGCGTCTAATTTCCTTCCACCGCCTTATTCTCCCCCCCCCCCGCCCCCAGATTTCTAATTGCATTTGAGAAAGAATAATGAGCATCAAATAAATACAGAGCAACTTACCCCTGCTCCACCTGTGGGACACGGCCGCCTGAGCGTCATAACACAACAGCAGAAGCAGCAGCGTGTTCCAACACATCTTTTGCTCCAAAAAGGTGACACTTGTCCTCGAACCCAGTGGGACCTCAGGAGCTACAGGTATGCCCGGGCTGGTCCTCCCAGTGTGAAGGTAGAGTTCTTACCCCCCTTCCCTTTACAGAAGTGCAAAAGGCGTCCTTTCCTGCCCCAGAAGGGTGGAGGCAGAGACTGCCTCTTAGGGGGGTGGGGACACAGGAATTGGGACCTCTGCTAATTCGACTCTCTCTGGGATTGGGGGACCGGGCTTCCACAGAGAGACTCTGTTTTTGAGCACATCTGGAGTGACTCACGGGGCATGTGATCTCCTTGGCAGTGGGGTGGATAAATATAATTTCTGTACTTGAGTTCCATGTGTTGGATGGACCCACTGGAATTTTTCTTTAGCAAACAGACTCGTGGAACTTGTTAGAGAGCCCGGCAGAGAGCTGGCTGCTGTCCGCATCAACACACACACACACACACACACACACACACACACACACACAGAGCAGAGCCAGGGGTGTAGACTGCAGGAAGAGCCAGGAGGCTTGGCTGGCAGACCAGACGCTGGGGCTGGCAGCCCAGCCTTGCCTTCAGGACAGCAGAGTCATTGTGGTGTCCGGGCTGAGTGTCACTTGCTGCCCTTCCCCTGAGCTGGGCCTCGCCACGTCGGTGCCTGGGGCCGGCTCTGAGAGCCTTCCCCAGGTGGCAGGGTCAGCGGGTTGTGAGGGGCAGAAGCAGAGCAGTGCTGTGGCACGGGGGTATTGTATATGCAGGTAACCATCCAGGGACCCACGGGTGACCCTCTCCTCCCGGTCACATTCATGACGCCCCAATTTCTGGGCTATGTCTAGCTAGACCTGGGACCAAACCGCTTTGATTCTCCTGAGCAAAATGGTAGTGTTTTTCCATGATCTTTTTGGGGGTGACTATTTTTATTGAGGTCTAACTGACATATAACATCGTGTAGGTTTAAGGTGTGTACAACGTGACGATTCTATTCGATGGCCTTCTGTATTGCAATAAGATCACCACTGTGGCGTTAGCTAACGCCTCTATCGTGTCACGTAATTATCATTTCTTTTTCGTGGTGAGAACATTTAAGGTCCGTGATCATTTTTTTTTTTATTTTTTTTAACGTTTATTTATTTTTGAGGCAGAGAGAGACAGAGCATGAACGGGGGAGGGTCAGAGAGAGGGAGACACAGAATCTGAAACAGGCTCCGGGCTCCGAGCGGTCAGCACAGAGCCCGACGCGGGGCTTGAACTCACGGACCGCGAGATCATGACCTGAACCGAAGTCGGCCGCTTAACCGACTGAGCCACCCAGGCGCCCCCGTGATCATTTTTAAAGTACTGCCATGGACACCTTGGTTTTTGTCTCATACCTTCTTGACCTTCTCCGAAATGGTAGATGTGTAATGCCGGAGCTTGAAGGACATTTCAGGATGACTTATGTGCATGGTTTCCCACCTAAAGAGGTGGTGCCCAGGGTGCAATGGCCCCTGGAGAGACCTCAAGGTCTCTCTGCTTTGATCAGAACTGAATTTTTTTTTTTTATCCGTTACAAGAAGTTGCTTGAAAAACAAATTTGACTATAAAATTTGAAAATCACTGATCTGGGATGCCTGGGTGGCTCAGTCAGTTCAGTGTCCAACTTCAGCTCAGGTCATGATGTCACAGCTTGTGAGTTCGAGCCCCGCGTCAGGCTCTATGCTAACAGCTCAGAGCCTGGAGCCTGCTTCGGATTCTGTGTCGCCCTCTCTCTCTGTGTTTCTCTCTCTCAGTGTCTCTCCCTTTCTTTCTACCTCTCCCCTGCTCATGCTCTGTCTCTCTCTGTCTCAAAAATAAATAAACATTAAAAAAATAAATAAAAAACCCACCGATCTTACTAATATTGACAGTAGCTATTGGGTGCTTAATTTGTTTCAGGCGCTGTGCTAGGCCCTCTCCTTGTCTTGACTGATTTAATGCTTGCATCGAGCTCTGAGGTCTGTACAGCACTGCTCTCCTGTCTTGTAGGCATATACTGTGAGTCACAAATGTAATTTAAAAATTTCTGGTAGCCCCATTAAAAAAAGTGAAAAGAAACAGTATTACACCAATCATAATGATATATTTTATTTAACCAAATATATCTAAAATATAATTTCTACATGTAATCAATATACGTCTCAACAGACTCTTTCCTATTCTCATGTGTATTTCGCACAGCACATCTCAGTTCAGAACAGCCACATTTTAATTTATTTCCTTATTTTTAATGTTTATTCCTCTTTGAGGGGCAGAGAGAGAGCATGAGCAGGGGAGGGGCAGAGAGAGAGGGAGACACAGAATCTGAAACAGGCATCAGGCTCTGAGCTGTCAGCACAGAGCCTGATGCGGGGCTTGAACTCACAGACCGCGAGATCATGACCTGAGCTGAAGTTAGAAGCTTAACCGACTGAGCCACCCAGGCGCCCTCAGGACAGCCACATTTGAGGGGAATGCTTACATACATGTGGCTAGTGGCTACTGCACTGAGCAGAGCAGGGCTAGGAGAGGTTCTGTCACCAGATCACCACAGTAAGTTTAGTTATTGCCTCACAGAAGTTCTACTTTCTTAGCAACTGTCACATGTACAAAACAGTGTTATCAGTTCTAGTGTCCATGATATACATCGCATCCTCAGGACATACTTATCTTATAACTGGAAGTTTGTACCTTTGACCACCTTCACACATTTCTTCTATCTTTGGAAACCACCGATCTGTTCTCTGTTTCTTTTCTTTCTTTTCTTTTTTTTTAGGTTTTACATAGAAGTGAGATCATATGGTTTTTGTCTTTCTCTGTCTGGCTTATTTCACTTAGCACAATGCCCTGGAGTTCCATTCATGTTGTAGCAAGTGGCATGATTTCCTTCTCTCCTATGGCTGAGTGATATTCCAGTGTGTGTGTGTGTGTGTGTGTGTGTGTGTGTGTGTGTGTGTGTATGCACACACACCACCTCTTCTTTATCCATTCATCTTTCAGTGGACACTAGGTTCTTTCATGTCTTGGCTATTGTGAATAATGCTGCAGTGAGGATGGGGGTGACATGGTTGGATCAAATGATAATTCTATTATTAATTTTTTGAGCCCCCCCCCCCCCCAATGCTGTTTTCCACATTGGCTGCACCATTTTGCATTCCCACCAACAGTGCTCAAGTGTTCCCTTTCCTCCACATCCTCACCAACATTCGTAATCGCTTATCTTTTTGATGATGGCCAAGCTAACAGGTGTAAGGTGATATCTCATTGTGCTTTTGATTTGCATTTCTCTGGTGATGAGTGATGTTGCACACCTTTCACATACCTGTTGGTCATTTGTATGTCTTCTTTGGACAAATGGTCAGTTCTTCCGTCTGTTTTTTAATCGGATTTTTTTTTTTTTTGGCTACTGAATTTGTATGAGTTCTTTATGTATGTTGGATATTAGTCCCTTTTCAGATATATGATTTACAAATATTCCTTCCCATTTTGTATGTTGCCTTTTCATTTTTTGGATGGTTTCCTTTGCTATTCAGTGTACTTCTTTTTGTTTAATTAGTTAATTTATTAGTTCAGAGAGAGAGAGAGAGAGAGAGAGCGCGCACACAGAGGAGAGGGACAAAGGGATGAAGAGAGAGGACCCCACCACTACAACATGGCAGCAGGAGGCAAATGTCTAGGTTCTCCAGGAGCCTCACTGAAGGCTTGGAAACCCCTGGCCTAATACACTGACTTTTTCATGCTCTCCTTGTTTTTCTTATTCATGCAGCAATTCTGTGCACACGGGCTGAGACCAACAAACCCTGGGCTTCTGTGATGACACAGTAAACCCCAACACTGGAGCTTCCCAGAGTTACTGATTGTGTAAAGAACACTTTGGGGGGTGGGAAGGATGTTCTACTTAAGGCAACAGCCTTTGAGTCCATTTTCACCTCAGAACTCCCGCTGCCCTTACCCGTGTACCTCTGATCAGCAGCGGTTGCTTTACAGCTTAGTCATACCTAACCATTTACTGAGTTCTGACCACACACCTGATTTTATTTCATTCAGTTTTCATGGCAAGTCTGTTTGGTGGATACTATAACAGAGCTCATTTTATGTATGGCAAATTGAAGCTTAGAAAGGATAAACAGCTAGGGTCACACAACTCTTCAACGGTAAATACTCTTATAAGCTACCTAGCAGGGGCTGAGATGAAAACGAAACGCCAGTGAAACAGCTTCTACTCACCGGAAGCATCATGCAGCAGAGGGACTGCGGGGCTGGGCCCTTGCCGTATAGAGTAATAGGTGGGGGAAGCTTCTGGTCATTTTGAGGGCTTCAGCACCGAAGCGGGACAGTCAATACCCATTGGTTTGTCATTCACTAATTCATGCATCTAGTCTTTGGGCATCAACTCTTTGAGTTGATCAGGCAATAGGCATATCAAACCAAATGAGGGGTCGTCCCCAGCATCAAGAATCTGTATTCTAATCAGGGAAATTGGCACCTCCATAGATATTTAGAACATGCCGTGTTAGATTTAATGATGGAGGATCCTATATGGTAGGAAATGAGAGGGGAGAGTTATCAGGGAAGGCTTCTTGGAGGAGTTGAGACCGGTATTAAGTTTTTAGGGATGAGTTGGATTTAATTAGGTTGTGGAAGAAGGAACAGTGCGGCAGGGGTGGGATAACCCGAAAAATGGCACAGAGGGGAGAGACAGGTTGATGTGTATGTGGAACTAAAAGTGGTGGCCTTGTTGGAAGATCAAGGATGAACCAGGCGGCAGTGGGAGGCAGGCTGGGAGGGAGGCAGGGCCCAGTCAAGGAGAGCCTTTTGTGCCATTCCCGGACTGTGCGCTATCGGGAATAGCGAGTCATCGAGGCCACCGTCGGGGGAGTGAGGTGGCCAGCTTTATGGTGGCTGTGCTGCTGAGGGTGGATTTGACAGAGTAGTGGCCAGTCAAGGAGACAGCAGATACGAAGCCCTAGGGAAACATGATAAGGACCTGAAGCAGGGCCGGGGCTAGTGGTGAATGTGAGGAGTGCATGACTTGAGCAAGCTGGAAGTGGTAAAGTCAGGGGCACACGGTGATCTCACAAAGAGCTGAGAGAGGAGAGAGGGGGCAGACCAGAACTTCTGGGGTGTTCCCAGCTGAGACTGTGGGCTCGGAAGGAGGAGGTGCTGGTTTCGGGGATGTTGTGACTTCATTGTGGAGGTGTGGAGTTTGTGTGCGGGGCCCGCGTTGCTTGGTTTCTAGGCACTCGCTCCCTACTGTGCCCTCGGTGGCGTGCAGGTACTGTTTACCTGTGAGCCTTGGGGACGGCTTCTCACTTTCTGAGCACTAACCTCCGCATACGGGGGTTCTCTGCTGTGGTCTGCAGCGGTAAGGATGGGAGACAGCGTAAACTTTTCTCGGAGAGAAGGGTTCTTTGTAGATGGATTGGGATATGAATGAAAATAGATCCCCCATTGGAAGGAAGTATGGACACCATGGCATAACTCTTTTGGGGTCTCTCCCCTTAACCAAGAGGGGGGCCTTAAGCTCCCCTCTTTATCTGGTTGACTCCATTCATCCTTTGCATTCTGGCTCAGGTGTCCCTCTCCCTGGGAAGCCCCTCCTGGCCTCCCTGCCTAGAGCGATTTTCCCAAGGGAGCATATTTATAGCGCTGTCAACCTATCCTCTGTATCTCAATCCATTTGTAATTTTACTTTGTGACATTAAAAGAAAATGTTTTATTTATTTTTGAGAGAGAGAGTGTGAGAGTGTGAGCGGGGGGGGGGGGGGGGCAGAGACAGAGGGAGACAGGATCAAAAGCAGGCTTTGCCCTGAGAACATAGAGCCTGATTCAAGGGCTCGAACTCATAAACTGTGAGACCATGACCTGAGCCAAAATCAAGAGTCGGACGCTCAACTGACTGAGCCACCCAGGCACCCCTTTACTTTGTGAGATTTTGATGAAGCCTATTAAACTGTAGATTGTAAGCCCTATGAAGGCAGGGGCTATGCCAATGTTTGCTCACCATTGTATCCCCAGTACCTTCTGACACTTAGTAGGTGCTCTGCCAGCAAGGCAGCTGGGCAGTAGGGGTCTCTGTCAAGGTCCTGGCAGAAAACAGGTGGCACTCTTTAAAAAGGAGCTGAAGCATCTAACGTAGAGACTCTTTACAAGGAGGGAAAGCATTAAGGGACCAGTTCAGGGACTCATCGCAGTGGAGGCTGTTACTATGTGGGTGGGATCGAAATAGGTCCCCCAAGAAGATATTTTGAAGTCCTAACCCCCAGTTTCTGTGAATATGATCTTATTTTGAAATAGAGTCTTTGCAGATATAACCAAGTTAAGATAAGGTCAGTTTGGGTGGGCCCTCATCCCATGTGACTGGTATCCTTCGAAGAGGGGACACAGAGACACGTGAGGAGAAGACGGCCATGTGATGATGGAGACAGAATGGGAGGGATGCACCTGTAAGCCAAGGAATGCCAAGATTGTGGGCCATGATCCGGAGCTAGAAGGGGCAAGGAAGGATCCTCCCCTACGTGTTTCAGGGGGAGCGTGGCCTTGCCAACACCTTGATGTCAGACTTTCTAGCCTCCAGAACTGGGAGACGATACACTTCTGTTGTTTTCAACCATCCAATATGTGTCGCTTTGTCACAGCAGCCACGCGACTCTCCTACACCCTCCCTCCACCTGGGGGACAAAGGAAGGAAATAAACTGTTTGAAATGAGCTTTAGCAGAGAGGCCATCTGCCAAGAGCTGGGGCCCAGGTGAAAGAATACAACCACTGCCAACTACGGTCCAGCAGGGAACAGGGGAATACACGCCTTGACCTCTCTCCTCTCCCCCTTTCTAATTTCCCTCTCCTGCTTCCATTAGTCTAACCCATCTGACAGCCAGAGGGCAAGGGAGTGGGGCGATGGGGTCTGTAGGTGTCAGCCTCCTGGGCACACGGCAGAGTGGCCAAGGGGGAGAGTGATGCGAAGGCCGGGAGAATAGATCCCATCCCGTAAGTAAGTAAAATGAATGGGAGCAGGACAGAGGCAGAACTCCAAGATCATTCTCGTTTCTAGTTTGGGAACGGACAGTTTTATGGCACTGTTCCATTTCTGTCATGCGGAGAAAAGAGAGGAGACCTAGGTTTTAAGAGTTGGGACTTTTGTGTCTGGCTTCAAGCCCTGCCCCCTGGCTCAACACCCAGGTTCTGAGTCTTATGAAGCCTCCCTCTCTGCGTGGCCAGCCGGCACCTTTAGGCTGGATTCTATTTTAAGGCTGTAAGTGAGGTAATTTGGTGTGACAACAGAAACACAGCTGTAATTATGAAGGGCCAGCCTCTAAAGCAGAAAAGTCACCGGCCCTGAAGAGTTGCCAACACAAATGACTCAGTAGTACGTGCACGTTTGTGCCAGGCCGGGCCAGGACACCCCCCGGCAGCACAGAGGTCCCCTGCACACAGAGTAAAAGGAACATTCGGGTGATTCAGCTCCTGTGGCGACGTAAGGCCTCCACATCCGGGCGTTGGCAGCTCTACGGGCCCGGGCAGTCATTTGGGGGAGTAAAGGTGAGGCCCACCAATTGATGGGCCAGTTGAACAAAATGGGCCGGATCTCTCCTCTGGTGGACATGCCATCAGGCTCAGGCTGGGCAGCAAAGCCCCGGAAGCCGGGTTTACATGTCACCACAGCATCTGAAATGCGATCAGTTCAGCCGCCTGGCTTCCGCATAGACGACGTGACCGCGTGGTCTCCATTGTAAGTGCAGGTGCCGTGTCTGGGGAGGCCAGAGAGAGGAGAGACTGTGTTTTTGTTTGACTTGTCCAGCCTGGGATCTTTGTGTTTCTCAGATTAAAAATAACCAGTTAGACCCTTTGCTTCTAGCGTGTGTGTGTGTGTGTGTGTGTGTGTGTGTGAGGGAGGGAAGGAGGTAAAACAGGGACATAGCATGCATTCAGATTTCACTGGAACAGATTCTAGACATTCCTATCCATCCCTTAGGCTTCCTAACTCTATTCGTGATGCTACTAGTCCCTCTCAGAATTGACCCAGTTGTCTTTATATGACAAACAGGTGTCCACCCCTGCAAGCCACCGTGGAGAAAACATCAGTGGTGGCATTGTCCTCTGAGAGGTTCCAACTTTTTTTGGTTCTTTAGCGAAAGCAACTGCCAAACAGGATCCCCCAAAGCAAGTTACCAGGGAGTCTGAGATAGGCAGATAGGTAGACAGACAGGTGGATCGATGGCCCCATCCAATCCAGTGCTCCTGGGGTTGCCTCGCCTGAGGAAGCAGCTGAAGGAGTCTTTGCGGGAGGGGCTCAGATCTTCAGTATGGTTTTCCTCTTCTTCTTCTTTTTTTTTTTTTTTTCAATTTTATTGAGAAATTATTGACAGACATCCCTGTAAAAATTTAAGGCATACAGCATGATGGTTTGATTTGCACATGTTGGGAAATGATGACCACGGTAGCTTCGGCTAGCGTCCGTCTTCTCGTAGAGGTAGAATAAAAAGAAAAGAAATTCTCCACGTGAGGAGAACTCTCAGGACCGACTGGTCGGGACACCGCTGTCCTCAGCAGTGTCAGCTGTAGTCCCCACACTGTACGACGTGTCCTTAGGACTTTCTTATCTGATAACTGGAATTTTGTATCTTTTGACTGCCTTCCTCCAATTCCCCTCCCCCTGGTATAGTTTTCTTGACTGAGCACAGTCCAGAGGGATCCCTGCTGTGGCTTCCAGAAGGCACTCTGCTTATGGTGACTACATACCCCGGGGAAGTAAAACTCCTCTCCAGCCCTCAGCCCCTCACTGCTGTTGGCACGGCCGGTGAGGGCTAAATACCATTTGATCCCTCCTCAAGACTTCTCATTTCCTTTGCATTTTGTCCTCCAATGCCCTACCTACATACTAATAAGAACCTGGATATTTTTGGATATTTAAAGGCAAAGGAGCAAGGGCCTTAGAAAATATCAGCTGGATTTCTAGTCACTACCAACTAGGGGATGTTGGTTGAGGCATGCTATTTGCACTGCAAACTGTAAAGAGGGGTGTCTCAGTTACACAAAAAAGTATAAGTCACACTTGCTCAAAGAATTATGACCTAGGGGTGCCTGGGTGGTGCAGCCAGTTAAGCGTCTGACTTGCGCTCAGGTCATGATCTCGTGGTTCGTGAGTTCAAGCCCCATATCAGGCTCTGTGGTGACAGCTCAGAGCCCGGAGCCTGCTTCAGATTCTGTGTCTCCCTCTCTCTCTGCCCCTCCCCAGCGTGTGCACGTGCCCGTGCTCGCTCGCTCTCTCTCTCTCTCTCTCTCTCTCTCTCCTCTCCAAAGTAAACATTAAAAAAAATGAAAAAGAAAAAAAGAATTATGACCTAGAAGGCAAGACATTTAATTAGAAAAAAACTTATAGTCAAGGCAATATCTGCGAAGAGCAGTGGGTATTAAATGTGTGACACAGCCCTGCAGTATGTTAATCCACTGGGATGTTGGGAATGTTTGTTACAGGAATTAGGCCTACCCTGACTAATATTCTGTGTGTGTGTGTGTGTGTGTGTGTGTGTGTGTGTGTATGTGTGTGTGTTGGGGAAGGTGGGAGTGTCAGAGAGGTGGAGGTGGTGGTTGGGTGATTCCAGAAGGAATTTCTCAGAATGGAAAGTTCACTGGGGTGGGCGTCTTGGCTGTTCTCCGGCTAAGATTCCATAGAAGGCGAAGACATTGCCGAGACTTTATAAAGGAGGAAGTGATTGGCGTCCCTGCAAGTTAAATCCCACCTCTTGCCCTGAATTCTCGCCTTGCAGGGATTTGATGAATGGATGTGAAAATATGCTCCGAAGCTGTCACTTACAGTAAATGGCGGGTCGGCTCTGCTCGGAGCCAGTGGGTGGCTGGGCTGGGAATGGGGAGGAACAGCAAGGGAGGCGTTGGACGTCCGTGATCCCAGCAGGCTTGGGGAAGAGAGGTTAGTTATGCAGGGAATTTCCTGCCTCTGCAACCCCTAATGCCAATAACCACAGCTTAGCAAATTTACCTCCTGGTCGCTTTTGGTAAAACTGCAAAACAGTGCCTCAGAAGCTCTTTCAGGTTTGTCCTTAAAATCCAAATCCAGTCCATGGCGGGTTACTTTCTGAATCAAATTTTGGTAAATAACTGCCAGCTAGTTGATTTTCATCAGCGATCAAGGGGGAAGAAACTTTCCTTTTTCTTTTCCCTCTTAATGCAGAAATGCTGGGGAAAGCATTTGTTGTGGAAAGAAGAGAGGGGTGGAGGCTAGGGGAGAAGTTAGAAAAATATCTTGGTTTTCGGATGGCATTGTCAGGGCTAGGGGGCACCAGGGGCTGGGCCGGGGCAGTCAGGCGCTCCTTATACATGGGGTTGTCATTTTAAGAGAAGGCTGGGAGCAGCTTTGGGAAAGGACCGAGAAGGAGTCAAGTAACCGACAAGCCCCACCCGGGCCTGCTGTGTGGATAAATGAGAGCGATGAGCACACGGACCTCCTCCTGTTCAAGGACCCAGGCAACAGTTTCACTCCCTATCTTGGAAAAGCAGAGTGGGGAGCATGTGCGTGGGAGGGTGTACGTCTTGATTCGAAGGCGCTGGGAAAACAGCAGGACATGAGGTCAGCCAGTGCACATAAGGTATTCCTGGGGTGACCTTATGGGGTGACCTGAGGAACAAACAGTGTCTGAAGGGGATGCCTAGGAATCTGAGTGGCTTGGGTAGAGGCCATTTTGTTGCAACATCTACACTTGGTTGTCCCCTTCCCTTTACTCGTGACCCTGTGCAGTAGAGATCAATAGAGAGATGGGACTATTAGGAAAAGGGAGAGGAGAGGAGAAGTCTGTAAGAAAGGAGAGATCAAGGGCCAAGCTAGGAGGGATGAGAAGAGACCAGGAGGGAATGGGGTGAATTTGCGTCCCCCCAACTGCTCTGCCCATTGTATATCCCGTGTGAGGAGGCTACATGGGTGAAGGGAGGCCATCATTGGTGGAAACCCGTGCCCACAGGGGCACGGCAGTAATAATTTAGACAATTAGGGCTTCCAGTCTTCGCGGTTCAATAACTATGTGTTGACTAAATCTTAAGGCAAAGTGATTATTTTGTGTTTTTTAAAATGTGTATCCAAATGACTCTTCTCAGTCTTTTGTATGCATGTCCAGGAGGAGTATAAAAGTCCCTGCCTGTGGCTAAATGGATGCCCGACTTCATGATGGGCTTTGTGCACTGCAGTTAGACCTTCAAGGTGTACTATGGGTGTGTTAGACAAAATCAGAATCAGAAAGAATAAGAAGGAGTGTTTGGAATTCATTCAAGGGTCCGTCTGTTGGAAGTGCTTTGGAGACCTGGTTAGTGGTCCCCCACGGGCGGTAGTCCTTCCTTTCTCAAGGGAGATCAGTCGTTTTCCCACGCAGCGCAGAGAAGTTGGCTGAAGCGGATACATTTATTTACATCTCACGGTGCCCGCTGGCCGCCTTCAAGTTGCTCCCAGTGGGGAAAACAGGAGAGCATCTTTCCTTTGAGACTAGGAGTCATCTGCTGAAGCGAAATGGGTGTGTTTCTTGTACCACAATAAGATCTCCAGTCTTTGCTGGTGAACCCGTAGGTACAGAGTCGCATCCTTGTGTATGAGGAAACACCCACTTTTGCCCCGCGATTTCAGAGGTCATTGTCATAACCCTGTGAAGTAGGTGCTTGGCAGCAGCTTTTAGAGAAGAGGTTGAGTTAGAGGGTTTTATGGTTGAAAGGACTTTAGGTCATCGAGTACTTCTCTCTCTCTCATCTTGCTGTGACCTGTGGAGGGTGACTGTCCTTAAAGTTCATTTGAATAGAGAATTGAAATAGGCACCTGAAGCCATTTGCTAAAAAAAAAAAAAAAAAAAGTCAAATGAACATAATAACCCCAAACTAAAACCAATGCAAGTATCCATTAATAAGAGAGTGGATAGGTGTGCCTGGGCGGCTCAGTCGGCTGAGCGTCCGACTTTGGCTCAGGTCATGATCTCACGGTTCGTGAGTTCGAGCCCCGCGTTGGGCTTGAGGCTGTCAGCACAGAGCCACTTAAGATCCTCTCTCCCCTTCTCTCTCTGCCCCTCCCCTACTCATTCTCTCTCTCTCTCTCTCTCTGTCTCAAAAACAAATAAAAACCATTAAAAAAATAAGAGTAGATAAACACAATGTGTTATGTTCACACGGTAGACTATTATCCACCAGTAGGAAAGAACAAATTACTGACACATCACGGGTGAGCCTAAACAGCATTATATTGAACAAAAGAATATGAGGTTGATATGATATATATGATGTTGAAGAATAGGCAAAGCTATATATACTATGGCACTAGAAGTATAAAAAAGAGGTTACTTCCTGGAGTGAGGGAGGCTATTGCCTGGAACAGGGCAAGAGCTAACTTTCTGGAATGGTGGAAATGTTTTATATTTTTATCCAGGGGAAATCTGTGTGTGTGTGTGTGTGTGTGTGTGTGTGTGAGAGAGAGAGAGAGAGAGAGAGAGAGAGAGAGGAATGATTGAGCTGTATACTTAGGGTCTGCACATTTTACCAAATGTAAATCGTACCAGAAAAAAACCAAACCAGACCAAAAAACAAGCCTCAAAACCAAAACCCAAGCAATGAACACATACGGAACGGGAACTATGCGGTTAACCGACTTAGAGACGTGTATTGGTGGTATGTTCATGAAGCAGATCTAATAGTAAGCAACCCTAGTAGAAGTCCCGTGCCTAGCATTTTAAGTAACTTGGGCACATCACTTAACGTCTCTGAAGTGTACTTTTTTTCCTATCAAAAGAAAAAGGGGTTCACTTATTCATTCCACGCAGAATCGGCCACGTCAGATGGCACCGGTCTAGCAGTGGAGAGGACACACAGGCTCCAAATACAGACCTTGCTGTCACTCTGCCAGCACAGTGAGCCCAGAAACACAGAAAGAAACGGAGCTGCCAATGCCTGCCCTGCCCTGTCTCCCTTTTCCTGCCTTTCTGCCGCAGCCAGCAGCATACTGAAAAGGCCTTATGTTCAGGCCCAGACGGGAGCTTCTTCCCCTCGTCCGGGGCCTGCTGTCCCTGTGCTCCTGCCCGCTGGCCCTGAAGTGGTCTTTCTGTTTGGTGAAGGAGTTTGAAGCCAGAGAGAGAGAGAGAGAGAGAGAGAGACAGAGAGAGAAGAGAAGAGAGAAAAATAGAGAGGAGACAGAGAGAGAAAGAGAGAGAAGAAAGAGAAAAGAGAGGAGACAGACAGAGAGAAAGAGAGAGAAGAGAGAGAAAGAGGAGACAGAGAGAGAGAGAGAGAGAGAGAGAGAGAGTGAGTATCTGAGGGCACTGGACTCACACCCAGCCCCGGTCCCTAAAATATGTGGCCAAGAATCCAAGTGTTACTTCCCCTCAGGGAGACAAATGATAGAGATCCTCCTTGGGGCTGTTCCAAAGAGTATATAGAGATACCAACCCCTCCCCAGCCCAGCCCACTACCCCAGGCCACAGAGCTGGTCCTGAGCAGGGTCCTTTTATCCTCTCATTGCCACGGAGCCTCCAAGAGGGAGAGAAGGGGACCGTAGGCTTTGGGCCGAGGCAGCCAAGCAGCATCCGGGTCATTTTCCATCTTGCTTCCTTTACTCACTCATTGCCTCCTGATACAGGGAGGCAGACGAGTTATGTGGATCTTGTTTGCCGATGGCAAAACAGGCTTGGAAGACGGAGGTGTCCTAACCGGACGCCCTTGGCAAGAGGTTACACCTGCCTTCCCTGATTGAGCCTCAGGATCAACCCAGGAGACAAGCTTATCTCTTTGACCTGGGTGGAGTAAACAGGCCGTGGCCAAGGCCTTCTCCTAACCGGGGCAGGGCTCAGTAGAAGCACAGATATTGGCCCAGTAACACCACAGATCCTTAGACAGGAAGGGACTGGAGATCAGAGACTCCAACTCTATTCCATAGAGCAGGAAACTGAAGCCAAGATGGCGAGTAACTTGCTGAGGGACAAAAGCCAGTCAACGACAGAGCCGGGGAAAGAGCACGAGTGGCCGTGTGAACTCAAATTCCCGAGTCAACGTGATGGGAATGATCCCACCAGATTCGCTCAGATACATCCAGGCTTCTTAAGCTCAGCAGGATCCCCGTTTTGGGCTGCAGGGTTCCTCATCGTGGGGCACTGGCCTGTGCATTGGAGGGTGGTGAGGGGTGTCGCTGGTCTCTGCCCACCAGATGCCGGCAGCACCTCTCACCCCAGTTGCTACAACCCAGGATGTACCCCCCCCCCCCACCTCAGACATTGCCAAATGTCCCCGGGGCTACAGAATCGCCCATGGTCGAGCACTTCCGCCACAGAGAGCCCCATCTTTCAGCTCCGCACACAAGGACGTGCTGTGATGCACTTATTTGCAGATCTGTCTCATGCATGAGTCTGAGAGTTCTCTGAGGTCACAGACAGGGTCCCGTTCACCTTTATGTTCTCTGCGTGTGGCATAGGACTTGGCATGGGAGAGAGAGGCCGTAAAGGGTTTGAACGACAGAATGGGCAGCTCACGGGGAGACCCTGAAACGTAGACTTTCACTTGCTGGGTGTCTAGTGTTAGATGAAACCCCAGCCTGGAGGGCAGCCAGAGAATATGACCTTCCTGACCTTCTATCAGAGGGAAGTGGGGGCCTCCTGTTCATCTGCTTTGTCATCTACTGTCCTGGCGGGTTTTTTTTTTTTTTTCCTTGAGTTCCTTTTCTCATGCTCCAGGCACAATTATGCGGCTTCTTCATTCTTACGACACGATGGAATAGATACTCTACCAGAGAGGTTTTTCTCACTGGGGATAAAGCCAGCATTCTGGCATGTTAAGCCTTGAGATTCTCATGTTAACAAAAAAGCCCCCAAATGCTGCCTTTTTGCAGCCATGAGAGCCTCTGGGGAATATTTGTTATAGAGTCATATAGTTTTGGCACTGGGAAAATCACAAGTAAACTATAAGGAAAAACCCCTACCACAAAATCCGATCTTCTTGTTTTTCTTAGTCTCAGAAATTTTCATCGGTGTTGGCTTTGGGCAAGTGGGATACTCCTCTGTGTCTGTTTTTCCAAACAATCCAATGCTTGAGAGGGTAGAGTTCTTTTTTGTAGGGGGGAAAAAAAGGGCTTTCGGAAGCCTTATATGAAAGTTACAAAATGTAAGTTCCAGTGAATCTTGAAATTCACTGCAACTTTCTCTTTTATGGTTTGCTTTGGGCAGAAAAAAACCCAGCAGAGACGGAGAGAAAATACAAGTATTTGGTTAGATAGGTCCCGCAGGGGAATTAATTTAACAAGAAGATGGATGGACCTTTCCAAGGACTTTACTGGTCAGTCAGTTCAAATGGACAAACGGATTTCAGTGTGATTAGTGAAAGAGAACACAGTTAAAATAGAGCAAAAGGACCATAAAGGGAATAAAGACATGGCAATGAGGGAGGAATGGGTGGTATTGGGTTATATTACTTTATATATAAATATATTAATGTTTATTTATTTTTGAGAGAGAGAGAGAGCGTGAGTGGGGAGGGCCAGAGAGAGAGGCACACACAGAATCCGAAGCACGCTCCAGGCTCTGAGCTGTCAGCACAGAGCCCAACGTGAGGCTTGAACCCATGGACCCTGAGATCATGACCTGAGCGGAAGCTGGTCACCCAACTGACTGAGCCACCCAGGAGCCCCATATTGGGTTAATATTACTTTTAAGGGGAATCTTACCAGGCTGCTCTGCATCAGGGACTACTTCATAACGCCCTCGTGTCTGGCCCTCACTGTGTTAGAATTCACGTGATTGCTTTTGGGGCATCTGGGTGTCTCAGTTGGTTAAGTGTCCGATTTTGGCTTGGGTCATGATCTCACAGCTCATGGGTTCGAGCCCCGCGTTGGACTCTGTGCCGACAGCTCGGAGCCTGGAGCCGGCTTTGGATTCGCAGTCTCCCTCGCTCTCTGCCCCTCCCCCCGCTCACACTCTGACTCTCTCTCTCCCAAAAATAAACATTAAAAAAAAAAAAAAGAATTCACGAGATTGCCTTCAGCCTAAACTTGGGTAGATGCCTGTTTCTCAGGGATGATGACCCTTGTTTATTATTAACTGGTTTCTCTCGGAGCAGTGGGAGATCTACCAGGACCAGAAGAGGTCCCACAGAACCAGAAGGCTTGGGGCCCAACTCAGATGAGGACCTCCGAACAGGACCCACGTTCAGGATGGGAGGGTGGAGAAGTGTCAGATGATGTGTCAGGAAAAGTTGGGAGACAGTTTGCCACTGGGGCTTCTGGTAAAGAAGTCACTGGGACAGGAGGTGGACCCCTGGATGGTCTGGGACTGGAGTAGGTCTGGGCAGCACCAGAGGGAGGAAGCCTGGACTTTCTCAGGGGTGGATAGACTTACAGAATTTTGATCAGGAAGGGCTTTAGGCATCTAAATGAACCTCGCAGTTTTTAGATGGGGCAGATGGAGATTGACATATGCAAGCCAGAGGTCTCCCTCCTAAACTTCACTATCTCTTCTAATATTTATTTATTTTTTTGAGAGAGAGAGAGAGAGAGAGGAGGGAGGGGGAGAGGGGTAGAGAGAAAGGGAGACACAGAATCCAAAGCAGGCTCCAGCCTCTGAGTTGTCAGCACACGGCCTGACATAGAGCTCAAACTCATGGACCCAAAATCATGACCTGAGCCAAAATCAGACGCTTAACTGACTGAGTCACCCAGGCGCCCCGGCTTCACTATCTCTTCTAGGGAAGTGGTCCCTGTTTTATTCTGAGACCATAGAACGTATTTATTCGTTTTTTTAGGTATTCAGCATGACCTCAGGCAAGCGAGTCTGAAGCAGCCAGACATGAAGCATTCCCAGTGAGGTTTATCTCTGACACTGTTCCGTGCCGAACACAGAGCTACATCATTCTACGTGCTTCTGGTGGGG
This sequence comes from Lynx canadensis, assembly GCF_007474595.2. Taxonomy (NCBI): domain Eukaryota; kingdom Metazoa; phylum Chordata; class Mammalia; order Carnivora; family Felidae; genus Lynx; species Lynx canadensis. The sequence continues at coordinate 150,931,858 of NC_044304.2, forward strand.
ACCCCCATAAATCCTCATCTGCAGGAAAGGAATTCTGTCGTACTTCAGGTGACCAGCCTAGGACTGGATGGTGGCCAGAGCCATCTGGGGGAGAGGGTACAGGAGATAGGGGTGAGAAGGGAGAAATGATGTGATTGGTCGCCAGATTTAGCACATCCGAAAAAATGAATGATTTTTTAGTTTAAATATGTTCCCCAATGGGGCGCCTGGGTTGCTCAGTCAGTTAGGCGGCCGACTTCGGCTCAGGTCATGATCTCGCGGTCCGTGAGTTCGAGCCCCGCGTCGGGCTTTGTGCTGACAGCTCAGAGCCTGGAGCCTGTTTCGGATTCTGTGTCTCCCTCTCTCTGACCCTCCCCTGTTCATGCTCTGTCTCTCCCTGTCTCAAAAATAAATAAAACGCTAAAAAAAAAAATAAAAAAAAATATGTTCCCTAATATTGCACGAGATATATACTAAAAATGTATTCAGTGTTCGTCTGAAACTCAGATTTAACTAGGCGTCCTGTGTTTTATCTGGCAATCCTTTCTTGAGACTGTTGGCAGCAAGGGAGCCTGAATCCTTGCTGATGGTGGTGAGGTTGGGGGCGTGGCTCTGCCCCTATTTCAGATGAAAAGATGGCTGCACGGGTCCTCCTTTCTCCTTCCTTCTCTCATCTGCCTGGGTTTTGAGAACAGACAGGAAATCCCATTGCCTTGGAGACGTCCAGGCAGCAAAGGAAGGAGAGAGGAGCTCTCGCAGGTCATTGCTACAGCACATTTCTTTCTCTAGTTCCCTTTTGTCTTGTGCCAGCGAGAGGAACAACACACCCTTCAAGGATTTGAGGACAGAAGGAAATGTGGCTAGATAAAGCTAGCACCCACTGTAGCATGTGTCCTGGGGAGATAATGGCTCTGAACCTGCTAAAAGAAATGGCCGGCTTTGTTCTTGAATAATAACCAGCTAGCAGCTTTGTCCTGTCTTCTCGACAGCTGGGTGAGGAGATTCAGATTTCAGGGGAAAGCAGTGACGTAGGGCTGACCATCGTGGATGGGGGGTGAGGTGGGTGGTGGGCAATTTACCACACCAGACAACCCTCTATAGGGTGATACAGCCCCTTGCTACAGAGTATTTCCCCATTGCCTGTCATAATGCCCAAAGTTCTACCGTTAAGTCTTAAGACTAATGACCTTCTCTTTTAAAAATGCACATAAGCCTGGGAAGCACAACATATTAAGCCAGTATCCTTTTAGAGTGAATTAGCTCTTTAGAGTGTTTCTAACCCCACGTTTGGCTGAGAGCAGGGTCTTGGGGTTATTGGATCCTAGGACAGGTAATTCTTGTGAGGACTAAGTGGCAGAGTGGTTGACCCACCGAGAGAGAATATGAAGAAAGCCCAGAAATTAAAGGGTCCAGGCAGTTTCAGGAGAACAGGGGAAGGCAGGGAGAAGGGGGCCGGAGGGGGGTTAGGTGGGGTGGAGCTCCCTGCCTTACCACCGTCTCAGCTGGTGCTCCCATGAGTAGAAGCGTCCCCGGCTTTCCAGACAGATTTGGGTTAAGCATTGCCAAGGTCTGGGCAACTGAATTCCTGTCCTGCTCTACTGCGTCAGTCAGAACAAGTCAGTTCTGCTCAGTTCTCACCCCTCCTGCCAGATGGCAGGAGGACACATGAGAGCCTGGAGAGGAAGGCTCTGCTTGGCCGCAGCAGGGAGAGAACCCACATCCACCAGCTTGAACCTCACAGGGTCTTTTGGTCTCGTGCAGCAGCAAGTTCGGAGTAGCCGGGATGGGCTGGCTTCGTGCTTGAGCGTGCCGTCCGGGATATGGACACTCTCCACGGTCCTGCAGCAGAAGAGGGCAAGGGGTAAGGACTTGAAATCAGTGCTAAGTAAGCTGCAATGCCCCGGAAGGAAATCACTAGAACATAGGCTAGCCCTGGCATTCCGGACCTTTTATCCATTTGAAGAAAAGTCTACCATGCTGATGTTTTGGTTTCCAGCTCTGTTCACCTTGATGAGTGGTTGAATTTTTAAAAAATGCTTATTTATTTGGGGGGGGGGTGCAGAGAGAGAGAGAGAGAGAGAGAGAGAATCCTAAGCAGGCTCCACACTCAGCATGGAGCCCAAAGTGGGGCTCTATCCCACGACAGTGACATCATGACCTGAGCCGAAATCAAGAGCCGGATGCCCAACCGACTGAACCACTCAGGTGTCCCAGTGGTTGAATGTTTTCTTTCCCACCAGGTACTTGACCCTGTGTAGTCTTCACTCATAGCTTCCCCTCCATTTAGGAGGGTCCCAGCCACACTGAGGGGGCCAGTTCCGTGTGTGGATATCGGTGGATTCTCTGGGCATAGGATGATTTTTCCCAAACCCTTCACCCAACACCTTTACAAGAGAGCAGTGGTCAGAATTCTTGCTCATGCTACACAAAGAATTCTTATCCACAGCTAGCGCGCTTTTCATTTTATTTCGGAAGACTAACCCCCAGAAGAGGTACAGCGTGTGCCTTGAAGGTCAGAAAGCTCAGACCCGCTGGAGGAACACACGTAATTTTCCATCGAGAATGGCTTGTGCTCTCCTCCTCCCCCCCTAGAAGCCCTATCAGTCCCAGAGAGTTCCCTCTGCTCAGGCCTGGCCAGCTGACGGAATAGTTCTAACTCAGATCACAGCAGAATTTGGAGTGTGATAAAGCCAGTTGCAAAACTCCCTCCTCGGATGGATAGACCATCACATAAATGAAGATTAGGGCTTCTAGGGCCAGCGCCTGTACCTGGACTCGAGCCAGCTCTCCTAGAAATGTGTTCTCTAGAATGCGTTCTAAAGAACGTGTAGTGTTTCCCCTCCGTGTGACAAAAGCCGTCTGATTGAGTGACGGTAAGAGCTTTGGGATCAGGAGGCCAGAGTTGAATGGTGCTGTACTTCAGGACTTAGGCTCTCAGAGATTGTTTTCTCCTCTGTGAGGAAGGAATAAAAATCCTGGATTGCCTCTGTCATAGGGAGGCCATGGGTGTGAAAGCATGTTTCCAAAGCTGAGCTTTGGAAGTACAATTCCCTGACTGTGATCACAGTTGTGGGTGGAGAGTGTTGATTTCATAATCAAGGGGCAGCCCATTCGGTTGATTCTGCCCCTACTGTCCCAGCCTTAGACAGTGAGTGATCCCTAAAGCAGTGCCTCGAACACTGCAGCTGCTAATCAAAGTCAAGGCGACATGAATTAACCTCAATAAACCAATGGCAAATGTTCCTCATCTCTACTTTAGCTCACCCCAGGACTTGGGATGCTGGGGTCCAGCCGGGCTGTTCAAAGGGATTGTCTGTTACAGGACATCACACATCGCTGAATGTGCCCACGAGCAGAGGCTGGGCACCGGTAAGGCGGAGTCCCGCTACATAAGCCCCTCCGCATGAAAGGACATGAGAACCCGCTTCCCTGGAAACCCTTCTCGGCTACTAGAAAGTCTCTCTTCATTTTCTTAAAAAAAAAAAAAAAAAAATGCTAGTATAAAAAATCATTGGTTATCTCCAAAATGATCAAATAAAGGCAGTTTTCCTGGTAAAACCTGTGGATTCTGGTATCCTGTGCGTTGACGTGGGGGACACAGATGGACAGAAAGAACAATGGCTGATATTTACTGAGTCACTACTATGTTCCAGACACTGCCTGAAACGTTTACACATATTACTGCGTTTAATTCTTACAACAACGCGCTGGGTTGAGTACTCTTACTACACCCACTTTACAGATGGGGAAACAGGTTCAGGGAGATCAAGGAATGTGCCTGTACAGCCGGGAAGTAGCAGGGCTGGGCCTTAGACCCAGGACTGTCTGATTCCAAAGCTCATGCTCTTAACCACGGTGCAATTATTTGACCTTTGCTCTTTGCCTTGTTCTTCTCCTCAGTTTGTAACTTGCAATGGATCCAAGTGAAAATGTATCCCTTGTGCCCTCCTGCCTTCTTTCTTCTATTGGGCAGCCCTGGGTTAAATTCCGTAGTCAGGCTCTGCCACACTGGAGGAGACCAGGGTTTGGTGTTGAGCTCCGTCTGGCCCAGGCAGGCTTTGAAGCTGTACTCAGGCTGGCTCCCTCTCTGGCGATGATTACCGCCCCCCGCCGCATCTCCCCCCCTCCCCGCCAACACTAAGGGTGCTGAGATGTCCCTGGCAGTCCTTGTGGTGGGCGGGGGCGCAGAGCTGAAAGGGTCAGGGACGGGATGTTCTGCCACCATGGGGCATTCTCTGAAGCTGGGAGGGCTTCTTCCGCACCTTGCCAGCACTGCCCCCCAGCCCCAACCCCAGAGGCCGCCCAGAGCAGAGCGGAAATCTCTCTTCTCGCTTTCTCCTTCTTTGAAATGGGCATCCTGATGGGATGATGGGGGCAAAGGGATGAGAATGTGCATTTTGCCAATTGTTTAAGAGAAAAAAAGGCTCGGAATCGGTCTCATGCCCCCTCGTTCCGTAAGCCTTGCAGCAGAGCTTCTAGCTGCTCCTTCCCATGTTTCTTAAATCAGCGCTAAAGTCACATCCCCAAGTCCTCCTTGAAGATCCGGGCTGGATAAGGGTACCCTCCCTCCATGCATTCCGCTCTCACAGTGCATTATTATTGCAACGGTGCCAGTTAGTGCCTCTCTTACCAGTTTGCGCGTTGGTCTCCACCTAGCCTGGAAACTCCGTGAGGGCAGGGCTGCATTTCCTGGCACATAACAGATACTTACCCATGTTGGTTGATCTGGACCATAAAACTGAACTGAAGGAAAGATCGATATCCGTTGCAAAGGTTTTGTTGTTGTGGCTGTACATGTGTATGTGTTTGTTTTTGAATACTCTTTTCACCCCTAAAAGGAGTTTTAGATGTCTTTAGAAGTTTATTGGCCTCACTCAGATCTCTGGGTCATAATTTAGTGTTCCAGAGAATTCTAAGGGAAAAAAAAATTATTTGCTTCTGCAAACCCTATCGTCCACTGTTCTGATAAAGGATCCCAGCTGTGACAAGGAGATTATTTACTTGAAAGTAACGAGCAAAGCTAATTACTGCAGTAGATTGGGGCAGGGACAGAGTGTACCAGAGCAGGCTGTTGGCAAATGTTCCCAACCCTCCAACTAGGCAACAGGGCCAGTGAGCCCACTGGACGTGCCGGTGCCTTTTGGTCTTCGAATCGCCTCCTCAATAGCAAACAGACTCTAAGACTGTGGTTTGGGACTCACTTGTCTGACAGGAGCCAAGAATGAATTTCTGTGGCTTGTTCTTCTTCTCCCTGGTTCCAATTTTTGTAGAATATGCAATAAAACAATTAAAGTCTGACTTTGTGGAGGAAGTGGGATCCACTCATCACGTCTCCAACTTCGTTCCTCACAACTTGTGCGTGGCTCCTTTCGTCTAGGACAGGGAGCCTGCTTCTTGCCTGTTCCATTCTCTGCCTGGAGTCTGAGCCACGTCCCGCCCAATGCGACTCAAGCTCACCTGCCAGGAAGTCATTGCCACTGACCCCACCTGACGATGCGCATGCCCCTTTTTGGCATTCTGAGCTGTGCTTGTACCAAGCCGCCAAATCCCATTCTAATGAACTATGTGGGACATCCAAATTCTTTCCTCTTGGTGGAATTTTGTTAAAATTAGAGCTGAGAGAAGGTAATAGTGTTACAGCGTAAGAATCAAATAGATGGATTAAATTAAATAACATAAAGTGCCTAGTCTAGTGCTTGACATAACCTATATACGTTTAATTTTTTTTTAAGATAGAGGGTGAGAAAGAGTGCTCGTGTGCAGATGCGCGAGCGAGTGGGGAGGGGCAGAGGGAGAGGGAGAGAGAGAGAGAATCTTAAGCAGGCTCCACACTCAACGCAGAGCCTGACGTGGGGCTTGATCTCACGACTGTGAGATCATGACCTGAGCTGAAAATCAAGAGTCAGATGCCTAACCGACTGAGCCACCCAGGCACCTCCTAGATATTTAATTTTAATACGTGTCTTTAGAGCATATATTGGGAGGGCCAGTCCTGTTCTCTCTACTGAGTACACACACACACACACACACACACACACACACACACACATAAGCACGAGCACACGAACAGTGGTCTCTGCTTTCAGATGGTTGGCCATTTTGAGGAATGATAAGACACATATGTGTGACAGTCTAGAGACAGTCTTCATTCATGTGACGCATAGGCTACAGGGAGAGAGCAGGCATGGAGAGCAGGCAGAGGAGTGCTAGAATTTAAAATGAGGTGAAAACAGCCAAGGGTGAGGCTAATTGGAAAAGGCTTACTGGGGAAGGACGGTCTGAAAGTGTAGGTACGCTTTTGCCAGAAACTATTGGAGAAGGCACCATGGGCATGAGGAGGGGGTGGGGAAGCCCAGAGATGGTTACCATGGCAACAAAGGATGAGTGGACTCAGGGGCAGGGTCCGCAGGAGCCAGGGGTATGATGGCACCCGGGGTTGGATCGTTAGTGAGACTGTCAGGAGGCCCAACAATCATGGCTTCATGAGAGGGGTTGGTAGATGACGGGCATTTCAAAATCTGCATAAGGAAAACGTTGGCTTTGCCTGGAATTCTGGAGTGAGGAGCATTACCTAGCTTAAGGTAGAAGCAGGCAGGGAAAGGGTCTCTGTGTTTAAGAGGAATGGGGCTGAGGGGCACTCTGGGAAATGGCAGGTTTGGCCAAGGTGACGGTGGAGGCGAGAGGTGAACGTGGCCTACAACAAAGGTGATTTAGCACTAGGGACTGAAGCCTCACATTACAAACCATAGACACTGTAGCAGAAAGCTCTAGGGCAAAAAAGAGTGGATACCCCCTGCCTCTTCCCCCCCCCCCCCCCCCACAGAATTAGCAAACACATTCTGTGCTTGGTGCTTTGGGTCCTTAAGGACAAATAAGGAATTGTCATGGATCTATGTTCTTGGAATTTTGTTTTTTAACTGACAATAAGAAGATTCTTATCTCATGCAATTGGTCAAAATAAAGGGGAAAAAAAGTTGTGGAATCAATATAAACATAGGAGCTATACATCTTAAGCATTTTATTTTAACTTAAAATGTAAAATGTACATTCATTCCCTAACGTTTTAATGTCGAGTCTAGGCTTTTTCTCTGACCATGAGCTCCTCATTTTCTTTCTTACATGAGCCACTTTCATAAGGATCAGTAGTGACCACTGATCATTTGCTACTCCTTCCACTGAGAGGTGGACTTCAATTTTCCTCTGCTTGAATCTGAGCTTGTCTTAGTGACATGCTGGGATTTCTATGGCTAGACTTGGAACTCCCTGCTGGGCTCCTTAGAATGTTCTTCTGAGAGGCCTGAGCTCCATGAGGCAGATGGGAGCTGCCGGGTAAGAATTTACTACCTTAAGTTCTCCGGGCTTGAAAGGCCATACATGCGTGCTCCAGAGGATAGTCCCAGCTGGGCTCAGAGTTCCGGGCATCTCCGTGAAGGCACAAGCATGTGAGTGAAGGTGGCTTGGGTTCTCTCTCATTGACATGACCTGAAGCAGAACAATTGCATGGCTGAACCTTGTCTGAATTCCTAGTCCACAAGATAGTGAGGTATTACAAAATGGTGGTTGTTTCAGGCCACTGAGTGTTAGGATAGTTTATTACATAAATAGACACCTGGAATTTTATTGTAAAGAGACCTGGATGCATGTTCATAGGACTTGGAGAGACCTAGAGATCAGGCAGGCACGTTGGAATTCTGAATACTGCCAGAGTCCTCCAGAAATTGATCACAAAACGCGGGGCGCCTGGGTGGCTCAGTGGGTTAAGCTTCCGACTTCAGCTCAGGTCATGGTCTCACGGTTTGTGAGTTTGAGCCCCAAATCGGGCTCTGTGCTGACAGCCTGGAGCCTGCTTTGGATTCTCTGTCTCCCTCTCTCTCTCCTTGCCCCTCGCCCACTTGCGTGCTCTTTCTCTCTCTCAAAAAAAAAAAAAAAAAAAAAAAAAAGAAATTGATCACAAAATGTGATGATCATACAGAAGGTGTTTGAGCCTCCTTACTTTAGCTTTACCTTCCCTGCCCTTGCACGTGAAGGGTCTCCTGTATTTACCTTTCCTAGATAACCTTGCTGGAAAAGTGTCGGCAGGCAGAGTTAGATATATAAATGGTCAGCCCTATCATTTCACCCATGTGACGTTGTTGCAAGAATCTGTTCTTCAGTGGTCGGTGTCTGTCTGCCTCCCCAGGGCCCTGGATAGTCTCTGAGGTCAGGGACTACATTTCCTGTTTGTTTGACAGGAAACAGGGGGGCAACGGCCCAGTTTAGAGAGAGCTGGAGCTTTCTACCTCAATGATAAGGCTCCTATTGATGAACCCTTGGCCAGGTCTGGCCCTTGGGTGTGCAACTGGTGTGGTTGCCCAGAGCCCCACACATAGGGGAGCTCCGTGCTTGGTTTCACGCTCTGCTATTGCCATCTTGAAATTCTTCATTTCTTAGTTTTTGAACGAGGGGCCTGTCAGTTTCACGTTATGCTGGGCCCTGAAAATTACACGATCAGTTGTGCCATGATTCATGCCGTGTACGGTCAAGACCAGGAGCTGTGGCTATTTCATTCGTGTTACCTGCCCTGTCTCACCGAAAACCAGTGGGATGGTGGGATCAGTGAGGAAGGAAACGCCACACAGAAACATGAATGCCATATTCTTGTTTCCCTTGTTAGAAGATAAACTGAGGCATCTCAAAAACTTTAAGAGTTTATTTGAGCCGAAATAGATATGAATCGGGCAATGCCAAGTCGGAAGTGGTTAGGAATGTTCTGCCCACAGAAGCCAGGAGAAGGAGACAGTGAGGAAGGAAGGAAAAAAAAAAAAAAAAAGGAAATTATTTAAAGAGCTGTAGCTTAGAGCCTAGTTGGCTCTTTGTGATTGGTTGTCCTTACTGTTTTGATTTCTTTTTTTTTTTTTAATGTTTATTTATTTTTGAGACAAAGAGAGACAGAGCATGAACAGGGGAAGGTCAGAGAGAGAGGGAGACACAGAATCTGAAACAGGCTCCAGACTCTGAGCTGTCGGCACAGAGCCCGACGCGGGGCTTGAACTCACGGACTGCGAGATCGTGACCTGAGCCGAAGTCGGACGCTTAACCGACTGAGTCACCCAGGCGCCCCTGTTTTGATTTCTTAATCTTGCGCCATTACAAGATTTTGGTTTGCTTGCGTAGGCCGCTTTGGCATTAGAGCAACTTCAGTCTCGTGGCTTTCTCATTTAATTCATCTAATATGCTCTATATGACGGATTCCCAGCCCCCTCACTCCAATTGACAGAATGACCCACTCTGGCAGGACGCTGGGCGGCTGGATGGCTGGATGGACGAGTTGGGAGGGATGCTCTGCCCAGGATGCGGTTAGAGGCAGACAGTGCCCTACAGCTCCGTCCCGAAGCAATAAAACCCAGACTGCGCTCTCAGCCCTCCTTGCTAGAAGCCAAGCTGAGGAAGCTCCTTTGTCCGGTAGCTGGGTTTTCCAACAAGGGGAGATTTGGGGCAGCGGGGAACCAGAGTGGGGCAACCACTGGGGGGGCCGGGCACCCAGGGCTTCTAAGAGAAGGAAGGAATGAAGAGCAAGGCCCCCCTCCCCTGGGGCTTCAGTAGAGATACAGGACGCTGGGGCAGGGGTTAAGGAGACCCGGACCCACTCCTGCCCCAAATATGAATCCTACTCTCTGGCCAAGTGCACCCTCCTCCTAACAAACCTTCCCACCCTTGGTAATCATTTTAGAAACTCTTCTGGGGTGCCTGGGTGGCTCAGTTAAGCATTTTGACTCTTGGTTTTGGCTCAGGTCATGATCTCATGGTTTGTGAATTCAAGCCCTGCATCAAGCTCTGCACGAAGCCTGCTTGGGATTCCCTCCCTCTCTCTTTGCCCCTCCCTTGCTTGCTCTCTCTCTCTCTCTCTCTCTCTCTCTCACACACACACACACACAATAAATCAATAAACATAAAGCAAACAGACAAACACTCTTCTGCTTGCTTTCAGCATGTCCTCCCACATACGTGCTCAGATCCTATGCAGCTCTCTCTCCTGTGTCAAAATACCCTCAGACTGGGGTCAGAGGTTACCGAGCTGATAATTCTTCACCTTTTCTCTTTGTCTTTACTGTCCTAGAACAGTGATGCTCAAAGCCTGCTGATAAATTGTTAGAAATGCTAATTCTGGGGCTCCACCCCAGACTTACTGGATCCGAATCAGAAACTCGGGAAGGCTGGTAATCTGCATTTTAACAAGCCCTACAGATGCTTCTAACGATCACTAAAGTTTGAGACTCGCCTCTCCTGTGGAGACACATGGCTGGAATAAGGCCCCTTACCAGCACCCAAATTTTCAGAGGTGACACCTGTGAGATGCATCGCGTAGCCTTTTTGCAAGGATCCGGGGGGGGGGGGTGGTTGCAGGGGAGTGAAGCTGTACGAATTCTTTTACTACAAAACCCCTCCTCCACCCACACGCGCACACATAGAGGGGGAAAGGCTTTGCTTCTCAATCTTTTATTTAACATCTGTTTTCTGTGCTTGGGGTTGTTTGAACAAGAGAGTCAGCGTTAGAATCAACTTGCTCGGAGGGCGTCTGGAAGGCAGGTGCGGCCTGCCACTTTCAGTGCAAGCTGAGAACAAACACAGCACCCGGAGCCCAGATCAGCCTGCTGCTGCTGGAGGCAGAGGTGGAATTTCTGTTTTGCTGGGAGGGTCCCCCCTAAAGCGCGGCCTTACCTTGGGGCCTTAATTAGAAGCAGCGGTGGCCCTCAGGCCTGCTGAGTTTCCGTTTGATGGGACTGCACAAAAGAGCTGAGATGGAAAACGAGATCTTTTGTTATTTCACACATTCTGCGAAGCTTTCTCATAAAAGCCCCCTTTCCCGGTTCTTATTTGCCGTCACTCGCACCAGGGTAGTTTTAAAAAGGTTTATACGGGGCAAACAGGTGGTAATATCTGACTTTCCCGTGTTTGCCTTAGGCTGTCAGATTCAACTTATGTAATCTCGGCCCCACCTCGTCCCTCTCCAGGGGCCCTCTCCCTAACCAGCCTCTTTCCCGTTCAGGCCCCCTGCCCTTCCTGCCCCCCGCCCCCTAGGGGTGGCTCTCCTTCCTCCTAGGGTCTTCCTAGAGATGTCCTGGTGTCTCGTATTGGCTTGGATTCTTTTTTTTTTTAATTTTTTTTCCCAACGTTTATTTATTTTTGGGACAGAGAGAGACAGAGCATGAACGGGGGAGGGGCAGAGAGAGAGGGAGACACAGAATCGGAAACAGGCTCCAGGCTCTGAGCCATCAGCCCAGAGCCTGACACGGGGCTCGAACTCACGGACCGCGAGATCGTGACCTGGCTGAAGTCGGACGCTTAACCAACTGCGCCACCCAGGCGCCCCTCGTATTGGCTTGGATTCTTAAACATTTTAATTTTTTTTAATGTTTAGTTATTTTTGAGAGAGAGTGAGCGTGAGTGGGGGAGGGGCAGAGAGCGAGGGAGGCAGAGGATCCAAGCAGGATGCGGAGCTCGAACTCACAGACCGTGAGATCATGACCTGAGACGAACTTGGATGCTTAACCTACTGAGCCATCCAGGTGCCCCCGGAATCTGAAACATTAAAAACAAACAAACAAACAAAACTCAATGTAAGTGAAACTACCCATTCGACATATAGGTATTTTAATTTTATAATTGCACCCTCAAATCGACCTGATAAATCAAACTAAAGAACTGTGGAGATTTTCTTATGTTTTCTTTTTTCCTTTTGTTTTAATACCAATATAGGCAATAGAAGATATACCACAGGCTGAGGGACACCAGCTGTGACCTATCTGAATGAATGATAAGACAACGGAATGCAAAGAGGTGTGACCATCTTCCTGGGTCTGCCTCCTGTGTTGTGATGCAGCTCTTGGTTTGTGGTGAGTCCTGACTCTCTTCCGTGTGGCACTTAACTGCACAGCAGAGTACCCTTACCCGGGTTAACAGGAAACATAAAAACGGATGTCTCGTGACGCGTCAAAGGGGTCTTGAGCCTGGACCTATGGAGCTGCATTGATTGGATGGTCTCACATTGCTCTGTCTTGACTCTCTGGATTTTCACTTTGTGGGTTACTTTTTAAAATTAAAAAAAAAATTTTTTTTAAACTCACTTAGCTCCCTTTAAGCACAAGAGTGATTTATTGGGGGAATACTGGAGTATCTCATAGGCCAATAGTTACAGCCTAAGCTTCATGAAGGCCAGGAAGCAGGAAGTGGAGGGAAAGTCATCAAGAACCTAGTTGGTTATTTCATCCCCACTCGTCTCTCTCACTTGAGGTCACCTGGGCTCTTTTTCTTCTTTTCTCCATGTTTGATCCATGTTCTTTTTGATGTTTGTTTTTTTTCTCTGTAGACCATCTTTTACCTGTTTGGCATGAGCACGGATAAACGTGGCTGCCACAAAATGGTGGACTGTTCCCTAGTTCCAGGGAGATCCTTGAGGTTGTCCCGAGTCCCAGTAGTTGGTAGAGTAGCTGAGTAATCTAGGTTGAGTCAGTTGTGACCTAGTCTGTGGCCAGGGACAGAGTCATGTAATACCAACATTACTGCTGTGTTTCATTTCATTAGGTAGAAATTTGTTCTGTTAAGAAGAATTATCACAAATTTGGAAATAAGGCAAAAGGAGGACAGCATGTCCTTTTAATGTCATAGTGGAGCATTGTTTAACCCCTAAGAGTTCTTTGATTATCTAGGGGATGTACCTTTGATTCACTTTCTGCTAGTGATTAAAGGTCCAGACTCTGTGAAGTTTACATGATAATTTATAGATTTTTGTCCAGTAGATATTCAAATTATTTCTATCTGGTAGAAAATATAACCAAAGCTTATGGTTTTATTGCTCAAACACATTAACTAGTTTTGTACCTAACCTAACAATCTTATTCCAACATTTCCTTTCTTTAACGGTGATAAAATCCTTCACCCTATGCCCCTCCTTTGAACCACCCCCCCCCCCCCCCACCATCTTGCTGATCTCCTCATAAACAGGTTGCCCCATCTTGGCGTATGATTATTTTGTATTTGTATGAGAACCATGTTAACTTTTTGAAAATTGTATTTTCATAATTCCCAGAAAAAGGGGGAGGATTGGATCAACACATCAATGGTATCTATTATATTTTCCTTTCTGGTTCCTGTGACTCTCCCACTCCCTAATGGCTGCCACAATATTTTACCAATGATCTGGTCTTTTGCTTTAGTGAAAGTCCAATGTCAGTAAATTTTTTTCAGTCTTTGTTGGTCTGAAATATATTTATTTCATCCTTGCTCCTGAAAGAAACTATCATTGGCTATCTATTTGAAGGTGACACTCTAAGGTGACTCTCTCTTAGGCCTTTGAAAATAATATTCACCTGTCTTCTGGTTTCATTTGTTGCCGTTGAGAATTCAGAAGTCAATCTAATATTTATTCTGTCATGGGTAATTTTTCTCTTCTCTCTGGCTATTTTTTAAGGCCTTCTTTTTCTCTTTAGTATTTTGTCTTGGTAAGAATCTTAATGCAGATTCTTTCTTATTTGTACTTCTTGGAATTCACTGGGCTTCCTGACTCTGAGGATCTGTGTTTTTCATCAGCTCTTGGAAACATTCAGTTAGTATCTCCTCAAATATTACTTTCTTCCATTATTTGTATTATCTTATTCCCAAATTCCAAGAAATAATACATTAAATATCCTTACTCTATCTTCCATTTCATATAACTTCTATTTAATCATCTTTCTTTCCCTCTGTGCTGTATTCTGGATAATTTCTCTAAATCTGTCTTCCTGTTTACAATTCTTTTTTAAACAGTGACTAATATTATCTTCTGCCCAAAAAACATATGAAGCATTATCATCAGGAAAATGCAAGTCGAAATTATTAGTGTATTATCAGGATGGCTAAGAAAACAAAGGTGGTTTCAAGTGTTGATAAGATTGTGGAATGTAGTAACCTCACTGCTGGTGGGAGTGTGATTTTGTATGACTCTTGAAAAAAAAATTTTTTAATGTTTATTTTTGAGAGAGAGAGAGAGAGAGAGAGAGAGAGACCATGAGCAGGGGAGGGACTGAGAGAGAGAGGGAGACACAGTATCCGAAGCAGGCTCCAGGCTCTGAGCCATTAGCACAGAGCCTGACGCAGGGCTCAACTTCATGAACCATGCATGAGATCATGACCCGAGCTGAAGTCAGATGCCGAACTGACTGAGCCACCCAGGTGCCCCTGGTATGATTCTTTTGGAGAACAAATGTCATTATTACCAATGTTGAAGATTCTCATACCCTTTGAGCTAGCACTTCTACCGATAGGTATGTAACTAACATGAATACAGGCACATATGCACTAAGAGATGTAGCTTGTTCACAGCAACAAGATTCATAATGGCTCCAAACTGGCAACAGCTCAAGTGTTCCTTAAGAGTAGAATGATAACTAATTTGTGATGCCTTCATACAATGGAGAACTATAGCAGTGAAGACAAACACACTCTAGCTATAAACAATGATGTGGATCCATTTCATGAGCATAATGTTGAGTGAAAGAAACCAGACTCAATATATTCTGTATGAGCTCACTTATAAGCAAACAGAAAAAGAAACCAAAAAGCTGCAAAGGAAAACTGTTGTGTTTAGGGGTGAAAACTAAGGGTAAAAACTACTGAAAAAGGATAGGATAACTACAAAAGTCAGGATCATGGTTAGCTTTGGGGAGGGTGGGATAGTGTACTGAAAATAGGAACTTAGGTATAATGGGCAAATGAATGGGAAAATGTAACTTATCAAAACAGACTGAAAAGTAAAAGAAAAATGGAATAGTTCCATAATCATTGAATCAAATAAATTGAATTAGTACTAAAGAATCTGCCCATTGCAGGGCACCTGGGTAGCTCAGCTGGTTAAGCATCCGACTCCTGATTTCGTCTCAGGTCAAGATGTCACGGTCCTAAGATTGAGCCCCACATCAGGCTCCAGGCTAGGCGTGGAGCCTGCTTTAGATGCTCTCCCTCCCTCTCTCCCTCTGCCCCTCTCCCCCTCATGCTCTCTCTCTCTCTCTCTCAAAAAAAAAAATAATAATAAAAGAGAATCTTCCCATTGGAAAAATGCTAGGCCTAGGGAGTCTCATAAGTATGTTTCACAGACTTCAAGAAATGGATTACGAAGATATTGCACAAACTCTTACAGAGAATAGAAAAAGAGGGAACACTCCCCAGCTTGGTTTATGAAGCTCATAAAAAATTCTCATACCAAAATCAGATGAAGGCAATATGAGAAAGGAAGATTATACTCATGAACATAGAGACGAATATCCTAAACAGGATTGTAGCAAACTGAATAAACAAGATATAAAAAGACAACAGATCATGACTAAATTGGAGTGGAGCATATTCCAGAAATGCAAGGCTGGTTCAACATTTGAAATCGACTAATATAGTTATCCCATTCATGAAACAAATGAGAAAATTCATGTGGCATGCTCTCAATAAAAGCAGAAAAATTGTTTGATAAAATCCAACATCAACTGATGGCAGAGTCTTAGCAAACCAGGAATAGAAGAGAACTTTCTGAACCTGTTAAAGGACATCTACCTATAAAATTTATAAAAATTAACTTACAGCAATGCTACACTTCAGGATGAAATGGAAAAAACAGGTCCTTTAGAAATTAGGAACAATCTACTCCTGCAATCATTGTTGCACTGTATGCTAACTAATTTGGATGTAAATTTAAAAACATTAAAATAAAAAAAAAGAAATTAGGAATAAGACAAGGATTCCTGCTTTCACCAGTCTTTAGCCAGTACAATAAGGCAAAAAAAAAAAAAAATTGTAAGTTTCAAGGATTAGCAAGGAAGAAATGAAACTGTCATTCATAGATGACATAATTGTTTGCAGAGTTATAGGCAATTTGTTAGAATTTATAAGAGAGCTTAGCAAGGTTGCCAACGATAAACTCAATATAAACAAGTCCATTGTATTTTTATATTCTAGTAACATTTGGAAAATTTAATTAGATAAAGCTGTCATTTACAATAGCAATAAAAATATAAGGAAATTATGTCCATTTTTTCCAAATTTGAGCTTGAGATTTAAAGTATTTCCAATAAAAATATCAACATGGTTTTCATTTAAGTTGGCAAGCTGCTTCTACTATTTATATGGAAGAGCCAAAGTCCAAGAATAGCCGACACAGTCTAGAAGAAAAAAGGACAGAATGGAGGAATTTGCCCGACTGGCTCTCAAGCCTCATTATAAAGCAGTAGTAACTACGACGGTGAGATATTTGTGCAGAGAATGACAAAATGGTGACAAGCAAAACAGAGAGTCCAGAGATGGACCTGCGCATATTTGGAAACTTGATAAATGGCAGAAGTGGCATTGCAGCAAAGTGGGGCAAGTGCTAGGCCATTCGATAATCATCCATACGAAAATAAATGCCCTATGTCATTCCATGTACAAAAGCCAATCGTGGATCAAGACCTCAAAAGCAAAGGGTAAAACTTTAAGCCTGTTAGAGAAAAGAAAAACACACACATACACACACACACACACACACACACGCACACACACACGCAACATCTTTAGGACCTCAGGGTGGGGAAGGATTTCTGAAACATTACACAAAAGTGCAAGCCATCAAAGAAAAGACTGATAATCCCACTACCTTAATTAAGAACTATTATAAGACTATAAAAAAGAGGGAGAATAAAGGCTCCAAGTAGGAAGACATTTTCAACACATGTAAATAAAAATAGATTGTTACCAGAATGTATTAAGGAACATCTACAAATCATCGAGAAACATGTAGACCACACAATATGCAAACAGAGAAGACATGAGAACAGTAAACATATAGAAAAGCGTTACAGAGAGGGAAGGAGGTACACCATAAGAGACTCTTCAATACTGAGAACAAACTGAGGATTGATGGATGGGGGGGGGAGGGGAAAGTGGGTGATGGGCATTGAGGAGGGCACCTGTGGGGATGAGCACTAGGTGTTGTATGGAAACCAATTTGACAACAAATTTCATAAATAATAAAACAATGAAAACATTAAAAAAAATTAAAAAAGAAAAAAGCATACACAAATAAGAGCATAAGAAAAAGGTTCAGCCTCATTATTCATCATGGGCTGCAAAATTAAAACAAGGAGGAGATACTCTTTTATGCCACTGGACCGGCAACAATTAATAATTCAGACAATATCACGGATGTGGAGCCAATCACTCCCAGTGGGAGTGCAAATTAGTACTCTGGGAGAAAATTGGCCTTATCTAGAAAAGCTGAAGACGCACAGTACCTCAGTGGCCCACAAATTCCGTGATGTACCCCCTGGGGAAATTCTTCCGTAATGAGCATCAAGAGGGATGTACAACAAATTTCATAGCAGAACTGTTGCTAATAACAAAAAACTGAAAACAAGACAAATATCCACCTAGAAGAAAATGGATATATAAATTGTACTATGTAAGTGAAAAAGGAATGAATGACGGGTCACGCGTAAACCTGGGGGGAAAAGAAATCTCAGCAGCGGTGTTCGAAGAAGCCATTCACAAATGAACACGGACCCAGTGACTCCATTTATCTCAAGTTTGAAAACACGGAAAAACCAAACAAGGTTCCATTCAGGGTACATATATATGCTGACACATATATATGTAGGTATGTATTATTTTGAGAGAGAGAGAGTGTGTGAGTGAGTGGGGAAAAGGCAGAGAGGGAGAGAGAGAATCCCAAGCAGGCTTTGCACTATCAGCGTAGAGCCCGGTGAAGGGCTTGATCTCAGGAACCATGAGATCATGACCTGAGCTGAAAATAAGAGTTGAATGCTTAACCAACTGAGCCACCCACACACCCCTATATATGTATTATTATTATTTTATTTTATTTTTCTACTTAGAGACAGAACACGAGTGGGGGAGGCGCAGAGAGAGAGAGAGAGGGAGACACAGATTGCGAAGCAGGCTCCAGGCTCCGAGCTGTCAGCACAGAGCCCGACGCGGGACTCGATCTCACGAGCTGTGAGATCGTGACCTGAACCAAAGTCGGACGCTTCACCGACTGAACCATCCAGGCACCCCTTGAGTAGAATGTGCCCAATGTGGGGCTTGAACTCACAACCCTGAGATTAAGAGTCGCATGTTCTACAGACTGAGCCAGCCAGGTGGCCCTCTGCAGAGATGTGTTTAAGGACAGCCTTGAACCAGGCACTTTTTATAGGCTAGGCTACTGGCTGCCTGGCACTTTGATTGGAGGACCCTTACCTGCTTCTCTGAGATATGAGGGACTGTAGCCATCCCCAGGCCTGCCCACCTGCCCTGCTCCACCCACCTGAGCAGTTCTCTGGAATAACGCCTTGGAGACCAGCCTGGCTGTCTGAACCCTCCCACGCCAGCAGAGGGGGCCGATCAACAGCCTCCATTTTCATCCTCAGCTCCCGGCTGGGCTCTGGGGAGAAGCCACGCCCTATTTTGGGCAGCGAGATAGATGGACTCCTAAATCCCCCGTAAGATGTGTTGACATGAATTTCGTCTTATTCAAGCCAGTCACCCTAGTTCTAGGGATCTTGGGTCTTGCGTGCACGCTCTACTGAGGGATGCTGTTTTTTATGTCGAAGTTATTCGTAGGACATGAGCTAGGAGGCGAACCACGTGACATTTGGATGCACTTGGAGTCACAATCAGGAAACCGGGTCCTGCCTGTGTGTAGGCACCTCAAGACCCAGTTTCTGGCAACGTCGTGTTCATCCGGGCAGGGATCCTATGGCCTGTGGGCTGTGGCCGCTCCTGCCTCCTGTTGAGGGGCTCACGCATCTGCCCCCTGCCCTCCCTGCCAAGGCAACTGTCTGGTGGGATATTAAAGGGGAGGAGGGCAGGGGGGGAGGGAAGGGTGGGGAGGCGTCTGGGGCAGGCCTGGAAATGGAACTCTGCCGTCTCTCAGCCAGGATTCCTTTTGAAATACACCAAGACCTTTTCCAGCAAGTCCCCAGACAGACCCTCCATTCATCTGGACAGCGCATTTTTCTTTGCAGAAAATAACCATTCATCAGCCAGCAGCTCCCAGAATGTGGGCTGAGAAACACAAGCCAGTGGGCCAGCCCTCCTTTGCCCAACTGATGCCAGTGGCCACTGGGAGGTGATATCATGGCCTAAAAATAACCTCCGTCTTACCCCTTCCCCTCCCAGGCCCTGTGCTTTCCAGGGACTCCCCCCTCCCCATGTTGACTTGGTTTGGGACAGGGAGGATATTTCTGGAGGAAAAATATTTCTATCCTGAGCTGCTTTTTCCTTTCAAGTAGGGCAGCTTGAAAACATTTACCTTCAATGAAAAACGTTCAGCAAGAAAATAGGTGATTTCTATGAAGTTTGAACATTCGATTCAAAACCGAACTCAGTCAGAGGCCAAGTTCCTCTCAGTGCTGTGCAATGAGACCTACAAACACATAATTACGTGAGAGTCAAAAGGTAGACGTGGCCCCACCTGCAAATTGACGCCCAGCACTGTTTTGAGTGCAGCTCGTTCAGAGCTGGTAAATTCGAAGCCCAAAACACCCAGTGAGGCTTCGAGTTCAAAAAGAAGGAGCCCTAAATCACAGGAAACCTTTAAATCTCTTCTGAGCTTATGGGCAACGGACTTAAATGTCACACAGCCTAAGAAGCTGTCATTGAAGGGGCGCCTGGGTGGCTCAGTCGGTTAAGCATCCGGCTCTGGCTCAGGTCACGATCTCACGGTTGGCGGGTTCGAGCCGGACACGGGGCCAGATGTTTATTTATTAAATATTAAATATTAAATATTTATCAAATAAATAAACATTAAAGAAAAAAGCTGTCGTTGAGTTAAAATAAGAGAACAGGTGCCTGTGTTGCAGAGCGTCCTGCCTAGACCCTGAAGTCAGGCAAGGTTCCTTCTTCCGAGTACAGAACCACATGGGGGGGGATCCAGTACAGATGATTCTGCCATCACCTTGATGTGCTCCTCCCACGAGGTCACTAATCTCACCGCTGACCTCGGTGACCGTCCTCCCATCCTGAATCCTGGCTTCTTTCCTACCAGGGGGACGGCTAGTCCTTCCCGTCGAGGCTGTAGAAACCTGAGCATCTTCTGTGAGAACTCCTCCCCGCACTTGACACCTGATACTCAGTCTGTCCTCAAGACGGTGTTTTTTTCCTCCCTTACAAACGGACTCCTTGCTTTTTCTGTCCACGTGGCTCTCATCACTGTAACAGCGCTGCAGGGAGACCCCTCCACGAGTGGGGCGGCCCCGCTCAGGTCCTGCGCTGACCACCCTGCATGTCTTTTTCGGACGGGTAGTGCCTGTGTCCTATCCTTATTCGAGAACTCACAACAGCTCCCTATTACCACCTCCACCTGTTTTCGTCCATTTGTTTGTTTGGACGGCTCTGCTTTACCTGTTCAACACCCTGCTGTTTGCCTACGTCCTTTTCTCCAGCAGTCCAGGCCTTGAACGAACTAACTAACTAACTTCCTTCCTTCCTTCCTTCCTTCCTTCCTTCCTTCCTTCCTTCCTTCCTTCTTTCCTTCCATTCTTCTTCCTTCCTTTCAGCTTTTCACTGGGGCCTTCCCATCAGTTGTACCTTACTCCCTCCCCTTCTGAGCACTTCAGCCCCCTGTCCTGTTTCTTTGATGCAGGTACATTTGATGCAGGAAGCATGCTGGTGCACTTGTTCTCTTCGTGGGCCTGCCCGGCTGTCCGCGGAAGCTAAAATGACCCACTTAGAGATTTGCTACCAGAGATGAAATTTCATGGACCTCTTATGTCCCTGGGCGTTCCCTGGGCTTCCTAAATAATCCTCCGGGGTTTGCTAACTGATAGTAGAAGGAAAGGCTTGAGCTCTGCTGTCTCCTAACCATTGGTAGGTCAGCTTTCCTCTCTCCGACCTCATTATTCATGTATCAAATCTTTGCGGAGCACTTAGTGCGTGCCAGGTGATACTTTTGAGTCCTTGACGATTCAGACCGATAAGGCACGACTCCTGGCTTCAGAGAGCTTACAGTTTAGGAGAAAGTAGACATATAGCAAGGCAATTATGGTGCTTGATTATGGTGTATGATTAGTGCTTTGATAAGAGATTGACACAGGACACCAATAAAGAAATAATGGTGGTCATACAGTGCAGTAGGAGAGTCAGAGAAGGCTTCTTGAAGGAGGTAGTGCCTTGTGTCTTGAACAATGAATAGGGCTTAAGCAGGCAAGGAAGCCAAAAAAGTGCATTGAAATGGGGTGGACAGTGACTCCAGGCACACAGAGAATCACTGCTTTCTTCGTGGCCCTTTCCTTCTGTCCTTTGTCCCTGCTGCCTTGGGACACCTGGCTGAGGCCATAGGAAAAAATTTCAGTAGGAGCTTAGCCACCCAGAAGAGGAGCAAAACTCTCCTTTCCAGACATGCTCTAGGGAGGAGGTAGGTCCATAGTGGGCAACCTCTCCATTTCTCCATTTTAACTCAAGAGAGTGACAGCACAGTTCAAGATGCTCCAATGGCTCCCAGAGCCACATTTCTCAAGGAAATCAAGTAATTCATAAATTTGCCTGTGCCTGTGTTATCTAAGACGAGAACTAGCATAATGTATCCAATAGTACGCCAGCAAGTGACAGAGCACTCGTCAGGATAAAATATTGCTTCTGAGAGAACTGTGGACCACCGCCATCTTTAAAAGTACACATTATGGAGAACCAGTGGGAGATGTCAGAGGCATGTAGGGTTTTTGTTCTTTTGTGCTCTTGCTCCAAAAGGAATGTTTATCTTAAGATGTAATTGCAGATCATTTAGTTGTATTTTCATAATGAGTATTGAGTTTGCATAAACTCATTAAATTTTTACTATATGGTTTGGGAAATAAGCTTTAGTTTCCCAAAGAAAGATCGTCTTGGGCCAAGCTGTCTGGTTTGGATCTTTTTACCATCCCAGGGTGGGGCTCCAAAGCGGGGGCTATGAGCTGACAGCTCACTGTCCCCGTCCTGGGGACTGAGACTCACGGATTGTGGGGTGGAATCCCAGCACGGTGGCCCCTGTGCAATAAGCAGACAGTAGCCAGCTTATGTTTATGACAGGGTGTTTTGTACGAGGGCCTTGAACCACCTGTGCAAAGGAAGTATCGTTTAACCCCCTTGTTCAGCATGTTCTTTAAAAGAATTTCCATTTTCTTTTAAAAAATAGGTAATACATTTCCATGGTTTAAAAATAACAACTACAAATAGAGCCATTGGCTCTGTCCCAAATCTGTCCCCAGTCCTCCCAGTTTCTTTTCCTCTAGTAGGCATCCGATAAGAATTAGTTCCATAGAGTGTCCTTTTAGAGGCACTGTGAAAGGTATAAACAAATGTGAATATAGTCTTTCCTCTCCCAACTTTTGAAAGACAAGTGACAGGGATGTCTGTGTGACTCATTCATGATACCAGGGTCATGGGATCAACCTCCGTGTTGGGCTATGCACTGAGTGTAGAGACTGCTTGGGATTCTCTCCCTCTCTCTCTCTCTCTCTCTCTCTCTCTCCCACACACACACACACACACACCTCTGTCTCTCTCCCCAGCTTGTGCTCTCTGTCTAAAAGAAAGAAAAATTTTTTTAAATGTTTATTTATTTTTGAAGGAGAGAGAGAGAGAGAGAAAGGCAAGCACAAGCTAGGGAGGGGAAGGGAAAGAGGGAGACACAGAATCTAAAGCAGTCTCCAGGCTCTGAGCTATCAGCACAGAGTCAGACTCAGTCTCCAACCCACAAACTGTGAGATCATGACCTGAGCTGAAGTCAGATGCTTAAACAACTGAGCCACCCAGGTGTCCCAAGAAAAAGAAATTAAAACAAAAATTAAGAAAAAAGAAAGCGAGAAACAATGAGCAGTGTTCTGTATATTCTGTACCTTATTGTTTCCTCTTAACACCTGACATTGGAGACCTTTCTATCTCAGTTCTTTATGAGTGCTCATGTCCCTTTTTAGAGCTGCGTAGTATTCCATTGTGTGGCTGTACCGCAATTTCCTGTTGATATATGTCCAATTTGATTCTAGTGTTTTTGCTACCGCATACAACATTTCAATTAGTAACGCTGGGCATTGGTCATTTTGCACATGTAAAAAAATGGCTCTGGGATAAATCCCTGGACATGAAATCTTTTGGCCAACGGGAACATGCCTTTGTGATTTCACAGACGTTGCTGAATTGCTTCCAAACGGATTGTATCACTTTGCACTCCCACCAGCCGTAAGGGAGAGGACCTATTTCCTCTACAGGTTTCTGCCTTATTAAACATTTGGATTCTTGCCAACTTGTTAAGTAGGAAAGTGGAATCTCAGTGGCTTTAATTTGCATCTTTTATTGTGAATGAGGGAAAGCACTTATATTTCCTTTTCAGTTGAGCTCTCGTTTGACCATTTTTCTTTAGGCCACTGATCTTTTTCTTGCCGACGTGTAAGAACTTTTTGTATATATGGGATGTGAGTTGCACGTATTTTTCTATTTGTCATTTGTCTTTGTGTATAATAATTCATTTGGCTGCCTTTCTTCATGCAGAAGTTTTAATTTTTATGAAGTAAAAAATGTTAGTCTTGTATTTCATGACATCTGGATTTTGAATCATTTTAGAAAGGTATTATCCATTTTGAGGTTGTAAAAGAATTCTCCCATGTTTTCTGATAGGTTTCTTGGGTCATTACATTTAAATTCTTGATCCATTTGAACATTATCCTAGTGTATGGCAGAAGGTATGGCTTACTAACTTTTTCCAGATGGTCTACCCAGTTGTAATAACCCCTTTTATCAAAAAGTTCATGTTTTTCCCACTGATTTCCCAAATTTATTGTACGCCCAATTCCAAATTTATTTTATTTTATTTTTTTTAAATTTTTTAATGTTTTTATTTATCTTTGAGACAGAGAGAGACAGAGCATGAGGAGGGGAGGGGCAGAGAGAGAGGGAGACACAGAATCTGAAGCAGGCTCCAGGCTCTGAGCTGTCAGCACAGAGCCCGACGCGGGGCTCGAACTCACGGACCGTGAGATCATGACCCGAGCTGAAGTCGGACGATTAACCGACTGAGCTACCCAGGCGCCCCTCCAAATTTATTATATACCTAATTCCTTTATGGATTCAAGACTGTTTCTGGACTTTCTATTGTTACATTAGTCTGTCTGCTTATTTAAATGCTAGTACTACACAGTTCAAAATTTTGAGACCTAGCGATGTAGGTGAATATCACTCATTGGTCTCACTTTTCAGAGTTCTCCTCTTTTATTTTTCTCTGAGAATTTTAGAATCCTCCTGTCTAGCTGTAGAGGAAAAAGAAGTCTGTTGGCACTTACTATTGATATAAAGTTAAGTTTATGAATTCATTTAGAGAATGCTGACATATCACAACATGATATGTCTATCTGTTCAAACTTCTTTTGTTTTCTTCCCACAGGCCTTAAATGTTGTCGGTTAACTTTGTTTTATCTTTTTTCTCTCTGGTTCCTGTTGTAAATGGGGCTTTTTTTTTCACATTATATCTTCTGACTGGTTATTCTTTCTTTGTTAATTCTGTAGCCTGCTACCTTACTGAGTAGTCTTATTGTCCGAGGTAGTTTTTCCATCAATTTTCTTGGGTTGTCTGGCGTATCATCATAGAATCCACAAATAATGACGTTTTACTTCTTCCTTTCCAATCTTCATGTCTCTAACTACTTTCTCTTGTTCTAGGAAAATAATGAATGAAATGGCTTTTTAGTGATAGACATGCAAGGCAAGTTCACTTTAATGGAGAGAGTTTGGACACATTTACATATGGAGCACAGGGATCTCCAGGAAGGGAATAGATTCAGACACTAATCCCCTCATTAGAGAATTCAGGTAGGAATGTAAGTTGGTGAGGCCACTGTGGAAAACAGTACGGAGGTTCCTAACAAAATTAAAAATAGAACTACCATATGATCCGGTAATTCTGCTTATGGTTATTTATTCTAATGAGATGAAATTACTGTCCCAAAGAGATATCTACGCCCCTTTGCAACATTATTCACAATAGCCACGATATGGAAACACCCAAGAGTCCATTGAAGGATGAATGGATAAAGAAAATATGGTACACACACACACACACACACACACACACACACACACTGGAATATTAGTCATAAAAATGAAGGAAACCCTGCCATTTGAGACAACAGGGATGGACCTTGAGGGCATCAGGCTAAACGAAATAAGTCAGATAAGGAAAGACAAATACTGTATAATCTCACTTATAAGTGGAATCTTAAAAAACCAAACTCATAGAAACAGAAATAAGATTTGTGGCTGCTGGAGGCAGAGGGTGAGGGATGGGGAAATGGGTGAAGGTGGTCAAAGGGGATAAATTTCTGTTTATAAGATAAATAAGTCCTGGGGATATAATCTACAACATCATGACTATAGTCAAGTGAACTTGCCTTGCATGTCTGTCACTAAAAAGCCATTTCATTCATTATTTTCCTAGAACAAAACAAGAGAAAGTAGTTAGAGACCTGAAGATTGGAAAGGAAGAGGTAAAACATCATAACAATATTGGCTTGTATATTTGGAAGTTGCTAAGATAGGAGATCTTAAAAGTTCTCGCCAGGAAAAAGAAAAAAGTAGTAGTAAGGAAAAAAAATAGTAACCTCATGAAGTGGTGGATGTTAACTAAACTTATTATGGTGATCACGTTGCAATATATACGTATATCAAATCATTATGTAGTACACCTTAAACTTTTACAATGTTATGTGTCAATTTTATCTCAATAACAATGAGAAAAAAAGAAAATTCAATGTCGTCGCAACATATGTCGTATACTGAGTAGCCCAACAGAGGTCAGATGGCAGGAAATGATAAGAGGAGGCTCTGAAGGAAAGATCGTCATAGGTAGGAGAGTCTGGCCCGGGACTCAGAGAAGGCTAATTTTGGTTGTGGTGTTTGGGTGATCAGGAACTACTCTAAATCCAACTATCTTGGAGCCATGAATATAGCTTCGGGGAAAAATGGCTCTGTGTGTGTGTGTGTGTGTGTGAGAGAGAGAGAGAGAGAGAGAGAGAGAATATCATCCTGCACATATGAATGGAGAGACTAGGTTATTGGATCTGCGACATTTGAATTTCAAGTTCCCACTTTCTTTCACCGGATGCACGTGGCCAGGTGCAATGCTTAGGGATGAGGAGCCCCCACATGTCCGGCAGTTGCAGTGAGCATTTTGCTGCCTTTATTTCTGTGGATTGGAGTCTCCACCACGTTGCCTACATTACATTACACTCCTGGGGTAAATGGGCATGTCCTGGGCTGCTGGGCCCCTGGTAATGAAAGCGACAACATGTTTCAGGAGCAAAGGAACCAGAATGGAGAACAGGGCTGTTGGGCAACCGATCAGAGCACAGAAGCTTCTCCATCTCCAACCCAACAACCCTCAGAGCCCTGCTTCAGAGCCAAAGTGCACTAACTCTGCCAGCCGTCAGCAGGTAGTGGGAGTGGAGCTCATGTGGGTCCCTTTCCTAGCAGTCATTCTGTTTGTTAGGGGACTCTGTGTTTGCATTTGTATGGTGAGTTATTACTAGACATTAGGGATGGCTAGAAGGACAAAGGATAGATCAAGCGACACATAGGATATTTGTCAAGCCCCCAAAAGATAAGGAAAAGTGGCCGATGAAATCAAAATTTGCAGCTGTGCTGAGAGGAAGACCATTGTTAGAAGTGTGGGCTTAATGATGGTTCAGGTGAGGGGGGGAGTTTGGCCAGGACCTTAGTGCCTATAGGTGGCAAAAATGTTGCTGCTGAACCATCGCAAGCTGTAGGTGGCCCATGAGTTCAAAGCCCCTTCTTGAGAAATGAAGTTTTTGAAAAATCAGAAGACCGTACTACTGCATATTTTGGGGTCTACTACATTGCCCCTGTGTCCTTGATGCAACCTGGAACACAACCTAGAGCTACACATGGAAGAGAGGGCAGGGTAGAGCTGCTGTGTTCCATATATAGTCCGCTCAGCATCAAAGAGTGAATTTGAGGGGGTGACTGCAGATACATTGGCCTGGAGATCCCAACTGCTGAAGAACTCCTTAAGGTACTTGCAGAGATCATTCAGGAAGGGGGGTACCTGCCTCAACAGTTGTTCAGTGTAGGTGATATTGGCCTAGTCTATTGCTAATTAATTATTTCCCCAGGTTTCTAGAGTGTTAGGTCACATCTCCAGCATACATAATGACATTTAAGATTTACTCTCCTAGTAGGGCACCTGGGTGGCTCGGTCGGTTAAGCATCCGACTCTTGATTTCAGCTCAGGTCATGATCTCACGGTTCATGGGATTGAGCCCCGTGTTGGGGCAGCACAGAGCCTGCTTGGGATTCTCCTTCTCTCTCTCTGCCCTTCCCCTGCTCATGCTGTCTATCTCAAAATAAATAAATAAACTTGAGAAAAAAGATGTACTCTCCTAGTAACTTTCAAATACATAATATAGCATTATTAGCTATAATCATCGTGCTGTTATGGCCCCAAACTTTTAATCTTAAAACTGAAAGTTTATACCTTTGACCATTTTCTTCCCCACCCCCCCACCCCCCCACCCCCACTCCAGCCCCTGGTAACCACCACTCTATTTTCTGTTTCTCTGAGTTTGGCTTTTTTAGATTCCACATATAAGTGATACAATACAATATTTGTCTTTCTCTGTCCACCTTATTTCACTTAGCATAATGTTCTCGAGATTCCTTCAAGTTGTAGCAAATGGCAGGATTTCCTTCTTTCTTTTTTAAAATTTTTTTAAGAGTTTCCTTCTTTCTTATAGCTGAATAATATTTCACTATATTTATGTATATGTCACATCTTTATCCATCATTCTTTTTCTTAAATATATATATTTTTAATGTTTACTTTATTATTTTTGAGAGAGAGAGAGAACCAGAGCACGAGCAGGGGAGGGCCAGAGAGCAAGAGGGAGACACAGAATCCAAAACAGGCTCCAGGGTCTGAGCTGTCAGCACAGAGCCCGACGTGGGGCCCGAACTTTGGAACGGCGAGATCAAGATCTGAGCCGAAGTCAGACGCCCAACTGACTGAGCCACCCAGGCACCCCTATCCATCATTCTTCCACTGATGGACACTTAGGCTGTTTTCATATTGCGAGTATTGTTGGTTATTGTGAGTAATGCTGTAATGAACACGAGGGTGCAGATGTCCCTTCGAGATCCTGTTTTCATTTCCTTTGGATATACACCCGGAAGTGCGATAGGTGGCTCAGACGGTTGTTCTATTTTGAATGTTTTGAGGAACCTTTATACTGGTCTTCATAGCGGCTGTACCAGTTTACATCTCACCCACAGTACCCAAGGGCTGCCTTTTCTCTACATCTTTGCCAACACTTGTTGCCTCTTGTCTTTCTGACAGCCACATTGGCCTATTCTAGAGAAGACCGCCCCCAAACACACGTATCATCCACAAGTGGTGTTAAAGCTTCACATGTTGAATCACAATCCTGTTGGTGCCGGTGAATCTGGAAATGGTTTGGTAACTTTAGATCAATGACTCCTTGGAATCGGATCGGCTTTAAGCGGGAAAACTTATGTGCCGGGCTGCCGCGTGGTGAGCAGGGCACATGCCTTTTGGTCTGCGTTAGCAGGACGGGGGTTGTGTGGAATGTTTTTTGGAAGAAAATTCTGGAAGTAGGTCTTGGCTTCTTACCGACCCCGGGCAGCTGGGGGCTTAGAGACTTGATAAGAACTGTGGCTTTCTTTTGCCTCCCGGGCTAGTGAATGGAACACAGCAGTTGGATCCTGCCCTTCCTTCCACGTGTATCTCCAGGTTGTGTTCTCAGTTACAGTAAGGAAACAGAGGCAATGTGGTAGACCCCAAAATAGGCAGCAGTGAGGTCTTCTGATTTTTTCAAAACTTTGTTTCTCAAGAGGATGCTACCCCACGATTGCTAAACCAACCGAACCGGCTCGAAGCTCTGCCAGTACTGCTGTCTCGAACCGCGGACACATGGCCACTGGTCCTCAGTCAGAATCTGGTGTCCAGTGTGCGAGTGTGAAAAGAACCAGAAGACTTCGTCAGGACCTTCAGTTCTGGCCACAGGTCCGAGTTTTAACAGCTCCTGGAGCATTTACAAATCTCATTGCCCAGGCCTCTCCCCACAGAAATCCTGATTCAGTGGGTCTGGGTTGGGGCCCAGTGAGTGACTCAGATGTCCGGCCAGGCTTAGAAACCACCCACCTAGGCTCGTCTGAGCTCCGTCACTAGGGAGCTGAGTGACCTTTGGCAAATCACTTGACTTCCCTGAATCGCAGTTTCTCATCTCTGAAATAAGAACGTGGTTGGATCGGAGGTACCCAAACGAGCCGCAAATCAGCAACTCCCAGGGAGCTTTAGAAATACAGATTCCCCAATCCCACTCCAGACTTACTGAGTCTGAGTCTTTGGGACCAGAGCCCAGGAAGCTGTATCTAAAAACATGGTGGTAAAATACCCGTGACGTAAATTTGAGCAGCTTGATGGTCGTTAACTATGCACTTCAGCAGTGTTACATACATGCACATTTGCAGCCAAGCCCCAAAACTTTTTCATCCTGCTAAACTGACACTCTGTACCCATGAAACAGCTCCCCATTCTCTCCCTCCCCCCCCCCCCCAGTCCCTGGCAACCACCATTTGACTTTCTGTTCCTATGATTTTTGACAACTCAGTACCTCACGACAACTGGAATCACAAAGTATTTGTCTTTTTGCGACTGGCTTATTTCACTTAGCGTAACGTCCTCGGGGTTCATCCATGTTGTACTACACTGCAGACCTTTCTTCCTTTTTAAGGCTGAATAATATTATATTTTTATATGTTTTCCTTGCCTGTTAATCTGTCCAGGGTCGCTTGGGTTGCTTCCACAATTTAGTGATGCTGCTGTGACCATAGGTGTACAAATATCTCTCCCAGATCCCCCTTTCAATTCTTAAATGTTTTATTTTTATTTTTTGAGAGAGAGAGAGAGAGAGCGAGCGAGGGAGGGGCATAGAGGGGGGAGAGGGGCAGAGAGAGGGGGACAGAGGATCCAAAGCAGGCTCCGTGCTGACAGCAGAGAGCCCGATGAGAACTCACTCAGGAACCGTGAGTTGCACGTCCAAAATCAGACACTCAACCGACTGAACCACCCAGGTGCTCCCCCTCTTTTCAGTCCTTTGAGGTGTGTACCCAGCAGTGCAATTTCTGGGTCATGTGGTACTTTTCATTTTTTTTCAGGAGCTGCCATACTGCTTTTCACAGCCACTGTACCATTTTACGTTCCCACCAATAATACACAGGGGTTCCAATTTCTCCACGCCCTCTTCCTTCCTGGCGGATGTGAGGAACCTGTGTGTTGACAAAGATTTCCAGAAGATTCTGATGCAGCTAGTTACTGGGCAGGGAGCTTTGGACTCAGGGGTCACTTGGGCCCCTTCTAGCTTGAAAGCACCTGAATTCACATAACCATGAACTCAGATGGCTCGACTTCTGTCGTATGTCGGCAGTCGTCACGATTTGCCTGCACGCTATGCCTGTTTGAGATTGTTCTCTATGGCTGATGGAGGCGTGAGCGCTTTTCCTCCCCGCGTTGACTTCGGACTGCTAGCTTCCTGGCCTGGCACATGATGGGTGGCTCAGAAACTGAATGAATCAGGGGCGCCTGGGTGGCGCAGTCGGTTAAGCGTCCGACTTCAGCCAGGTCACGATCTCGCGGTCCCGGAGTTCGAGCCCCGCGTCGGGCTCTGGGCTGATGGCTCGGAGCCTGGAGCCTGTTTCCGATTCTGTGTCTCCCTCTCTCTCTGCCCCTCCCCTGTTCATGCTCTGTCTCTCTCTGTCCCAAAAATAAATAAACGTTGAAAAAAAAAATTAAAAAACTGAATGAATCAATGAATGAGCAAGGCAGGTCCTTAAATCAGAGATCAGCCTTGTTTATTACGAACCTGTCACTGGGCCAAGCGAAAGTGCTGGCAACATAGTCCATACTAACAGGTGTTCGAGCGTGGACGAGACACGTACCGGACATGTGTCATTTTCGCTGGTATAGAAGCCGGTACCTTGAGCAGGCTGAGTGCCGTGTTGACCCCAGGGGACAGTGTTTTGGTTCTTCCCTTGTACGAGTATTTTTTGGCCAAGGCAGAGCCTACGTAGGCAGCATCAGACCGCACAGGACCTGGGGGAAAGCGTTTAGATGAATCTGTGCATTTCGCTTCCTTGTGCACAGGAGCTCCCAGGGTCAGCCAGCTGTTGTCAGGCAAGCGGGGTGGCACCTTGGAGCAGAATCCATCATCCCAGGGGAGCCGCCCATCCAGCCATGGCCTGACTTGCCCTGCGGGGTTTGCCAGCACCAGAGTTCTTGGCACCGCCCCGGGAGAGCTGGAGTCCTTCCCCGCGGCGTGGCCTGGAGAACCAGGAGGGAAAATGTGGGCTTTGTGCTCTGGAAGGTAGAGCAGGGTGCAACACCACAGCTCCACCGGGCCCTGGAGGTCACAGCCTCCAGGGTGCGTCTGTGGCTGTGTCCTGTGGGCACACCCCCCACCCCACCCCGCAGCCTGCAGCCCTTCTGGCCTGGAGAAAGCAGTCCTGAAGCCTCCTCACCATCATGGTCCTGACCCGCAGGGGCAGGGCGGTGGCTTCATCATGGCCAATGTGCTCAGCCAGTTCTTGCCTCTTAGGTGTTCCCATGGTTACAAAGCAGCTCTTCCCTGCAGCAGACAGCCTAGAATGTACGCATAACATTTACATACAGGGTCACATTGAATCCTGTACAGCGGGTTACATACGAACTGGGCAGGATGGTGAAGAAACACGTATTTTCTTTAACAACGTTGGCCAGAAGCGTGTTTGCCTCTCCAACTCAGCCGTTTTGCCGGCTCTGCTCTGCCTTTCACCTCCGCTCATGCAACACAGAATGTTTATTAGAACAGCAGTTCTCCTCTGGTCTCTCTGACACTGAGTTTTGCCTTGGAAGTGGGCTGTGATTGAACTAGCGAACTGATTTAAGAACCAGGGTACCTCTGTGAGAAGGCCATCAGAGAAGATCGTAGATGTCCATAAAATTAATCATAATAAATTCCCAGCAATAACTGACATCTGTGTGGTGCCCACTAGGAGCCGACTGTCCTAACCGAGGAGAAACTGGAGGCCCTGAGAGGGTGGGTGACTCACACACAGTCACACGGTTGGTTTCAGCGAGGTTGGTGTCTTCTCCATTTTGGTCTGTGTCCCTCACCACCATGCTGCTTCCTCGGGTGTCTGTGGGTCCCCTTTCTTCTCCATTCTCTGCTCCGTGCTCCTGCACTTAAAAAAAAAAATGGAGGGAAAATCCAGGCAACATAAAGTTAACCATTTTAAAGTGTACTGTTCAGGGACATTCAGCACATTCCCAGTGTTGTGCAACCATCACCTCTATCTAGTTCCAGAACATTTTTCTTTCTCCAAAAGGAAACCCTGAGCCCATTGAGCAATCACTCCACATTCCCTCTGTTTCCCAGTCCCTGGCAACCACTAATCTGTTTTCGGTCTCTATGGATTTTTATTCTGGACATTTCATATAAATAGAATCACGCGGTACATGGCCTTTTGTGTCTGGCTTCTGTCGCTTAGCATGTTTTTGAGATTCATCCCTGTTGTATCACTATGTCATTCCTTTTGATGACCGAATACTCTTCCATTGTGTGGCTAGGCCACATTTTGTTTGTCCACTCCTCTGTTGGTTGCACTTGGGTTGTTTCCACCTTTTGGCCATCGTGTATAATCCTGCTCTGAGCATTTGCGTCCTTGTATTTGTTTGAATACCTGTTTTCGGTTCTCTTGGGTATGGTCGCCGAGGAATGGAATAGCTGGGTCAAATGGTGACTAAATGTTTCACTCTCTGCAGAACCTTCCAGTGCTTTTAGGTGGAGTAAATCTCTCCTTACTCTGAGCCTGGAACATGCTGGTGGTAAAGAAAATGCTGAGCCTCCTTCCTCACCTGGAGACAGTCCTCTAGCATCCCTGCCTTCAGGGGTGACAGGAAAGGCAATCAGGTTTGAGGAAGAAAGCTGAGCAAGTCTGCTTGACTGCCAGAACAAAGCCCCACAGACTGGAGAACTTACCCGACAGAAATTAATTTTCTCTCAGTTCTGGAGGTTGGAAGTCTGAGATCAAGGTGTCATCAGGATTGTTTTCTTTTTCTTTTTTTTCAAGTTTATTTATTTATTTATTTATTTATTTATTTATTTTTAATTTACATCCAAGGTAGTTAGCATATAGTGCAACAATGATTTCAGGAGTAGATTCTTTAATGTCCCTTACCTGTTTAGCCCATCCCCCATCCCACAACCCCTCCAGTAACCCTCTGTTTCTTCTCCATATTTAAGAGTCTCTTATGTTTTGTCCCCCCCCATATAGGTTTTATATTATTTTTGCTTCCCTTCCCTTATGTTCATCTGTTTTGTCTTTTAAAGTCCTCATATGAGTGAACTCGTATGATATTTGTCTTTCTCTAATTTCACTTAGCATAATACCCTCCAGTTCCATCCACGTAGTTGCAAATGGCAAGATTTCATTCTTTTTGATTGCCGAGTAATACTCCATTGTGTGTGTATATATATATATATATATATATATATATATATATATATATATACCACATCTTCTTTATCCATTCATCCATTGATGGGCATTTGGGCTCTTTCCATACTTTGGCTGTTATCAAAAGTGCTGCTGTAAACATTCGGGTGCATGTGCCCCTTCAAAACAGCTACCTGTATCCCTTGGATAAATACCTAGTGGTACAATTGTGACTGATAGGGTAGTTCTATTTTTAACTTTTTGAGGAACCTCCATACTGTTTTCCAGAGTGGCTGCGCCAGCTTGCATTCCCACCAGCAGTGCAAAAGAGATCCTCTCTCTCCGCATCCTCGCCAACATCGGTTGTTGCCTGAGTTGTTAATGTTAGCCATACTGACAGGTGTGAGGTGGTATCTCATTGTGGTTTTGATTTGAATTTCCCTGATGATGAGTGATGTTGAACATTTTTTCATGTGTCGGTTGGCCATCTGGATGTCTTCTTTGGAGAAATGTCTATTCATGTCTTTTGCCCATTTCTTCACTGGATTATTTGTTTTTTTGGGTGTTGAATTTGATAAATTCCTTATAGATTTTGGATACTAACCCTTTATCTGGTATGTCACTTGCAAATATCTTCTCCCATTCCATCAGTTGCCTTTTAGTCTTGCTGATTGTGTCCTTCACTGTGCAGAAGGTTTTTATTTTGATGAGGTCTCAGTATTTCATTTTTGCTTTTGTTTCCCTTGCCTCCGGAGACGTGTTGAGTAAGAAGTTGCTGTGGCCAAGGTCAAAGAGGTTTTTGCCTGCCTTCTGCTCAAGGATTTTGATGGCTTCCTGTCTTAAATTTAAGTCTTTCATCTATTTTGAGTTTATTTTTGTATATGGTGTAAGGAAGTGGTCCAGGTTCATTCTTCTGCATGTCGCTGTCCAGTTTTCCCAGCACTGCTTGCTGAAGAGACTGTCTTTATTCCATTGGATATTCTTTCCTGCTTTGTCAAAGATTAGTTAGCCATACGTTTGTGGGTCCATTTCTGGGTTCTCTATTCTGTTCCATTGATAGGGTTGTTTTCTTCTGAGGTTTTTTCCCGAGGTCTTCTCTCTGTGTCTTCTCTGTCTTCCCTCCATGCTTGTCTATGTCCTGATCTCCTCCTCTTATATGGGCACCAGTCGGATTGAACAAGTGCCTGCCCACATGACCTCATTTTGCTTTGACTCCCTCTCTAATGGTCCTATTTCCCAATAGTCACATTCTGAGGTTCTGGGGACTCAGACTTCAACACCTGATTTCAGCCCTGCCTGGAAACAGGTGCATAATGTGGGTAGGGGACAACCTTTCTACCCCGTGGTTTCTCAGCTGTAAAAGAAGAGAATAATACTAGTCCTAAAAATCGGTAAATATGAGGTAAATTGTGCTCATGTTTCTAGAACTGTGTTTGGCACAAGATAGGCACAAAAAACCAATAATTTGTGCTTTTGTTCCCTTACATTCTTAGGGCTTTCTATGTGTTATTTCCCCCAGAAAATATATTTGAAACATGGATTCTTCTCATGTGGCAAATGAAGGCATCATGAGGTGGGGCCCTGTCAGGTCTACGGTTGCAAAGTATCCGTTCTAGCTCCAGGCATCATGTCCATGTTCAGGTGAGAAGAAGAGCAAGGGTGTCACTATCGATGGGTTTGCCTTGTATCAAATAGTAAGACCATTTTTAGAAGCCTCCATAATTTTCCTTTAATGTTTCATGTCCAGCCTTGTGTCACATGGCTACCCCTACTCTAGCTGCAAGGGAGGCTGGGAAAGTGAGTATTTAATTGGGAAGTGAGCAAGAAGACAGGGAGGTGGGAATGGCCATTGGATGAGTCCACCATCAGTGTCCGCCATACCTTTCCCTTCTCCATGAGGCTCCATTCTCTCACCTAGATGCAAGGAGCCCTTTTCCCTTCTTGCTTCTAATCCTCTTTGAGTCTTGATTTCAGCACACATATACTCTTTAATCTGGCAGCTAGCAGTTATTTTGTGTTCCTCTGATCTTCCCTTCCAGACTAGAAACTCCCCAGGAGCAGAGGCCATTACTCGTTCATCTTTGCATTCCCTACAGCACCCAGGACTGTTGCTCAAACATACTCTGTATACAAATATTTTGTTAATAGCTCATGAGTAGTGGCTTGAGTTTAAAAAATTGCCTTTTGTGTTATTTGGTTAAAACTCTTTATACTTTGTGAATATTTTAGAATATACATGGCATTATAGCAAATATTTGTGTTCTTACCATTTGTGAAACATGTGATAATACCTGTAAGATGCTCAGCACACCGTAAGGACTCAAGACACATCAACCACCTCCATGTCCTTCAAGTCTTGTAGAATTCCAGTAGAGTGGGTGCCATTATTATCCTTATTTTACAGATGGGGTAGCTGAGGTTTTACGGAAGTTTGTCCCCTGTTCCCAAACACCTACTAAGTTGCAGAGCTGGGATTTGAATGCTGATCTGTATGAATTCGAAGTCCATGATTTTAACTATTAGCTGTATGATTTCCAGCCTAGACCACCCTTCCTTCCTTACCTTCTCCAACACCTGAAATTTATTGGAGGCTATGTTCTCGGGCACTGATTTTTATTTTTCACACCCTCTCTATCCACCAGGTCAAGGGATTTAGTGTATTAGCCTGTCCTTGTCAGGCTGAAGCCAGAAGGGCTATGGACTGTAATTCTCAGTGACTGGGAAAGTCCCCCAAGAAAGCCGTTCTTGAACAGGACCCCCCCCCTCATCCATGCCCTACAAGGCAGTCCTTGACAAACCTGGGCCAGCACTCAGCATGAATCTGACCAAGACAAGGCTCAGTTATGTCAGTCCCATTCATTGAGATGATCCTAGACCTCCTTCCTCTTTTTTTCTGATCTTTAAATGATTATCACTGGATTCCCGACCCCTTTGGTTTTGTATCTGACAATAAAATTTGGCTTCCCTAACCTGGTCCAGAAAACTCCTTAGACCACAGTTTTATTTGTTCTTCATGTTCTTGGCTGCATCATGTAAAATTTGAGTTCAGTTTAGCCCTAGCAGCTGTGATCTCATCCTAGATGCATGGTGTCCCCATTTGGCCCTCTGTGATGGGGGCCTCAGACCAAGTAGAACTTTATCCCAATAAAAATGTTCACTAGCTTTTAAAATATACAGTGACATAGATGAAGCAGGATTCCCTCTTATTGCTAGCCAGCCCTATCCCTTCTTAGACTTTATTATTAAAACTTAACTGTCTTTAGGGGCACCTGGGTGGATCACTTGGTTAAGCATCCAACTCTTGATTTTGGCTCAGGTCATGATCTCATAGTTCATGAGTTTGTGCCCTGAGTTGGGCTTTGTGCTGACAGCATGGAGCCTGCTTGTAATCTTCTCTCTGCCTCTCCCTGCTCACTCATGCACTCTCTCTGTGTCTCAAATAAAATAAACATTAAAAAAAAAAACAACCAAAAAACTCAACTGTCTTTATACAATGCCATCAGTCTGAATGAAAAGCCAACTGTGTGTATATTCTCAAGGTTTTGCCATCCAAATGTCTGACTCTAAGGGAACCCTAGCACCTGTATGCATTGCACATACAAGCACCCTAACACTTGGAGAAGAATGAAAAACTCTGCAAATACAGGGACCATTGACATTTGTGGAGATGGGGTGAATAACTGACTAGCCTTCAAGTTGTTTCAGGCTGGTGTAGACAGAGCCCTGGCATTTTTCACATCAACTGTACAATTAAAGACCGATCCAAGTCAAATGACATAAAAATGAGGGGCAACAGAATCTAATACTCACCTCTCTGCCTACTTTTTCCAGCTTCTGGACTCAGGGGCATGTGCGGACTTGTACAGCCTCTGTAGCCAGCTTTCTCAGCTCTCGCCTGTTTTAGAAGGCAAAACAACTCCCTTATCCCGACATACCACAGTTGCTTAGATGTGGTGATTTAACCTTCTTAAGATCAAAATCCCATTACTCACCCTGTCCACTATTATACTGGAAAGAGTATCGCCTGATAGATTGATATAAGTAGGCTAGCTAAAAAGATCTCATTCATATCACATCTATTCAAAAAAAACAGAGATCTCTATTAAGCTGATAATTTCCAGAAGTGAGTACATTTGGCCTAAGGTCGATAGACAACTTTCACATAAGCTACGCTGCTTTGTAATTTTCAGAATCCTCACTGCCTTTGGGAAGCGGTGGAAAGAGAAGGGAATTTGACATTAGACCAACGTGGACTCAAGTCTTGGGTCTAGTGTCTCCCAGCTATGTGACTCTTCTCTGTGAGCCTGTTTTGGTTTTGTTTTTATTTACTTGTCCACTAGATACCCTTCGGGCCAATGTGAAGATTGAATGGGGTAATGTGTGGTGAGTTCTTTCCTGTGTCAGGCGTGTTAGTTCCCCATGCGCCCACCCTTCATCTCTACTCCTTGTAACACTTATTTGTCATACTGCTTATGTTTTTGTTTTCTGTGGTTTAGGGGGTAATTGATGGAGGACACGGCCCAGCAGAATGGCATATCCATGTTCATATAACATTATATAAAAAGCTTACATGTTTTCATTCTATTGAGGTCTTCCAGGAGCCTTGCTTCCTTTTGCTTCTTTGCTTCCTTTTCATCCTACTGCAAGATGAATTAGATCATCCAGAAAGCACATTCTTCACTGAAAACATCAACACACCCTATTTCCTTTGAAGAACGGAATCAAAGGAACGCAAACAAGCACAGCAAAGAAACCCATCGCGCGCAGGCTGGGAAAATGTTGACTGTCTCTGGAATGCTTGGACCCAAGCCCTTCGCTGCAGTTTCCACAAAGCCAGAGGAGCTCCGGGTCAAGGTCCGTCCTCAGTGTCCGGCAGGACAGTGCCCTCTGCCTTCAAAACACTTTCCTTTCCTTTCACGCTTCCAGAGCTTATGATGGTTGTTTGTCTCAGCTGATGGGGACCACCTCCTTTCCTCCACAGACATTTGGTGTGTGCCAACCATGTCTATCCCTGCAAGCAGGTGGAATTGCATTTTCAGGTCAATGGATCCAATGCTAGTTATACCAATGCATTTATTAGCCTTGGGCAGAGGTGTGTCTTCTTCTCCTCCTTCCTCCTCCCTCCTCCTCCCCCTCCCCTCCTCCCCCTCCCCTCCTCCCCCTCCTCCTCCTCCTCTTTCTTCTTCTTCTTCTTCTTCTTCTTCTTCTTCTTCTTCTTCTTCTTCTTCTTCTTCTTTTTCTTCTTCTTCTTCTTCTGAGGGGCAGAGATGGAGAGAAAGAGAATCCCACAAGGGGCAGAAAGGGAAAGAGAGAGGGAGAGAGAGAGAGAGAAGCGGGGCTTGAGCTTATCGGACGCAGGGCTTGAACTCACCAACGGTGAGATCATGACCTGAGCCTAAGTCCCACGCTTAACTGCCCCACCCAGGCCCCCAAGGTGTGTCTTAAAATATTTGTATTTAGACATTGGAGAAAGAGTCAACTTATTCCCATAGCATAAGAACAAAGTCTTGGTTCCCAACTCTTCAAAATTTAAATAAGGGTTTTTTCCCCCCTACCAGTTGTAAGTGGCACCGT